>NC_084731.1:55143333-55180833 GCF_033978785.1 Entelurus aequoreus
TGAAAGTGACAGCTAGTCAGGACATGACACCTGGTGTTGATGCACTTGTACAGGCCAAAAGATGCCAAGTTTCAGGAACAAATACAAGTCCAGACTAGACTAACACCTTTAAAATGCTGCCTTAGATACTGTTTGCATTGAAAGAATACAGCTCTGTGAAGATGAATCCTTACTGTGGTGATTTAAAAAATGTGCACTTTAATGTTAGTCAGCAGCTTCAAAACAAAAGTTGTGTGATGGAATTCTACTGTTCATACAACTCCATACATTTTCAGTATGTATTGTATGTGTATGTATGTTTCATGTATGAAGTTTACAGATTTACAGGACAGGCGAACACTTTCTTCATTACACATTTAAAATCACTCTCCTTAGTTTGTAAGGTGTACGCAGGGATTACATTTAGATTTTATATGCGTATGTGTAAGTGGTTTAAAAATTCCTTTCTTTAAAAGTCTCATTTAATCTTAAAGTGCATTACTATATTTTTCAGTACCAATTAAAGTTTTGTGCCTTTGTACAATCAGTGGGATCAGTTGCAATGCATATTTGTGAATGATAAAAGTAAATTGCACATTTGTCTAAGGAAATATGAGGTGTTTCATGAAATGTTTTGTAAAAGGATAGTTCATTAAATTTCAATATTTTCCTAATGTTCTTGTGCTTCTTTACACCAAAACAAAGGAAAGACATGATATTTTGGTTATTTATAGCAGAGTATGGTATAATTTTAATGGTCCGGCCCACTTGACATCTCCCTAGGCTGTATGTGGCCCACGATGCGAAATGAGTTTGACACCCCTGATCTAGAATGTATGACATTTTCATGTTTTTAGTTGCATTACAGAAAATAAAGGACTTTATCACAATATTCTAATTTTCTGAGACAGTCCTGTATATATGGACAGCACGGTGGTACAGGGGTTAGTGCATGTGTCTCACAATACGAAAGTCCTGAGTTCAATCCCGGGCTCAGGATCTTTCTGTGTGGAGTTTGCATGTTCTCCCCGTGACTGCGTGGGTTCCCTCTAGGTACTCCGGCTTCCTCCCACCTCCAAAGACATGCACCTGGGGATAGGTTGATTGGCAACACTAAATATGCCCCAGTGTGTGAATGTGAGTGTGAAAGTTGTCTGTCTATCTGTGTTGGCCCTGTGATGAGGTGGCGACTTGTCCAGGGTGTACCCCGCCTTCCGCCCGAATGCAGCTGAGATAGGCCCCAGTGCCCCCCGCAACCCCAAATGGGACAAGCGGTAGAAAATGGATGGATATACAGTATATATGTATATGTATATATATATATATATGTGTGTGTGTATATATATATATATATATATATATATATATATATAATATATATATATATATATATATATATATATATATATATATATATGTGTGTGTGTGTGCGTGTACTCTATATATATACTGTATATATATATATATATATATATATAGAGAGAGAGAGAGACTTTTCTTGGTGCCTTAAGGCGGTAACGTAACAAAAAGTGGGAAAAGTGAAGCGCTGTGAATACTTTCCGGATTCACTGTTATTTTATGTTGCAAAGTGCCCTCCATGTCTAGTAGGCTGCATCTCAAACGTTCTGTCCTTCTCTCAGACTGAAAGCTCCTCGCCAAGTGCTGCAATCATATCTGTGGTTGTACTCACCATGCTGCTGGCCAGTGCCATGGTGGGAGTTTGGCTGGTCAAGAAATACGTCTGCGGAGGACGGTCAGTCGGCCACATATTTGACACATTTATTACTGTATATTTGGTGTCGTCTCTAATGCGCGGCCATGTCGTCGGCAGGTTCCTTGTGCACCGCTACTCTGTCATGAGGGAACACGTTGAAGCCAACAAGATAGAAGGAGTCGACGACGTGGATGCCCAGTTCATGGAAACGGGAGCAGCGCAGTACACTGAGGATTCAGATCAGGTATCTCAGGACGTGTAGAGCTGAAATCAGGACTACTCTGTTGTAGGGTTGTCCCGATACCAATATTTTGGTACTGGTACCAAAATGTATTTCGATACTTTTCAGTACTTTTTTTTTTTTAAAAGGTGCACCACGATAAATGTCATTATTGGTTTTATTTTAACAGTACATTTTACGGTACATTAAACATACATTTCTTATTGCAATCAAATAACAATTTTGGTATTAAGTAAAATAGTGAACATAATAATCAACTTGTCTTTTAGTAGTAAGTAAACAAACACAGACTCCTAATTGTCTGCTGACGTATGCAGTAACATATTGTGTCATTTCTCATTCTATTATTTTGTCAAAATTATGAGGGACAAGCTGTAAAAAAATAATTATTAATCCACTTGTTAATTTACTGTTAATATCTGTTTATTTTATGTTTTAACATGTTCTATCTACACTTCTGTTCAAATGTAATAATCACTTATTCTTTTGTTGTTTATATACTTTACATTAGTTTTGGATGATACTACGAATTTAGGTATCAATCCTATACCAAGTAGTTACAGGATCATACATTGGTCATGTATAAAGTTATTCTTTGTCCAGGGACGTAATTCCTGACTTTATAAATGTAATAAAAATTAATAAAGGAAATGGATATTTTGTGATGATAAAAAATCTCGATGTAATCATCGACTAGATACGTCTCTTGTACTTAGTATCGTTACAATCAATATATGTGTAGACCCACCGTTTTGTTTACATTCAGGAGCGCTAGCTTGCTGTTAGCGGTTAGCTATTGTATCCTCCTACGGTGTGTGGTGAAGCGTGTTTAGCTATTCCTCATCCTGCAGGGATGATACTTGTAAAAAAACGTACTTTATTTCTCGCCATGGAGGTAAGGATTAGGGATTTAGAAGTAGCTAAAACACTCCCGACAGCGGATGGCCGTTAGCCGCTAGCTAGATAGCCATGTTTTAAAGCACCTCTTCATGACCGGTGCTTCAGTGTTATAGCTTCACTTTTATCGGTTTTTTTTAAAAAACAAAATCATCCATTCTTCTTTTTCTGTCTCCACACTGTGTCTGCTTGTAAGTAAAAAAAAAAAAAAAACAGTGTTTTTCCGAGGCAGTATAGTGCAGATTTTTATTCATTAGTACCATGGTACTTTATTAGTACCGGTATAGCATACAACTCTACTTTGTTTCTAACACTGGTGTTCCTTCGCAGGACCTCTTGGAATAGCTCGGCCATGTCGACTTCTTTCCAGTCCTTTCCACTCTTGCTTGTCCCACATGCTGATTAACTTCTGCCTTTCAAGTCTCGCTGTCCCCCTGGTGGCTTGAGGACGCAACAACAGCAGCAGCAGCAGTCTGCTGAGTTCCTGCTGTTGGAGATTCTCACCAAGAGACCGACCGATGGAACGGGGAGGGGCAGTGCAGAACACAAGAAAGGGCTCTGAGGTCCCTGCAGAGCTTTTATTGTTTCCGTCTAAAAGATCTCTGTCAGGATATCAAATTGTGCTTCCTCGCAGAGACGTTTGGTACCGCACATTTTTTTTAGCTTCCAATGTTCGGGAATAAAAAGTAGTAAATACTAGAATTTCAGTCAAAGTTCGAAATCTATATTATTTTACTCTCTAAATTTAAAACGTGCAAAGGCCATTTAAACATAAATTTTATAGTTTCATCTGTCTCCTCAACTGTTTTTTGGGGTTGTTTTTTTTTTATAGAAACAAGCACTTTCCTTTTGTACTAACTTCTGTAAGCAATAGTGACTCCTTCCAATGTCTTTGCCAAGCCCACAAAATCGTTTTTCATTTCTGACGGTAGTTTATTACACTTTTTTGAAAGATTTGCATGGGAGGATGCACTTTAGATGTCCAACATTTATTGGTACTCACACCCGTACACGGCGTACTTTCTTACAATAAAATCAGGAAACGTAAAGCGATAGAACAACATTAGTCCAGTTTTGTTCTTGACTCAAATATATAGTCTGGAATAAAACAAAAAAATGCCAAAAAGCGGCATATTACATTCATACACGCAGTCTTGTAAGTGACTGCTGTTTTAAAAAGAACCAGGGCTGTGTTGAGATCATTTAAAGGCACCGCAAATAAAACAATAAACCAGTGAATGCAAATAAGTGAATCAAATCCACAATCCTTCCTTGATGTTACAGATATTTTTCACTCCCCACTTTGTGAGGTGAAACCAAAAGACTTGAATTGCCAAAGCACTTTTTTTGTTGAGTTTTCTAATCTTCGGGATGAATCCACCATAGCCCAGCGATGAACAAATATAAAGGTAATGGTAACTCAAAAAACTTTACTTGAACTGTATCATCTATCTGCTCGGTAGAAATCACCAGTTTATTGTTCCGTGTTTTGTTTGGAATATTTCCCCACTCCAGGCGACTAATACGTTAGCATCGGGATATGAGGTTGCAGGTACAACTGCTGTTGTAACTGTTTGGTTACTACGGTATACACGCAGCTGATAGATTCCATTACGACCCAGCAAATAAGCTATGTACTGTAGAGCTGGCCTACTATAGAGTGGTATTCTCAAGGAAGTCTCTTTATATACACGACTGGCAATACTCAACTATTTACTGGCGTTTATTATCTGTTTTTGCACTATGTCTACACATCTGTGAAAAAGAAAACAATCTGCATTCTTGCCACAAACATGTATCGTGCTGACTGACGCCTTTGTGTTGACTTTGCTGTATTAAACCCACACAGGAAGAGCATTGGATAGAAAATATCTTCTAGCAGTTTGCTCTGTATTTTGTAATATTATAAATGTAGTGAGGTTTTTATTCCAAATAGTGAATATTCCATTATTACAATGGTCATATTCATGCTCTGCGATAATAAAAGTTTTTTAAAGACAACACTCTGTGTTTTTGTTGTTGTTGCTATAAGTCAGACCTGGGCATTAAAGGCCTACTGAAACCCACTACTACCGACCACGCAGTCTGATAGTTTATATATCAATGATGAAATCTTAACATTGCAACACATGCCAATACGGCCGGGTTAACTTATAAAGTGACATTTAAAATTTCCCGGGAAATATCCGGCTGAAACGTCGCGGTATGATGACGCATGCGCGTGAAGAAGTCAGTTTAACGGAAGTTATGGTACCCCGTAGAATCCTATACAAAAAGCTCTGTTTTCATTTCATAATTCCACAGTATTCTGGACATCTTTTGCAATTTGTTTAATGAACAATGAAGGCTGCAAAGAAGACAGTTGTAGGTGGGATCGGTGTATTAGCAGCGGACTACAGCAACACAACCAGGAGGACTTTGTTGGAGAGCAGACGCGCTAGCCGCCGACCTCACCTTGACTTCCTACGTCTCCGGGCCGCCAAACGCATCGGGTGAAGTCCTTCGTCCTTCCGCCGATCGCTGGAACGCAGGTGAGCACGGGTGTTGATGAGCAGATGAGGGCTGGCTGGCGTAGGTGGAGAGCTAATGTTTTTAGCATAGCTCTGTGCGGTCCGGTTGCTAAGTTATCTTCAATGGCGTCGTTAGCACAGCATTGTTAACCTTCGCCAGCCTGGAAAGCATTAACCGTGTATTTACATGTCCACGGTTTAATAGTATTGTTGATTTTCTATCTATCCTTCCAGTCAGGGGTTTATTTTTTTTGTTTCTATATGCAGTTAAAGCACGATGCTATCACGTTAGCTCGTAGCTAAAGCATTTCGCCGATGTATTGTCGTGGAGATAAAAGGCACTGAATGTCCATTTCGCGTTCTCGATATAGTATCCGAGGTGGTTTAAAATACAAATCCGTGATCCACAATAGAAAAAGGAGAAAGTGTGGAATCCAATGAGCCAGCTTGTACCTAAGTTACGGTCAGAGCGAAAAAAAATATGTATTTCACTGCATTCTAGTCCGTCACTCTAACGTTCCCCGTCCTCGAATCTTTCATCCTCGCTCAAATTAAGGGGGTAATCGTCCGAATCGCTCTAGCTGCGTTGACAACAATAGGAAAATATGAGGGAGTGAACAACTGACAACGTCACGCTACTTCCGGTAGGGGCAAGGTTTTTTTTTATCAGAGACCAAAAGTTGCGAACTTTATCGACGTTGTTCTATACTAAATCCTTTCAGCAAAAATATGGCAATATCGCAAAATGATCAAGTATGACACATAGAATGGATCTGCTATTCCCGTTTAAATAAAAAAATTCATTTCAGTAGGCCTTTAAGTATTTAAATCCGGCCCACCGGACAATCTCTATAATATTTTTAGACCTTTAACATCAAAACTGTAGATGTACAGTGCTGTTTTTAAATTACCGTAAGTCTTGAACTATAGAAAGTATTTCAATGGTTGAAATCTGCGCTTTTGAGTTTTATACGAGTTAGTTTGAGGAACAAAGCAGAGTGGTTGGGGTTTGTTTTCAGAGAAGCCAGCCCCAAACGCATGTGTCAGGAACAGATGCACAAGCAAATTTTTACAACAAATTTCAGCAAAAAAGTGATAATATATCATATTGTAGGTGTTTATTACACTTTGCATTCATATTTTGCTGTTTGTTACATTTTTGTTGTGTTTTGCTTGATTGTAAAAGAGGAGCAATGTCCATATCAGGGGCGTCACTAGATTTTAAGGACAGGGGGGGCTTAGCCCCAGGAGATGCACAGGATGCGAGCGAACGTAGCGCACGAGCACAAAACTTCACAAACGGCTAACAAAGACTTAGAAATTGTTCATTGTTATTATTATTATTTTAAAAAATGCACGGGACGAAATTAAATGCTCCCTGGGATGATGGCTTTTAATCTTTTTCTTTTTTTTTCTTTTTATGTATTTATTCATTTTACATTTTATATTAAAGGTTTTGGTTTTTCCTCCCTCTGAAAATCCTATGAAATGTTTAACAAGCCATCCTATAATAATACAACAGCTATTAATGTAACAATATAATAAAACAAATATATTTAATGATGTTTTTTTCATTATTTTAACAATAGGCTAATGTATATTACTTTATATAGATTCTACAAGAAACACAAAACTTAAAAACTAAATTATTTACAATTGCAGACACAAGGTTTCGAGCAGCTTCACTCATTGTAAAGGAAGACGGAAGTCCACGCAGGAGAAAAATGACTACAAAGATGGTGTCTGGGTTTTTCTTATTTATATATATATATATATATTAAGTCTTTCATACATATACATATATATATATATATATATATATATATATATATATATATATATATATATATATATATATATATATATATATATATATATATATATATATATATATATATATATATATGTATATATATATATATATATGTATATATATATATATGTATATGTATATATATATATGTATATGTATATATATATGTATATGTATATATATATATATATATGTATATATATATATATATATATGTATATATATATATATATATATATATATATATATATATATATATATATATATATATATATATATATATATATATATATATATATATATATATATATACAGGCACGTGCACACATAGAGCCCTATGGGTGCTTGAGCCCCTGCCCTTTTTTGCCTCGTCTTAAAAAGTGCCCTCTGCCTGTGTGTGTTTTTTTTTTGTTTTTTGTTTTTTTTCTTTAAACAATAAATTCCTGTCAGGGATGTAAAAAAAACAACAACAACAAAAAACAGCGGTACAAAAACTCCACGTTTTCTTGTAATACCAGGTTGTTTGAGCCTGCTGCTTCCGCCAGAGTGAGAGAGGGCGAGTGAGTGAGTAAGTGAGAGGAGAGAGAGCCAACTGCGCCCCTGAGGAGACGTGACAGTGGAGCAACTTGAACCTGTGAGTTATGGTCTAGTCACCATCCACTTATTCAGCATCTAATATGGGTAATATTTCAGAAAAACGCTGTATTATTCTATTATTCAATGTGTCAGCTTCTGTTTTTGCGCGGAGCACGGCGCATCAATTGAGCACGGCACATCAATTCCGCACAGAGCAGAGCGGATCGTGCGGGACAGGAAATAGTGTACAAATACAAAATAAAACACCGGGTTAATTTTCAAAATAAAATGCACTGTGTTTACGGCGGATCACATTTCTCTCACAGTAGAGGTTTAGATATAAAGTTTATTGTGACTTTGCTATTACTGCGTGGGTTAACAAAATAATAATAATAATAATGATAATAATAACAATAATAAGAAGAAGAAGAATGATAATGATAATAATAATTATTATTATTAATAATAATAATAATAGTTTCAGCATTCTGTGGATATAAGATGTAGGTTATCTGTTAGGAATATTACAATTTGTATTTAAACTTGATTCATGTTGATTATACCTGCAGCACAATGCCAAAAAAGAAAGGATACAGAAAAGGAAGGAGAAGGAGCGCCAGGAAGCAGTTAAGGGTAGCAGACCTCTTAATGCATGGCTAAAACCAAGTACTAGCACCAGAATTCAAGAAAGACCACAGACCTCAGAAAGTGTCCCACCTGAGAGAGAGGCAGAGACCTTAGAAGCAACACCTGAGAGAGAGGAGGAGGAGAGTGTAGAAGCAACACCTGAGAGAAAAGAGGCTTTAGATGCAACTCCTGACACAGAGGAAGCCATAGAAATCCCAGTAAATGTTGGGGATGAAGAATCCACAGGAAGGGAGACAGATGATACTACTGCAGAGGAAGCCATAGATGAGGGGGAAGTTGAAGGAGCTACAAGTGATGTAAGAGAAGAGGTCTTATCAAATATTGCACTGTTAAAGTATCCTACAGATCCTGCCCACCAACAAGCTTTTGATCTAAAATGTAATGCCAGCTATGTCAAAATGTGTGTTGATAGAGGACCATGTCAACCTGTACTTAGATGTCCCAAAAATGCAGATGGACGATCATTTCAAAGAAACTGGTATAACACTAGGCCGTGGTTGGAATACTCACCAGACAAGGATGGTATGTTTGTATGTATAATTTGTTGACACAAAAGAAATGACAATCACTTTTACCTACAAAGGACACACAGCTAAGTAGTTAGCTTCCTATTAGAAAATTTAATTTTATATTAATTTCCATATTGTGTAAAGGACCAAAAAAAAATGTCCTGCCCCTGCGGAGTGTGCAAGTTAGTCCGATGTTGATGTGATCAAACTTCTTTCTTGTTTGGAAGATACACACACAATTGTAACTGTTATTTCTTCCTGCAAATAATAAATATGTACAACGTGTTTGGATGTATTCATTTATGTAAAATTGTCATTAAATGTAATATTGGGGCAGCGCGGTGGCAGAGGGGTTAGTGCGTCTGCCTCACAATACGAAGGTCCTGAGTAGTCGTGAGTTCAATCCCGGCCTCGGGATCTTTCTGTGTGGAGTTTGCATGTTCTCCCCGTGACTGCGTGGGTTCCCTCCGGGTACTCCGGCTTCCTCCCACCTCCAAAGACATGCACCTGGGGATAGGTTGATTGGCAACACTAAATTGGCCCTAGTGTGTGAATGTGAGTGTGAATGTTGTCTGTCTATCTGTGTTGGCCCTGCGATGAGGTGGTGACTTGTCCAAGGTGTACCCCGCCTTCCGCCCGATTGTAGCTGAGATAGGCTCCAGCGCCCCCCGCGACCCCGAAGGGAATAAGCGGTAGAAAATGAAGAAATAACAGTTACAATTGTGTGTGTATCTTCCAAACAAGAAAGAAGTTTGATCACATCAACATCGGACTAACTGGCACACTCCGCTTCGCTGCAGGTCCGCAAGCCACGCCCACCCCCCCACAGCCACAGAAGAGGAAAACTGTCCTTTCCCGGGCATGATAAAGTCTTAAATAATGTCAAACACGTAGCGTTACAATAACCAGGAAGATAAAGTGTTTGTCTCACACCTACTAATCAAGCATTCACATTTTGCCACAACACACATGGGGGAAAGTCCTAATTGGAAATACAGCCATATTAACTCCTAAACTGCCATTTTAACACACACCGAACCATCAGCACGCATCCAATGCTTTCTCGTGGCCACGAGAAACTTTTTATAAAAAATAAATACATTAAAAAAAAAAATATATTTTTTAATAAAAAGTTTCTCGTGCGCACGAGATACATGTCTAAAAAAAAATTCCCATGTCCCTTTAGGGGCTCCGTACCAAACACACACACTGTACAGCTGATTTTTACAGCTAAATGTGTATATAAATGTATACACACATACACATTGGCCCCCCAGACACATGTTTTTCTCTCAATGTTGCCCCCGAGTCCTAGCTCTGCTATAAATGAATGTGCACTTACTGGGGCCGTCCATCGATTGCACCTCCCGACCAACAGGGGCGCCACTTAGTCACATTGTAACATCCTTTCTGGAAGTTTCCTTTTTAAAAAGCAGCGTCAGTTAAGCTAACTACTAGCTTACATTTAGCGAGCGTTAAAAACCCCCAAAACTCATCAGTTTAACCTCTGATATGTCCCGAAAATGTCCTCTACGCGCACGGACCACGTTAACGGCTATGAAGTAATGCCAGTGTATTCTGGTAAGAATAGTTTTAATGTACATTTTGCTGAGGAATTTTGACAGTAAGCTATATGCCAACTAGCGGTTAGCCGACGCTACGTTGTCTTGACACGTTTGCTTATAAGGCAAGTGTTTAACAGACTTTTGTCACTCGGCTGATCTACTTTATTTAAATTAATGTCCTTGCTTTATTATCTCGTATTCTATCGTTTTGGTGTTTTTCTTTGTTTTTCAGAAAATAGTGGCGTGATGGTTTTAGCTTAAAGCAGAGCTTCATAGATCATACCTAATGTATTTGGGATTTGTCTATTGTCATTTTACTACGCTTTTTGCTATTTATGTGTAGGTACGGCACTAAAATTTAAAATTCAAAATATCGGCAAAATTATGCAATTTGTTCGAAAATCAACCGCTTTTTGTCCTGGGTTATGCAGTAAGACAATAGAGCAGTGGTTTTCACCAAGTACCACCTCAGAAAAAACGTGGTTTTGAAATACAGTAGCGAAGTAGGCCTAATTATTCATTAAAAACAAGGCAGAGGTTGTAATTAACAAATATATTTAATATTTTTGGCCAAAGTTTGAAAAATGACAGTGTTTTGAATATAGTACATGAATTGATTTACTTAAACAAGTTGAAAAACTTATTCGGGTGTTACCATTTAGTGGTCAATTGTGCGGAATATGTACTGTACTGTGCAATCTATTAATAAAAGTTTCAATCAATCAATGAAAAACAACACTGTACTTAATGTGATTTATTTTTGGCGTACCACTTGATGGAGCCCCCGTGTCACAGTTTGAGAGTCACTGCAAGAGGGAAATGTGAGCCACATTTAGGGAAAGTGAACTTCAAAACATCATAACTCCCTTATTATTTGTCATAAATTCATGAAATAAAAAGTAAATGGTTTAGTCAAGTAACCCAAAGAAAGTTACTTAATATGAATAATTAAAATAATATAGTTATCCTTCTGTGTGGAGTTTGCATGTTTTCCCCGTGACTGCGTAGGTTCCCTCCAATCCAATCCAATCCACTTTATTTATATAGCACATTTACACAACAACAATGTTTCCAAAGTGCTGCACAGCCATGTTAAAAACAATATTAAAAACAATATTAAAAACGATATTAAAAACAATATTATGCTACACCAATGACTGAATAAAAACAAAGAATAAATGAATAGAAAACCAATACAGAGACAATATAAAAAATAAATATGATTAAAAACGATTTTAAAGGGTAAAACCAATTAAAACAGTAAAATAGACATCA
This sequence comes from Entelurus aequoreus, assembly GCF_033978785.1. Classification (NCBI taxonomy): domain Eukaryota; kingdom Metazoa; phylum Chordata; class Actinopteri; order Syngnathiformes; family Syngnathidae; genus Entelurus; species Entelurus aequoreus. The sequence goes on from NC_084731.1 coordinate 55,155,061, forward strand.
AAATTTATAACCCTAACCCTAACCACACAGGACAACAGAGGACAGAAGACCACACAACTCACGTAGTGTTAAAAGCCAAAGAATAAAAGTGGGTCTTAAGACGAGACTTAAAACACTCTACTGTGGAAGCAGTTTGAACGTGGAGGGGCAGAGTGTTCCAGAGTTTAGGGCCGACCACAGAGAAGGCCCTGTCTCCCCTGGTTTTAAGTCTCGTCCTAGGGAACCACGAGCTGGAGCTGGCTCTCGGACCTCAGAGCGCGCGCAGGAGTGTACATTTGGATGAGGTCCGAGATATACTGAGGTGCCAGTCCATGTAAAGCTTTAAAACAAACAGCAAGGATTTATAATCAATTCTAAAATGAACAGGGAGCCAGTGCAAACTCCGAAGAATTGGGGTTATATGCTCACGTTTCCTGGCCCCTGTTAAAAGTCGTGCTGCCGCGTTCTGGACTAACTGCAACCGGGAGAGAGCTTTTTGGCTAAAGCCAGCATAAAGTGCATTGCAGTAGTCCAGGCGACTTGAAATAAAAGCATGCACGACTTGTTCAAAAAGGTTAAAAGATAAAAATGGTTTTACCTTTGCTAAAAGACGAAGGTGATAAAAACACGATTTTAAAACGCCATTGACTTGTTTGTCAAATTTAAAATCGCTGTCTATAGTACCTCCGGGTACTCAGGCTTCCTCCCACCTCCAAAGACATGCACCTGGGGATAGGTTGATTGGCAACGCTAAATTGGCCCTCGTGTGAATGTGAGTGTGAATGTTGTCTGTTTATCTGTGATGAGGTGGCGACTTGTCCAGGGTGTACACTGCCTACCGCCCGAATGCAGCTGAGATAGGCTCCAGCACCCCCGCGACCCCGAACGGGACAAGCGGTAGAAAATGGATGGATGGGGATAGTATAAACTACAACTAGATTGATTAATTTTGAATTATTCAATTATGTAGCGACATCACAAATTAACCGAAAATAGCTCAATCTGCCATATTTCCTGTAATTTCTAAATGGGGTTTTGGAGCAGATCATTGTGTGGTGGTATGATACTATCTGACCTTTTTCTGGATGAAATGTTACACAAATGTTTGTGTAACATCAGCCATGATGACTGCTGCAGCCTCACAAACATTTTAAGGATGCTCGGTAAAAAACATGAACGGATGCTCAGACTGACTTAACAGGATTATACGCAAAAATATGTATACAAAGTCTAAAACTGTACGTAAAAAAAATAAAACTTCCCTTCGTACCAACTCAGACCCGTAAATTTCCACGTCGGGACACTTGTAGGAAATGTAAACTACATTATCAACTTCTGTGCTCTTCAATTATTCCAAAAATAACCACAAAAATAGCAAGAACATTTAACAACAAGGGATTTGTCCTCTGTTCTGATGACATCATGCTACATGCTCTCCCACTGATGTACATGTTGATGATGATTTTAGAACTGCAGCCTTTACTATGAGTGCCTCATCAGCCCAGATGTCTGCCTCAGGCTCATCATGCAGAGCACTGCCTGGAGACGGAAACCAGGTATAGTGGAAGTAAACCAGAAGCATCAAAGTTGCATGATTGATTATCGCCGTACATTCCTTTCTCATGGAAGTGTTTATAAATTCAATACAGGTCCAGCCCAAAGCCCCGCTCTTGCAAATATTGCGCATTGCTGGAGCCCAGGAGGATGTCTTCACGCTCAAAGAGGTTGGTTGTCAAGTGACTATTCCAAGGCATTTGTATTACTGCCACACCTTGAAAATACGTTTTTTTACTTGATAACAAATTAAAGTAATGTAAGAAATCACACAAAGTCTGATGCTATTTTTAACTTTTATTACCAATCTAATGATAACAAACGGCACAATTCCAACAGGTTTAACCTCACTTTCGTTTCGTGAGTCTTTGCTTCCCCGCCAGACACACAACAACACTTTCTCATTTTCCGCCAATCACCTAACAGGCACGGATGGTGTGTTTGGAAACATGGGAAAAACTAAAATCAAATCCAAGTCACATTAACATTAGCTGGTCGTTACAGTATGAATTGATGTGTGTAGCCTATTATTTGCGCACTATTGACAAGTGATGTACTGAAAACTTGACCACCGGAAAAAGACTTTGATCATCGAAAACCGGGGTACCGAAACCGGATGTAAACAAAACGCACGCCATTGTCTGGAGCGTTGTCAGCATGTCTGTGATGTGCACATGATTTTTTACATATATTGCAGATATACCGGAGGACAGCCATCTACAAAATGTGCAAATATAAGAGAACAGTGGCGGCTTTTAAAGAAAGAAAGTGAAACTAGAGCAACAGCACGTAGGAAGTGTGACGACATGTTTGCTTCAGCCTCTTTTGTCAGGGACAGAAGTAGGGTCTCTAAACAAGAGTACATTCTATAATAACACCAGAAGAAGATGCTAGATTTGTTGCTAGTTGTTTTTAATTTAAAAAGTCTGTAAACATTTGAAAAACTCTAAAACTAAATACCTTGTATAAAAAGAAGCGACAATTGAAAATATGACAAAGTGATAAAAAAAATATGTCAATAGTAATGAATAAAAACAGATTTTTTAAAAATGTATGTATACATTTTTTGAACCTTTTTAAAGAAAATCGTATCATAAAAAATTATACAAATTACTTGATGACGTCATTGTGACCACTCTGGGGTCTTTGAGTGACGGACGGGGCGTCAGAGCTGACAGCAACCGACATGTATGTCTGCATAAGACCCAGTGAGCTAGGCTAATCGCTCGCCCAATTTTCAGAGTCAGCAGAAAAGAAGCCACTAAAACAGACCATTTTGCAGCTTCTCCATATTTTCATGGATTAACGTGTCGTCATATTGGCACGGAAGCTGAATTCTGCTTTGGAGTGGTGCAGACTGACAGCGCTGCGGTTGGACTGCTCTGCCTAGTCGGCTAGACGAGAACACATGTTTCTTTTTCTGATTGGGCTGGTGTCGTCCTTCTTCCTTTCAGTTCCGGCGGTCAGAGGGCAGGATTGTGTCGATCTCTGGCTGTTGGTTGTGGACTTTGTTACTTGCCTCATGCTCAAAACAAAAAGCAGAGAGACTGCTGTACCTCAAAATACTTGTAAATTGAGGTATTACTGCAGGGGTGCCCACACTTTTTCTGCACAGGCGAGCTACTTTTCAATTGACCAAGTCGAGGGGATCTACCTCATTCATATACATATAATTTATATTTATTTATTTAAGAAAGAGACGTTTTTGTAAACAAGTTAAAGGTGTTTAATGATAATACAAGCGTGTTTAACATATATAGATGCCTTTCTTTCATTAAACAGGAGTATAAGTTGGTGTATTGCCTGATTCTGATGACTTGCATTGATTTGAATCAGAAGTGCTGAGAACGTCCGCATTTTCAAATGGCGGAGAAAAAAGTCCTCCTTTCTGTCCAATACCACATGAAGGTGGTTGGCTTTTGGCATCTTATTTGTCCAGCTTCCATACTCGTTTTTATACACTACAACAAATACATTGGTGACAAACTCCGTAGCTTGCTAGCTTGTGCACGCCAGCTTTCTGAGACTCTTATTTTGTTAGCGCAGGCAGGATGAAGCAGCGCTTTTATTGTGAAGATAAGAATGAGACTCTTATTTTGTTAGCGCAGGCAGGATGAAGCAGCGCTTTTATTGTGAAGATAGGAACTGTGCAGTCGGTCTTTAGAGTTTTGACGGCAGGTTCGGCGCTAGAGTCTGTTGAAATAAAAAGTGTTTCTCGCCTTTCTGTCTGTCATTTTTTCTTTATAATGAGCTCGCAGCAGCCAGGGTCATCTCACAAGACCCTCGGGTGCCGTCAATCAAGTGGAGAAGGTGAAGATTGATAATCGCAAATTTTTAGGTCTATTTTTTAATGGCTGGCAATGGACTGACTCACCCTACACCATCGACCGGTAGCTCGCAATCGACGTAATGGGCACCCCTGTACTACTGTATAGTAGTAATCTCGGGCATAATTTAGTATAGGGATTCAACATGATCAAAATATCATAAACTGTATGACACAAATGATTGCCTCCAGGACACAGTCTGGTGTCCTAACACTGTTGCTCATTCAGTGTACCGGTATGTACCTTGCATACGTCTTTGCGTGTAATATTCAGCGTTGTGTGCAGGTGATGCACTACCTGGGGGAATACATCATGGGCAAGCAGCTCTATGACAAGCAGAGGCAGTACATCGTCCACTGCCAGGATGACCCTTTGGGAGAGCTGCTGGAGGTGGACAGCTTCTCAGTGAAAAACCCAAGGTATACACCACATCATTAAAAAAAAATATTGCTTTTGTTTAAATATTTCGTTTTGTTTTTTCTTGAACAGCCCAGTGTATGAGATGCTCAAGAAATACGTCATAGTACTTGGTAGTGCTGGTAAGTGACTACATTTCATTTATTTATTTTTTTATATTAAGTCATTTTCTGTTCTGTTGATGATGATGAACTAAACATTGTATTGTTTCAAAGTGTAGATCCTGTAAACATGGTGAATATATTGCCATTATATTCCATCTTATAGTACATAAAGTGTGGGTTTGTGATGAATGTGTCAGGGCTCCAGCAGGAAAACAGCCGTTCCTACACATTTACAAAAAAGAAGGCCTTTGGGCAGGGGTCTCCAATCAGTAGCTTGCCAGCTGATGTTCATTAGTTGACCAAATGGGGTAAATATTTGCCTGGAGGGGAACTGCACCTTTTTAAAAATTTTGTTTATCATTAACAATCCTTATGTAAGACAAGACCACATGTTTTTCTTTTTTATGCATTCAAACCGCAAAAGTCAGCTTACAATGAAGCCTACAGTAGTCGCTCTATGCTGCCTATAAAGCACTTAAAAACATCCAAACACCGCCATTAAGGTTTTATATACACACTGTTAGTTTAAATATGTAATTTAATAACAGGCACATTCATAATAACATGTAATATTTATGTATTTTGCACATTTTAAGCATACAGCGGCAGCTGGTTAATTTAAAAAATGCATTACAACGTTGGCTTTTTCCTTTGACAACCACTGATTAATACTCACTGCACACTTCATGAGAGACAATAAACATTATAAAACATCACTTACTGTACAATATCTGCACACACTGGGATGCCGACTGTTAGGATGTATATATATATTTAGATGAAAAATATGACTCCTAATCCTCGCGAAGAAAAAAGGGGGGTGAACTCAACCGTCTTTTCGCAACTTTCTCGCCATTTTCGGGCCTAAATTGGATGCCAAAGTTGACCAACTTGTCGGGTTATGTCCTCACCCTTCTACTAAACAGGTGAAAAGCATTTTTTTAAGATCTAAAATAAACTTTCAGGAGCTCCGAGGCGAGAAAGCAGCTCACAAGCTGATGATGTCAATATAGCAACACAAGCTTGTTAGCTGTGATCACGGCGCCGCTAAATATGTTTTTTTCTGCGTTAGCGCTTATAATAACAATATTGCTAAAACTTGGTTAATATTCAGGTCACAAAGTGTAAATGGAGTATTGTTGGCATTTTTTGGATGGTTATTTAGAGGGCTTTATGGGCGGAATAGAAGACCTCACATCGACTCCATTGTAAGCTGATTTTTATTTACTAATTAGAATGCATTAAAATAGAAAAACACATGTGTTCTTGTCTCTTATAAAGATTGTGAATTAGGCAAAATTCCCCCAAAAAGTGCAGTTTTCCTTTAAACTCAGCATTTGTAAAACTGCCCTATATATATATATATATATATATACTGTATATATATATATATACTGTATATATATGTATAAATATATATACTGTATATATATGTGTATATATATACTGTATATATATGTGTATATATATACTGTATATATATGTGTATATATATACTGTATATATATATACTGTATATATATATGTATAGATAGATAGATCTATCTATCTATCTATCTATCTATCTATCTTTTTAATAGCAAATTACCTCAAAATAACACAAACGAGCGCGGAGATCTGCTTCCTAATTAAAGTACAATTTTAATGTTGCCAGTAAAAAAAAAAAAATTTTAAATCCATTATTTTTTGTCAAAGTAGTGCAGATAAAAGAAGATGCAGATAAACAAAATGTTTAGATTTTTTAATACCACATGTGAGTTGTAGATACCAGCGTTTTGTTATTGTTCTGTCCAAACAAGCTTATTCTCTTTGAGTTGAAATATGAAAAATAAAATAAAGGTTACAAAAAAGGAGTAGCTCCCTGCAATTTTCGTTTTATGAAAGCCTCTTTTGGAAGAAAGAAGTTTGGAGACCCCTGCCTGAGCGCGAGCGTGTGTGGTGGTGTTCTTGTTTCTGTTACTGTGTCTCATCTGAAATGCAGACGCTGCAGAGAATCTTTCTGCTGGCCGTGAATGTGTTGAGGGCGGAGTGGAGGATCGTGGTCAGGTAAAACTGAAACATGGTGCTTAGAAGAAACGGAGCTCCCAGCCTTTCTCGCCTCACTGCACACAAGTAAATATGAACGGAGACGCTGACTGAAAGCGGTCCATAAAACTGGGAATTTGGAAATATATCTGAACTGAGACAAAAACTGGCCCAGTGTGAGCGGTTTGATTTGTTTTGTTTACATTAGACTTTTCTGAAAGCGTCTTTGATGTGAAGTCAGTGATGAAAAGGACCTGCAGTATTTTTGGGATTTAGTGCCCTCTGCTGGTGCATATGCAGACTTCAACTTGATTGATATTTCTCCCCTAACCTTCAAGTATCTTTGGGTGATTGTAGCTATTTGATAGCTTATTTCTGACCTTGGCTTTTCTACTACGACCTGTTTTTAAGTTTAAACTTGTTAATAGAATCTAAAGCCTGATAGTACTGCACTTTTGGGTCAACTGTAGAACTATGATAACACATCTTGAGCACTTCTTTTAGAGGGCCTCTTCATGAAATCTAATTTCATGTGATTGCAATGTAATGCAAAAATAAATTGCACTCTAAAGCCTACACATAAGTTCTTCTGATGGGTTCCAAAACAAATCATTGGATTGTGTGACTTGAGATGAGGAGAGGAGGGGCTGCTGTCTTCGTCGGTGTCCTCCTGTACAGAGTGGCACCGTCTCTGTACAGCCCCATCCTTGGCATGGTTTGGTGGACGGTCTCGCATATTTTGTGCGCCCCACCACTCCCGCTTTGGATGGGGGACAGAGTCACCATCTCTGTCTGTCTCAGAGTTCTCTTCTCTGCTTCGCAATGGAGGATCGCAGCTCCGGGTCAACAACTGGCATAAAGAGAACCCAGAAGCACGTCATCCTTCCTTGACTTCATACTTCCTCTTTAAAACATCCTAACATTCTTGGCATAATTTAAGTATTTTCGAGCCTAGAAATGGCTAAATTAATTTTAAAAAGTTAAATACTTGGGTAGTATTGGCTACTAGAGTAGACCAAACCATTGGCTCAGGCAGTATTACTATATTGGATTAAATGAGTGTAAAGGTAACTAAAGGGTGTTAGTTCATGTCTAGGGGGCTCGCATAATGTTGAAAAGCTTATTTAGAAAGTAGTAAACAGGTTTTTTTATGTTCTAGTTATGAAAACATTTAATTCATAATTAACGATTATGGGAATACACTGAACGTCAAGTCATATTTGGACCAATCAAACTAACAATGTAAAAAAGACAGTTATATAGTTTGATAGCCAAATTATTATAGGGGTAAATAATCACACATTTAACCCCTTTTTAGTAAATAAAAAAGTGACCACCATCATCATAGAGAGAAGTTATGAAGAAATACTCAGTAAATTAATGTAATTTTAATTATTGACCAGATTTTAAAACATGTTTTGTCTGCTGTACTCTTATGTGCCCATTTAGAGTTGTCTTGATTTCTAGTATTTTTCTTTGTCGTCTTCCCTCATTCAGTACCCCAATTGTCACCACCAGCCCCACAACCCCACCCCACAAACGCCATCTTGACAAAGAGCTGCGAATCCTCCAAGTAACCAGTCGTGGTTTGGTGTTCTAATGTGTTTCCCTCCCCGTGTAGATGTGTGGGGGTGTGATCAAAGGAGGACTAGAGGCCACCAGTGACGGGCCTCTCCTGCAGACCTCTTCTCAAAGGAGGCCTCGGGAGCCGGATGAAGGTAAATACCCTACTTTCCGGAGCGAGCCGGTATTTAAGCGGCACCCACCAAATTTTAGAAGGAATAAATGTATTTACATATATTAGCTGCAGCAGATCATGAGCTGCAGATACATACCGATATCAACAAGAGATTTTGTAGATTTTTATTTACATACCTTAATTGTCTGTAGTACGGCTGATCAAACAAAAACAGAAGTCATCATCATAGACCCACTAGCTGCGGAAGCTAGCTCTCCAATCAGCTAAACAGGCTCAATAATTCCAGGGTGACGTTTCGGTGAATTTACCAAACTGAAACAATACAAAAAGAATGCCATTGTAAGTTAATAAAACTAACACAGACACTTGTAAACGTGTTAGCATATTTGCTAATGCTAACAACGCTAGCTTGATTACATACATTTTGATAGCACATACAAATATGCATGAAAACTAGGCTGACCATATTCTGAAATCCCAAAAAGAGGACATATATGCGTGCCAAGGCGGGCAGCACGCCAAGGCCGGGACTAGGTGAAAATTTGCCAATGATACTCGAACTTGCTTTATAAATAATATATTTATTTAAATAAAAGCATTTTTTCTCCTCTGTTGACAGTATAACAAAATAAGTCACTCTTATGTTCTGTAACATTCACAGTTTTAGAAAAAGTACAGAGGTAGCAATATTCAAAATAACCTCTTGTATATAACATAAACATAAATAATGCCTCAAAACAGGTTAATTATTTTTAAACAAAAAACAGGTAACAGCCCATTCTTTAAAATGTCTCTTCTCAGTCTAGTGGACCATTCTAATGTTAAAAATATAAATAATGCCTCAAAACATTTGAAACAAAAACAGAGGTTCTCAGAGAATACACCATAGGTGAAGAGTATTCCACAAATCAGTTAAAACATTAAAAACAGAGGTAGCATTTCTGAGCCAATTATTTTAGGCTTCTGTGAAAAAAAAAATAAAATAATAATGCAGAGTCAACATTTAAAACAAAAAAAAGGTGTATTGCGTTTCTTCTTATTTAGTCGTCTTGGCCTTATCGGCGTGGCGAAGTTGATAGAGTGGCCGTGCCAGCAATCGGAGAGTTGCTGGTTACTGGGTTTCAATCCCCACCTTCTACCATCCTAGTCACGTCCGTTGTGTCCTTGGGCAAGACACTTCACCCTTGCCCCTGATGGCTGCTGGTTAGCGCCTTGCATGGCAGCTCCCGCCATCAGTGTGTGAATGTGTGTGTGAATGGGTGAATGTGGAAATACTGTCAAAGCGCTTTGAGTACCTTGAAGGTAGAAAAGCGCTATACAAGTATAACCCATTTATATTTATTATCATTTATCTCCTTGGTTTTCCTCCTCATCTCCCTGGTCTTCATCCTCGTCTCCCTGGCCTTCCTTGTTTGCCCATGCATATTTAGCTGAAGAGCTTATTTTCCCCAGCAGTTTCCGGTTGCTCATCAAATAAGCATGGAAGTCCGTGCAGGATGTTTCTTTGAAGTTGTATTGTACAAAGAGAAGCCCTTTCAATGACTCAACAGACAACCTGCTCTTTTCCTTGGTCCACTGGCTCTGCATCAGTGAGAAAACCCTCTCAACATTTGCATTGTGACAAGGAAGGGCAAAGACAAACTGTGCAATCTTCAGCAGCTCTGAGTAACATGCAATGCTTTTGGCCTTCTCAAAATATTTGCATCACTTCTGGTGCACTTGCAGGCCATTGAACTCTACATCACTGTTGCTACTGTTGTGAATTTCTTGAGATTGGTGACCTGATCAAAACACTTGGCATCATCTATTGACACCCCCTTTTCTCCAAGGTACTTGATGCAGGCTTCCACATCATTCCAACTAGGTGTCTGACTCAGATCCATCCACATGAATGGGGTGAATTCTTCCATGGGTGTCATCCACTTGTGGAGATACAGCAGGCATGCACTGTAGAGACCCTGTACATCAGCATTGAACTGATCACATTGTTTTGCATGCCCATCTGTGCGCTTCTGTGCCAGGTGTCCCTTAACTTTCAGGGACATGAAGTTGTTTCTCTGCCGTTCCTCAAGTGTTGTGTGGACTCTGCAAGATGTTACGCACTTCAACAATGGAATTATTTTCCTTTTCCATTTCTTTAATGGGTGAGTGGAACACACACATGAGTGAATGCATGTGCCAGAGGTAAATTTCACTGAATTCATTTTCAAAAAGCCTCTTGATCATTACAGGTATTTTTTTCCTGTGACAGAAAATGTCCCTTTAATGCTGGAAACATCTGCAGCAGCCTCTCGATTCCAGGGAATAATGAGAGCCATCGTGTCTTGCTGTGGGGAAGGAGCTTTCTGTATTCAACATCAACAAAGCCACAGTACTCCTTCAAACTCTCAGTGCGCACAGTGTAAATGTGGAAGTACTGGTAGATTTTGAACATGATATTCTCAATTTCAATATCAAGTGTGTCTGCACCATGATGGACACAATTGTTCATTATGTGTACTGGGCAACCCACACCGATCAGCGTCTTGTTCTGTAGCAGCTTCTTAAAATGTGCATACAATGTTGATTGTACACCACCTTTCTTCCAGTCAAAATACTGGATTATGATTGGGAATATTTTCACTGCACCATGGTTACTCCCATCTGTAGCGATGCCACATTACTTTATTTATTTGAGCGCCTCTAGCGAAATGTCGATGCTGTGGGGCGCTATAACACTGTTGACAATCGTCTCTGTTTTGGTGCGTGCACTTGAAAACTTTTTTGCCGTGTCTGAGTCTGGGAATGCTTTTTTCAGCAAAGCACTGGTGCAATCCCTCGACCTGTAACTGTTATGGTGTTTGATTGTGTGGAATGCTAAAACACCCTCTGCTGCGTTTACAATGTCTTCTCCTTTTCCAGGTCGCACAAAGTACTCTGTCAATTTAGCAGACGAGCTCTCGCCCTGCACAGCTGTTTTGTGTGCTTTTTAGTGTCGATATGGGCTTGTAGATCTTTGGCCCCTTTATTTGCCACAGATACATACGTTCCTGCTTTGCACACAGTGCATTCTGCTTCCCATGTGTCACAGCCAGGACAAAAACAAAAATACTTTTTCCGCAAATTATCCGTGAAGTTGCATTTACGTTTCGGCATTTCTTGTTTTCATGTCTGTCTCTCCACTCACTAGCTCTCTCGCTCTGTGTCTCTGCCCCTCCCTCACCAATGTTGCTGCATGCGCACACCTTCACAGTTTTTTTTTTTAACCCCTTCTTAACTTAACCCTGGACTTACATTGAAAATACACGTGACCCTAATTCAAAATGCCGGACATTTGAGACATTTAAGAAACCCCGCCCGGACACCCCCGCAAAAAAGGACATGTCCGGGCAAAAAAGGACGTATGGTCAGCCTATGAAAACACTCCTACAGACATTAGTAAGAATTGTTTTAGTTACATTGTAAAACTTACAACCGTTGCTCGGAGTGATGAATGAAGAATCCTTTTAGAGCAGAAAGGCTTTGGATTAATATTTACGATTCAAGGCAAGAAACAGGAAGTACAGTTTCAACCACAGCACCTGTAGTGAGCAAACTCGTCCAAAAGATGGCGCCATAGCACAAACAATAACACCTTTTCAGAGTCTTTGTCCATGTTGAAAACTATTTGTTAAGAAAAAAATTTTGCGAAGAAAAATACACAAATTAGCCGCACCGTTTTATAAGCTGTAGGATTCAAAAAGTTGGGAAAAAATAGTGGCTCATAGGAAAATATGGTAAACAGCACAGTTCAGGACAAAATACTAAGCAAGCCTTCTCTTCTGTAGACTCACTTGAAGGTTTGCCCCGCTCAACCTGCAAGCGACCTAAACTAGATGTCACTCTCGACGAGTGGGACCTGTCTGGCTTACCTTGGTGGTTTCTGGGTAATATCCGCAGCAACTACAGCCGCAGGAGCAATGACTCCACTGATATCCACACCAACCAAGTAGGAACATTTCTGTGTTTGTTGTTGTTGACTTTGCGAGCAAACGTTGGAACGTTGACGAGTACGATGAAGTCGAACGTGACAAGAGGTGGTCTGACTGATGTGTCAGATGTCCCCCGCGCAGGACGAGGACACGGCCATTGTGTCGGACACCACGGACGGTCTGTGGTTCCTGACGGAGGGTGAGAGTGAGCAGGTGAGCGTGGAGATGAAGGAGGCCGCGCTGGAAGAGGGCAGCGCAGGAGACGGAGAGGCTCTACCTGAGGACGAAGATGGAAGTGGGAAGGAAGAGAAGGCAGATCTTGAGGTAGGAGACTAATAAGTTTACTTCTTTAGGTGAATGTTCTCTAGCAGTGTGAAAGGAAGTTAAACAATAGATGCAGTCCGACACCAATATTGTGCTTGGGAGGCAAGACTCTTCACATTTTTAGTTTTATTTTACGCCAGAACCAAGAGAGGCTTAGGTCTAACTCACACTGCTCAATCAGCAAGCCTTCTTCTGTGGCAGTGGGCTTCTAACAGCACCACCTCAAGGAGTAGAACAAGGGATGGGTATGGGGTACATTTGAACCGATAATAGATAGGGATGTAACAATATCAAAATCTCACGATACGATATTATCACGGTATGATATTATTGTGAAATTGTCCAAAAATAAAAGGCTTTGTAAAAATGTCACAGTGTGTAACATGAAGTGGCAGGAATGTTTAGGATAAACACACTTACTGCAATTGAAGACAGACAATCATATTTATTACTACAAACATGTATTTTTAAGTGCAAAGAATTGTGCAGAAACATCCACTCTTTCAAGCAAATACTGTATATGACGATTTAACTTTTAATAATGAAAATACCTCAAAAATGGGTGTTTAGCGTCGCTGGCTTCAAATATCTTTTCCGGGTGATGGTTTATCAAGTCGCTTCTCATATTTCCCGCGTTGTGCAGTGTTGGGACGCTTTCCCCCCGCAGCGGTGCACCCGCATTTTGTCGCCTTGGAAATGCTCCAGCTGAAGGTAGTACATTAGTACGCAGACCTCTGCCAAAGAGGTTAATTTTTGCCAAGGTTTTTGTCTGTTAGCAACATTATTAAAAATGTTATGGATGGACTTTTATAAAAATGTTCACAAAATGTCCATAAAAAACGATTCTTATCTAGTCCGATCACACTCCTCCCGTATGCTTCCTCCTTTTCTTCCCCTTAACTGCGTTCCACGCCCCGCCTCTGGTCCCACGCCCCGCCTCTGGTCCCACGCTGCGAAGAAGATTATGGGAGATGTCGTTTATTTTTAGACCAGCCAATGCAAAAGCACCAGGAAAAAAAACTACACCAATGAAGTTTTTGTTTCATACTGTCAGACGCCAATGCATTATTGTGATGATTTTGAAACCGCAATACTGCGCTATCTACAATACCGTTACACCCTTTATCCTGGTACTGTATTAAACTGACCAATCCAATAAAAGATTAAATTAAATCCAAAAATATGAACGTTAGGTACATTGGAGACTAAATTGTCCATTGATATGAATGTCAGTGTGAATAAGTCTTCTATATGTACCCTGCGATTGGCCATGCTAATTTTTTTTAGCCTGTCTATGAGCTAGTCCGTTGTACGTTAGCATTAGCGCTCAACTTTTATCCTGCATAATTGTACTGTTTTTTTTTTTATTTATTCCAAACTGTATTATTAATATAATGTGATTCCTACCTGTATGTGCACTTCATGTGTATATATAATGTACTTTCTTTAGTGTGCTTAGTTTTACAGAGACTTCATTGTGAACAAAATCAACAAAACACCTAAGTAATTTTTTTAATCTATATGTCAAAAGACTGTTTACATATTTAGCAAACTAAACTGCAACATTCAGGGAGGGCAGTTAGCCTGTGTTACCTTTTACAATACGCAACAATTGAAAATACATTAAACAAAGAGAGCACAGTCTACCAAGTCAAATTACTTGTGTGTTAAAGGCCTACTGAAACCCACTACTACCGACCACGCAGTCTGATAGTTTATATATCAATGATGAAATCTTAACATTGCAACACATGCCAATATGGCCGGGTTAACTTATAAAGTGCAATTTTAAATTTCCCGCTAAACTTCCGGTTGAAAACGCCTTTGGATGATGACGCGCCGTATGCGTGTGACGTAGCCAGTGAAACAGGAGTATCGGTAGCCCATTGAAGCCAATACAAAATAGCTCTGTTTTCATTTCATAATTCCACAGTATTCTGGACATCTGTGTTGGTGAATCTTTTGCAATTTGTTTAATGAACAATGGAGACTGCAAAGAAGAAAGTTGTAGGTGGGATCGGTGTATTAGCAGCTGGCTGTAGCAACACAACAAGGACTTACTTGGATAGCAGACGCGCTAGCCGACGCTAGCTGCCAACCGCATCTGTGATCGGGTGAAGTCCTTCGTCGCGCCGTCGATCGCTGGAACGCAGGTGAGCACGGGTGTTGATGAGCAGATGAGGGCTGGCTGGCGTAGGTGGAGCGCTAATGTTTTTATCATAGCTCTGTGAGGTCCAGTTGCTAAGTTAGCTTCAGCGTCGTTAGCAACAGCATTGTTAAGCTTTGCCAGGCTGAGAATTATTAACCGTGTAGTTACATGTACATGGTTTAATGGTATTGTTGATCTTCTGTCTATCCTTCCAGTCAGGGATTTATTTATTTTGTTTCTATCTGCATTTGAGCCAGATGCTATCACGTTAGCTCAGTAGCTAAAGAGCTTCGCCGATGTATTGTCGTGGAGATAAAAGTCACTGTGAATGTCCATTTCGCGTTCTCGACTCTCATTTTCAAGAGGATATAGTATCCGAGGTGGTTTAAAATACAAATCCGTGATCCACAATATAAAAAGGAGAGAGTGTGGAATCCAATGAGCCAGCTTGTACCTAAGTTACGGTCAGAGCGAAAAAAGATATGTCTTGCACTGCATTCTAGTCCGTCACTCTAACGTTCCTCATCCACGAATCTCTCATCCTCGCTCAAATTAATGGGGTAATCGTCGCTTTCTCGGTCCGAATCGCTCTAGCTGCGTTAAAAACAATAGGAAAATATGAGGAGGCGAACAACTGACTACGTCACGCTACTTCCGGTAGGGGCAAGGCTTTTTTTTATCAGAGACCAAAAGTTGAAAACTTTATCATCGTTGTTCTATACTAAATCCTTTCAGCAAAAATATGGCAATATCGCGAAATGATCAAGTATGACACATAGAATGGATCTGCTATCCCCGTTTAAATAAAAAAAAATAATTTCAGTAGGCCTTTAAACTTACTGGGCCAATAAATCTGATTCTGATAATATAAGAATTTTTTTTTATTATTAATAACTAATAGCACATATCTGCTTTTAAATATACATAAAAGATTTGTTTAGCCTTTTTAAAGAAAATATATTAATCATTGCACATCAAAATTATCATGTCATATTGACCACGACCCTAGCCACGCACCCACCGCCACATATAGTGGTAATTTAGGGGAAATTCTGAAGTACATTACTTAACAATAACCTTCAATCACTTGTTGCAGGTGGCTGAGTCTACATTCGTTTTTTTCTGTCTTGTTACTAAATCAGCACCGGTGCCATTATGGAACTGGGTTTGGGGTCCCATCCCTGATTACAACATCCTGCTACTAAAAAAAATCCAAATAAAAGCAGAAAATTATGAATCTTGTATGTTTTTACTTCTTTTTTGCCCATGCAAAGAATTGCTGTCTTTTTTTTTATTCCCCAATTTTGCCCATGTAAAGAATGACTTTTATTTCTTTTTTTTCCAATGTTGACTCTTTATTCTCCTGTAAGATTACTCAGGTCATGTGACCAGTCTCTTCTACATTGGCCCAGGAATAGAAAAAAAACTAGAGGTGAACGAGCATTTGCAGTTGCAGGCTATAAACTTTGGAACTCTCCCATTGCAAATTAAAACTGCGACATGTGGAGTCTTTTAAATCCGCTCTGAAATCACACTTTTATGCACTGGCTTTTAAAAACAAGCTGAGCTAGACCTTTTTTTAGACTATTTAGTAACGTCTTAATAATGTTATTTAGTTGTTTTTTGTTGTTGTTTTTATCAGCCTATTTTATTTTATATTTTCTGCACCTCTTAGATGTTTAAAAAAAAAAAAAAAGTGTTAATTTGATAGGGAAATCATAATACAGGTACTGAAGAATGACTTTCTAAAGTACGTTCTTTAGGTTTTACTGCTGCCTCAGCATATTGTACGGAACTGGCAGGACATGGAACATTTTTCATAAAAACACAGAAACTGCTTTTCATTCCGGGTCATTTTTTTTGCTGCGACTATCAGACTTTCATGTATTTCTTTGTGCTCGGAGGTGACGTGAGAAGATGTCCAACTGTTGCGCAACAATGTGATTGTGTTGATGCAGATGCAGGAGGAGCCTGAAGAAGACTCCCAGTGCCTCAGTGACGACACCGACACCGAGATCTCCACACAGGTTGGTGTCGCACGTCGCTGTCTTCTTCTTGTGGTCCATCTCAAATGTCAACTTGGTGGGACTCCTCCCGCCAGGACGCGTGGCAGTGCAGCGAGTGCAGGAAGTACAACTCTCCTCTCCAGAAGTACTGCGTCCGCTGCTGGGCTCTGCGCAGGAACTGGTACAAGGACGTGCCCCGCCTGGCGCACTCGCTGTCCGTTCCTGATATCCCAGCGTGCACGTCTCTCGCCGCCCGCGACGAGGGAGACGACAGCGACGGCGGCGTCGACGTCCCGGACTCCGTCAGGACGGTTTCGGAGCCTGTCATCCTGCACTCCACGGCCGACCGACCGCTGCCCGCCATGACGGCGTGGAAAGGGAAGGGCCCTCGGCGTGCCGCGGAGCCCCCAGGCGGGGAGAGTCAAGAGAGTCTGGACATGGAGGTCGGACGCGAAGCACTGCTGGAGCCCTGCAAGCTCTGCAGGGTGCGACCACGCAACGGGAATATAATCCACGGCGGCACGGCTCACCTTCTCACCTGCTTCCCGTGTGCCAGGAGGCTCCACAAGTTCCAGGCTCCCTGTCCTGGTTGTGGAAAGATTATCCAGAAAGTGATAAAGATATTCATCCTCTAACCCACAAAATACATGCCAGGTCAGCACTTTTTTATTTCCCTTTCCCTCGCTCATTGACAGAGCCACTTTTGCCTTTGTGTCACGTCACCATCTGTACGAGTATATTTATTTACAAGAGTAGACGTCGAGAGTATTTACTTCAGTACATTTTCTTTGTATTTGGAAGGATGTCAGACCTTGAAATAGTCGTTTGTGAGGTTTGAAGAGCAGAAGGCGGATTAAAGCACAATAACGCTCTTAATTCTTCCCATGAAAGTCATTGTCTCCTCAGATTGATATTAATGTTAGCTCTTTGCGTAGAATATTAACCAAATGTTGACGGTATAACATGGTTTGCCATAATATAAATTTTTCAAACTAATTCTCTTTTTTTTTTTACCAGCCTGTTTGCAAGCCCGATCAATATCTGAGGGTGTTGTACTTAATTTATTTGAGTGTTTAGTTGTAAACTGCTTTGGCCTCCTAATGAGTCAGAATCCTGCACTTTGTTCCATGAAGATCCATCAAAGGCGATTAGGAAAACAAGGCTAAATGAAGTGTAGCTCGTTGGACGATGAGGGTTGATTTGATCTTTTTTCACTGCCATGTAAGGATTTTTGATCGCTGTGTCGTACTTCTATGTTCATGTGACTTTTGAAGAGTGTAGTCCCTTAACTTTCATTACTTTTTGAGTGATGTCGTGAGCCATAGTCATACGCTGCACATTTCACGGGGCTTCTGTGAAGTTGGCATGGAATTTTTGGGCTCTTTATTCATGCTTCATGCTGCCGCCACCGGGGGGCGAGAGGTCCCAGCGTGGCGTGTTGTGTGGCGGAGATGTACATAAGCACTAACAACATAATGCATGTCCAGGTAAAGACTGTATGTACCGCAATGCGCCCGTGTTTGCTTTATGTCTGTTTTGTCGTGTTGCTTGAGAAATAAATCTATTACAGAAACAACAGTTTTAGTCCAGTTGTTGTACTTCAAAACATACATCATGAGAATAGAATCACATTCAAACCTCCAAAAGTGGTACAGTTTGACCAACGTTTGCTGCAAGAATATTGCAAATGTGTTTTGCTTTTTCTTTGGCTTTTTTTAACAGCTTTTCATCGACCGCGGAGAAAGCGTGATGATACCATAGAACCAGAAAAGCATGAGGCTTTAATGACTCTATAACACCTTCCTGTTTCCTCGCCATCATGAGAGTATTTTACTTAATTAAGCCGTAATTAACTACTATTAAAACTGGTTAATATTGCTCCAAAAGATCTGATGAAGATTGAATTGAATGAAAACTAAAGCAATTTGTCCAGTAAGAAATATTGTTAAACCAACTCATGCATTTTGAATACACCCAAAACTTTGAACACAAAACACATTTTACAGTAATTTTTTATAGTTCGACATGATGAACGAAATAGATCAAATAGATCAGTGGCTTTCCAACTTTTTCACCAAGTACCACCTCGGAAAACTCCTAGCTGTCCAAGTACCACCAGGATGACCAACATTAAAATACAGTAGCGTAGTAGGCCTAAGTATTCATTTAAACAAGGCAGAGGTTTTATTTAACAAGTATGTCTAATATTTTTGCCCATTGGTAACATCACACAGTTTGAACAGTAACACTGTGTTTGAACATTAACATTTAATGTTGGAAGTGCTGACACTGAACTGGAATGTAGAAAGTGTTTGAAGGTTGAAATAGGAATGCTTTGAAGCATGTACATAAAAAGAACATCTCCTCTACTTTTGTTGGCAAAGACGGTGATGAGCAAAGAGGAAGGAAGGGAGGCGATAGCCACACGGATGCCACTTTCCTACTTTGCTTTGAGTTATTTCTTGAATTCAATTAGTATTTATCAACTTCTTTATCAAAGTGCTGGCACTCGTAACTGTCTTTGGCCCCATAGTGGACTTTTTTGCAGTTAGACAACAGTTGAAAGTAAACATACACTGGTCACTACATTAGGTATGAAGTGAAATTTGTATCAAAAAAAGTTTTGGTTATAGATCTTTTTTGGAAGGTTAAGTTGCATTATTTTTTTGTGTGGTTGCATAAAAAGACAAATTTCTCTCCATAGCCTCGCTGGTATTATGCGTATGATTCAGTTAGATAGAAATAAATCTTAATACGTTTTGTCTCCTCAAACAGAATATATTTTAAAATTGTTTTTTTTTTTGTGCATATTTCACGTCGTAGATCAGAGCTGTCAAACTCGTTTTCATCAAAGGCCACATTACAAGTATGGCTCCCCTCAGGGGACTGCTTGTAACCGTGTATAATATATGAATTCGCCTTAGCATTTGATTATTGTATATATTTTTTATCCATCCATCCATTTTCTACCGCTTACACTGTAAAGCAAATCTATAGATTTCCGACACTAAAAAAACGGCCCTAATGATAAGTCATAATTATAATGTAAAAACTATTACATAAAAGGTTGAAATTATGACATAAAAAGTTGAAATAATGACATAAAAAGTCAAAATTATGACAAAGTCAAAATTATGACATAAAAAGTAATAGTTACGAGATAAAAAGTCGAAATTGTGACAAAAAGTTGAAATTATGACAAAAAGTCGAAATTATGACATAAAAAGTCAAAATGATGACATAAAAAGTCAGTTACGAGATAAAAAGTCAAAATTATGACATAAAAAGTCGTACTTACAAGATAAAAAGTCGAAATTATGACATAAAAGTCATAGTTATGAGATAAAAAGTCCAAAATTATGAATAACAAAGTCGAAATTATGACATAAAAAATTTAAATTATGAGATTAAATCGAAATTATAAAATAAAAATCTATAATATGAGAGTCACAAATATAGTCATGATTTTGAGATAAAATGTCAAATTTATAAGAAAAAAAGTTGCACTTTTGAGATAAAAGTCAAAATTATGAAAAAATTGAAATTATGAAATAAGTCATAATTGAGAGATTTAAAAAAAAAAAAAAAATCTAAATTCCATCCATTTACTACCACTTGTCCCGTTCGTGTTCGCGGGGGTTGCTGGAGCCTATCTCAGCTGCATTCGGGCGGAAGGCGGTGTACACCCTGGACAAGTCGCCACCTCATCACAGGGCCAACACAGATAGACAGACAACATACTAGGGCCAATTTAGTGTTGCCAATCAACCTATCCCCAGGTGCATGTCTTTGAAAGTGGGAGGAAGCCGGACCACACAGAAAGATCCCGAGCGCAGGATTAAACCCAGGACCTTCGTATTGTGAGGCAGACGCACTAACCCCTCTAGCACCGTGCTGCCCAAAATCGAAATTATGAGGAAAAGTCTAAAATATGAAAAAAAGTCAAAATGATTAAATAAAGTCGTGATTTTGAGATAGTCATAATTATAAAATATGATGCCAAAATTATGAGATAAGAAAATGGAAATTATGAGATAAAGTCAAAATTGAAATAATTTGAATTGTCTTTATTGTCAATGTACCAGTAGAACAACATTTGCAGTACACGTCCTTAAAGTGCAGAAATAATTTAACATTAAAAGCATTAAAAAAGAGTAGGCTAGATCTTTAAGACATTTAACATGAGATAAAGTCAAAATTATAAAATAGTCATAATTCAATCAATCAATCAATCAATGTTTATTTATATAGCCCTAAATCACAAGTGTCTCAAAGGGCTGTACAAGCCACAACGACATCCTCGGTACAGAGCCCACATACGGGCAAGGAAAACTCACCCCAGTGGGACGTCAATGTGAATGACTATGAGAAACCTTGGAGAGGACCGCATATGTGGGTAACCCCCCCCCCCTCTAGAGATTTAAAAAATCCATATCATGACATATAAAGATTTTTTTTAAATAAGTCAGGGGTGTCCAAACTACAGCCCACCGCCATGTTCAGTTTGGCCTGCGAGACAATGCGCATCCTACTTAATTTTATAAACATCTGGCAGTATACAGGACTCTCTCAGAAAATTAGAATATTGTGATAACGTCCTTTATTTCCTGTTATGCAATTAAAAAAACAAAAATGTCATACATTCTGGATTCATTACACATCAACTGAAATATTGCAAGCCTTTTATTATTTTAATATTGCTGATTTTGGCATACAGCTTAAGAAAACTCAAAAATCCTATCTCAAAAAATTTGAATATTTCCTCAGACCAAGTAAAAAAAAAAGATTTATAACAGCAAAACAAAATCAAACATTTTAAAATGTCAATTAATGCACTCAGTACTTGGTTGGGAATCCTTTTGCACGGATTACTGCATCAATGCGGCGTGGCATGGAGGCAATCAGCCTGTGGCATTGCTGAGGTGTTATGGATGCCCAGGATGCTTCAATAGCGGCCTTTCGCTCATTTGCATTATTGGGTCTCGTGTCTTTCAGCTTCTTCTTCACAATACCCCACAAATTCTCTATGGGGTTCAGGTCAGGGGAGTTGGCAGGCCAATCGAGGACAGTAATGCCATGGTTAGTACACCAGTTACTGGTGGTTTTGGCACTGTGGGCAGGTGCCAGATCCATCCATTCATCCATCTTCTTCCGCTTATCCGAGGTTGGGTCGCGGGGGCAGCAGCCTAAGCAGGGAAGCCCAGACTTCCCTCTCCCCAGCCACTTCGTCCAGCTCTTCCCGGGGGATCCCGAGGCGTTCCCAGGCCAGCCGGGAGACATAGTCTTCCCAACGTGTCCTGGGTCCGTGGCCTTCTACCGGTCGGACGTGCCCTAAACACCTCCCTAGGGAGGCGTTCGGTTGGCATCCTGACCAGATGCCCGAACCACCTCATCTGGCTCCTCTCGATGTGGAGGAGCAGCGGCTTTACTTTGAGCTCCTCCCGGATGACAGAGCTTTTCACCCTATCTCTAAGGGAGCTCTCCCTTAGGTGCCAGATCATGCTGGAAAATGAAATCATCATCTCCATAGAGCTTTTCAACAGATGGAAGCATGTAGTGCTCTAAAATCTCTTGGTACACAGCTGCATTGACTCTGGACTTGATGAAACACAGTGGACCAACACCAGCAGCTGACATGGCTCCCCAAACCATTGCTGACTGTGGGAACTTCACACTGGATTTCAAGCAACTTGGTTTTTGCTTCTCTCCAGCCTTCCTCCAGACTCTAGCGCCTTGACTTCCAAATGAAATACAAAACTTGCTTTCGTCTGAAAACAGGACTCCGGACCACTATGCAACTGTCCAGTGGTTCTTTTCCATAGCCCAAGTCAGACGCTTCTAGAGATTTTAGAGCACTACATGCTTCCATCTGTTGAAAAGCTCTATGGAGATGATGATTTCATTTTCCAGCATGATCTGGCACCAGCCCACAGTGCGAAAACCACCAGTAACTGGTGTACTGACCATTGCATTACTGTCCTCGATTGGCCTTACCTGAACCCCATAGAGAATCTGTGAGGTATTGTGAAGAAGAAGCTGAAAGACACCAGACCCAATAATGCAAATGAGCTAAAGGCCACTATTGAAGCATCCTGGGCATCCATAACACCTCAGCAATGCCACAGGCTGATTGCCTCCATGCCACGCCGCATTGATGCAGTAATCCGTGCAAAAGGATCCCAACCAAGTACTGAGTGCATTAATTGACATTTTAAAATGTTTGATTTTGTTTTGCTGTTATAAATCTTTTTTTTTTACTTGGTCTGAGGAAATATTCTAATTTTTTGAGATACGATTTTTGAGTTTTCTTAAGCTGTATGCCATAATCAGCTATATTAAAATAATAAAAGGCTTGCAATATTTCAGTTGATGTGTAATGAATCCAGAATGTATGACATTTTTGTTTTTTTAATTGCATTACAGAAAATACAGTACTTTATCACAATATTCTAATTTTCTGAGACGGTCCTGTAATTGCTGCAACTTTGTCATCATCTTGTTGTCAACATGAGCATTACATGTCAATGACCATGAATTGCACATCCTGTATACAGTAGAGCATTTTTATTAATGACCCAATCCAAACAACCTTTCCCGCTCACGAGGCAAGTAAACATACTTGCCAACCTTGAGACCTCCGTTTTCGGGAGGTGGGGGGTGGTCGGGCTGGGGCGTGGTTAAGAGGGGAGGAGTATATTTACAGCTAGAATTCACCAAGTCAAGTATTTCATATATATATATATATATATATATATATATATATATATATATATATATATAAAAATAAGAAATACTTATACTAATACTTACTTAGTCAAGTATTTCATATATATATATGTATATATATATATGAAATACTTGACTTTCAGTGAATTCTAGCTATATATATATATATTTATTTTATTATATATATGTATATATAAATAAAATAAATACTTTAATTTCAGTGTTCATTTATTTACACACACACATAACACTCATCTACTCATTGTTGTACTTGAAAGACTTGATCAAATACACAGTAATGAAAACACAGTTGTTCTACTAACTGTACTATGCTTGCTGCTTACTAAAAAATAAAAATAACACTTACCTTTCACTATTTGAGTAGCCTTTGTTCTGCCATTTGCGTACTGGCGTGCGATCTCTGAATCCAGGAACATATCCTTCACAGATTTGTTGTAGACATCCGCAAATGAGAACGGGATGTTGCTTCCAGCTATCAGCATAGCCATCTTTGTCTCGGCATAAATTACACTCTCGGGTCTCCATTTAGCGAGGTGGCCCATAACACTGGGCTAGGACCGGTGCTGCGTTGCCGGCGCTTTGTGCGTCGCTGACCGTTCATGAGTGAGTATATCCGTTCGGCCACCGTGTTCAATGGAGAAGTCTGATCTACAAAATTTACAGGCAGCATACGTCTTCCCCTTCTAACTGTCCTGGATAAACTGAAATTCTTGTTTCCATTTGTTTTGGAACTGAAGCTTGTGGATGGCTACCAAAAGCGCGTTATTGCAGTGAAACTCGCCAAGGGACATGTAAGCAAATATTAACATTTCTGTATGTATACTTTTGACCCAGCAGATTTGGTCACATTTTCAGTAGACCCATAATAAATTCATAAAAGAACCAAACTTCATGAATGTTTTTTGTGACCAACAAGTATGTGCTCCTATCACTCTATCACAAAAAAATAAGTTGTAGAAAGTATTGGAAACTCAAGACAGCCATGACATTATGTTCTTTACAAGTGTATGTAAACTTTTGATCACGACTGTATATATATACTGTACATGCACAAATATATATGTAGAGGCTATACATATGTGTCTATATATATATATATATATATATATATATATATATATATATATATATATATATATAATGTGTATATATATATATGTGTATATATATATATGTGTATATATATATATATATATATATATATATATATATATATATATATATATATATATATATGTATATATATATATATGTATATATCAGTGGCGTGCGGTGAGGTTCATGTCAGGTGAGGCACTGACTTCATCACAGTCAGATTTACAAACTTATGAACCCTAAAGAGTATCTTATTCACCATTTGATTGGCAGCAGTTGACGGGTTATGTTTAAAAGCTCATACCAGCATTCTTCCCTGCTTGGCACTCAGCATCAAGGGTTGGAATTGGGGGTTAAATCACCAAAAATGATTCCCAGGCATGGTGCCGCTGCTGCTCACTGCTCCCCTCACCTCCCAGGGGGTGATCAAGGGGATGGGTCAAATGCAGAGGACAAATTTCACCACACCTAGTGTGTGTGGGACAATCATTGGTACTTTAAGTTTACACTTACAAACTGTAGCACACAAAAAAGCACATTTAATAAAAAAAACGTTATTATGGTCTTACCTTTACTTATAAGTGCGGGAACACTTTGTGTTGGAAGAGTTGTGAATGAATGAAATATGAAATCCGCGCTGCAGTCTGCAGGTATACCTAATGTTGTGTCCCTGCGGTCGTTCGCGGCTCCTCCAGTGCGACCATTGTTGTTTTTGCACTTTTTGGCTTCTTGTTAAGTGACTTTTTTTGGGTGAATTAGGTCTTGCACGTGGAGGGTTTGGGTGTGGGCTTTGGTTGGTGTGGCGCTCCCGTCGGGCGGTGTATTCTGCGGCGGAGGTGCTTGGCACCAGGAGGCGGGGTTATTTGTAGTGGATTGTCCAGAGCTTAAACAGCAACAAAAGTGAATTTAGTACAAAAGTTTATTTACCCATTATCAAGTCAGATTGAGCTGTCCATGCAGACACACAAACGTCCTCCAGAGGAGTCACAAAAGCAATCTCTCTCGAGTCCCGGTCTCCTGCCATTTTTATCTGTTGGTTCGTGCGTCACAGTTTTTTCTCGTGCGTCATTTGTTTTTACAACATCCTTGGATTCCTTAATCATACTTAAACAATCAAAATATTCTGTAGACAGGTTGGCACGACTTAATAATCACTTTTGTCCCACACCCGGGGACACAGAATAGAAGATAAATTAAATGAGCATACATTCTTGACAGACATGAAATATAGGTCAAAGGTCAGAAATTCTACTACATCTTCGCAGCAGTTTTATGAATGCTCAGCACAAGAAATACGTTACACACATGCAGTTGTTGACAAAATACACTGTACATTATATACCTCAGCTAACTAAACTATGGAAATGTATAATATAATTCATATAGCAATACAGTCT
>NC_084731.1:55185833-55213333 GCF_033978785.1 Entelurus aequoreus
ATATATATATATGTGTATGTATATGTATTTATATATATGTATGTATGTATGTATGTGTATATATATGTATTTATATATATATATGTATGTATGTATGTATATATATATAGATATGTATATATATATATATATATATTTATATAGATATGTATATATATATATGTATAATAGATATGTATATATATTAGGGCTGCAACTAACGATTAATTTGATAATCGATTAATCTGTCGATTATTACTTCGATTAATAATCGGATAAAAGAGACAAACTACATTTCTATCCTATCCAGTATTTTATTGAAAAAAAACAGCATACTGGCACCATACTTATTTTGTTTATTGTTTCTCAGCTGTTTGTAAATGTTGCAGTTTATAAATAAAGGTTTAGTAAAAAAAATATATATATATTTTTTATTTATTAAAAAAAACAAACAAAAAAAAAACCCTGCGCATGCGCATAGCATAGATCCAACGAATCGATGACTAAATTAATCGGCAACTATTTTAATAATCGATTTTAATCGATTAGTTGTTGCAGCCCTAATATATATATATGTATAGTAGATGTGTATATATATATATATATATATATATATATATATATATATATATATATATATATATATATATATATATATATATATATATATATATATATATACACACACATATATATATGCATATGTATATTAGGGGTATAACGGTACACACAAATTTCGGTTCGGTACGTACCTCGGTTTAGAGGTCACGGTTCGGTTCGTTTTTGGTACAGTAAGAAAACAACAAAATATAAATGTTTTGGTTATTTACCAAATTTGCAAAATCTTCCACCAAAAATATTTTTCTTAGTGGAATATTTGATGTGAAGTAATCGGAACTTTGGATTGGTCAATAATTCATAATAACATTGATTTTGATTCAATATTATGTTTTGAGCAATGACAGTTTGAAAGAAAAAAAAAACAGCTTTGTTTTTAGTCAACATTGCAACTTTTTCTAAATTACATTTAACCTTTAAGCTTTTTTATTTCACTTTTGTTATGGTTTTTTTTAAATTTTAATAGTATTTTTAGAATGTGCCGTGGGCCTTTAAAACATTAGCTGTTGGCCGCAAATGGCCTCCGGGGCACACTTTTGACACCCCTGCTATAGATAATAAAATATTTAATCTGATAAATCTATCGATAAAAAGCAGAGCCTGGCGACGCATGCGCGTTTATCACAACTCTCTCGCTCTCGCTGCCCCTCCCTCACGAATGCTGCTGCGCGCACAATTTGTTTTGTTTTTAACCCCTTCTTAACCCTGAACGTACATTGTTAATACACGCAACCATAACTCTAAATGCCGGACATTTGAGGCATTTAAGAAACTCCGCCCGGACAGCCCCGCAAAAGAGGACATGTCCGGTGAAAAGAGGACGTATGGTCAGTCTATGCTAGCCCGGTCGCTAGCAGCGATCGGTTTCACCAGACATGTCCTCTTTTGCTAGCAAAAAAAATGTACAGTGTATTTTGTCAACAACTGTATGTGTGTAACGTATTTCTTGTGCTGAGCAATCATAAAACTGCTGCGAAGACGCACTGGCTGAGGCTCGCAGTAATCCCGCCTCCTGGTGGTAGAGAATGCACCCCCGCCGTAGAATGCACCCCCTGACGGGAGTGTTGTATCAAATAAAGCCCACACTTAAACTTTCCACGTGCTATTTAAAGAAGTTATTAAATAAGAAGCCAAAAAGTGCAAAAACAATAATGTTCGTGTTGGAGGAGTTGTGAATGACTGCAGGGCCACAACATTAGGTACACCTGCAGACTGCAGCACGGATGGGCATCAGCCGATCCGCCTCCACAGTCATTGCTTATGCAATGAAAGAGTTCAGCTGGTCGCTAGAGAAGGCATACAACTTTGTCAAGGAAAAGAGGAGCATCACACGACCGAACGCAAGTTTCATGCGACAGCTGGCAGAGTACGAGGGCATCCTCGATGCGAGGTACACTGCATTTCTTGACGTGTGCGTGCAGTTGTCCAAACTCATTCCTATTTGTCAGATTTGTATTTGATCTATACATTCAGCGAACAGAGGTGTTGGAGGAGTTGTGAATGACTGAAATATGAAATCCGTGCTACAATATTAGGTACACCTGCAGACTGCAGCACGGATTTCATATTTCAGTCATTTACAACTTCTCCAACACGAACATTATTGTTTTTGCACTTTTTGGCTTCTTATTAAATAACTTTTTTAAATAGATTCAATCTTGCATGTGGAAAGTTTAAGTGTGGGCTTTAGTTGATATAACACTCCCGTCAGGGGGTACATTTTACGGCGGGGGTGCATTAATCCAGCACAACAGCGGCGCATGGACTTCATTTATAAGTAAAGGTAAGACCATAATAATGATTTTTTAATTAAATGTGCTTTTTTGTGTGCTACAGTTTGTATGTGTAAAGTTAAAGTACCAATGATTGTCACACACACACTAGGTGTGGTGAAATTTGTCCTCTGCATTTGACCCATCCCTTGATCAGCCCCTGGGAGGTGAGGGCAGCAGTGGCGCCGCGCCCGGGAATAATTTTTGGTGATTTAACCCCCAATTCCAACCCTTGATGCTGAGCAGGGAAGAATGCTGGTATGAGCTTTTAAACACAACCCGTTAACTGCTGCCAATCAAATAGTGAATAAGATACTCTTTAGGGTTCATATGTTTGTAAATCTGACTGTGATGAAGTCAGTGCCTCACCAGCCATGAACCTCACCGCACGTCACTGATATAAACGGAATACAATGATTTGCAAATCATTTTCAACCCATATTCAGTTGAATATGCTACAAAGACAACATATTTGATGTTCAAACTGATAAACTTTTTTTTTTTTTGCAACTAATCATTAACTTTAGAATTTGATTCCAGCAACACGTGACAAAGAAGTTGGGAAAGGTGGCAATAAATACTGATAAAAGTTGAGGAATGCTCATCAAACACTCATTTGGAACATCCCACATGTGAACAGGCAGATTGGGCACAGGTGGGTGCCATGATTGGGTAGAAAAGTAGATTCCGTGAAATGCTCAGTCATTCAGTGATAAATGACATAAGTGATCATCTGCCTATATTTGCAATATTTGACTATCAATTCCCTAAAAGAACATATCATCAAATACTTAAGAAGAAAAGAAGTGTCAATCATATTAACAACTTCAGGAATGGCCTATTAAAACAAGAGTGGAAAGAGGTGTACACAGACAATATAAACACTGCCTATGATTCTTTTCTTAAAGGCCTACTGAAATGAATTTTTTTTATTCAAACGGGGATAGCAGATCTATTCTATGTGTCATACTTGATCATTTCGCGATATTGCCATATTTTTGCTGAAAGGATTTAGTATAGAACAACGACGATAAAGATCGCAACTTTTGGTATCTGATAAAAAAAGGCTTGCCCCTACCGGAAGTAGCGTGACGTAGTCAATTGAACATATACGCAAAGTTCCCTATTGTTTACAATGATGGCCGCATGAAGTGAGAGAGATTCGGACCGAGAAAGCAACAATTTCCCCATTAATTTGAGCGAGGATGAAAGATTTGTGGATGAGTAAAGTGCAAGTGAAGGACTAGTGGGGAGTTGAAGCTATTCAGATAGGGAAGATGCTGTGAGAGCCGGGGGTGACCTGATATTCAGCTGCGAATGACTACGACAGTAAATAAACACAAGACATATATATACTCTATTAGCCACAACACAACCAGGCTCATATTTAATATGCCACAAATTAATCCTGCATAAAAACACCTACGTGTTTGTTATGCTAGCTCCTAGCTCCTCTGCTAGCTCCTAGCTCCATAGAATGCGCCAATACAATTCAAACACCTGATCAACACACACAATCACTCAGCCCAAAAGACCGTTCACCTAACCCAAGGTTCATAAAGCTTATATATTTAAAAAAAGTTACGTACATACGCAAAAAAAAAGTTGCGCACATACGGTCAAGCGATCAAATGTTTAGAAGCCAAAGCTGCATACTCACGGTAGCACGTCTGCGTCTTTGTCATCCAAATCAAAGTAATCCTGGTAAGAGTCTGTGTTGTCCCAGTTATCTACAGGCGTCTGTGTATCGAAGTCAAAAGTCCTCCTGGTTAGAGTCTCTGTTATCCGAGTTCTTCCATCTTGACTGCATCTTTCGGGAATGTAAACAAAGACGCGCCGGCTGTGTACTGTTGTTGCTGACTTCGTTCGAAAAATACGTCCGTTTCGCACCGACAACTTTCTTATTTGCTTGCTCAGCTTCTTTCTCCATAATGCAATGAACATAATTGCAACAGATTCACGAACACAGATGTCCAGAATACTGTGGAATTATTAAATGAAAACAGAGCTTTTTTGTATTGTATTCAATGGGGAAGGCATACCTCTGTTCCCCGGGCTACGTCACGCGCATACGTCATCCTCAGAGGCGTTTCGAACCGGAAGTTTAGCGGCAAATTTAAAATGTCACTTTATAAGTTAACCCGGCCGTATTGGCATGTGTTATAATGTTAAGATTTCATCATTGATATATAAACTATCAGACTGCGTGGTCGGTAGTAGTGGGTTTCAGTAGGCCTTTAAACATTATATTACTCTGTATAACAAGCATTGTCCTGAGGTTCCATGCACATCTAAACAAAGGCAAAATAATGCACCTTGGATGATAAACAGTTTGAAAAATGCATGTAAAAAGAAAAATAGACTTTATAAGGAGTTTATCAAATCAAGAACAGAGAATGCTGAAAAACACTATAAGAACTACAAAAACAAGTTGACCAATATATTGAGACAAGCAAAAAGGCAATATTACAAAAGAATGTTGCATGAAAATAAAAATAACATAAAGGCTACAAGGAATATTTTGAATAAAGCAATAGGGAATAGGACAAGGCGAACAGAACTACCTAGATATTTAAAAAAAGATAATATGTTAATTGAAAACAAAGATGAAATTGTCAATGAATGAAATCAATTCATTGTAAATGTAGGACCTAGCTTAGCAAACAAAATACCAAGAGCTAATGATCAATCAGGGGGTGTCTGAAAAAGGGAAAATAGGGTTATGCAGTCAATGTTTCTTAGTGAAGTGACTGAAAATGAAATATTATCTGTGGTTTATAAACTAAAAAACAAGACCTCAACAGATAATGAGGGTATTGACATGAAAATAATAAAAAACACAATTGATTGCATCATTAAACCATTACATTATATAATTAATTGTTCTTTTAAAGTAGGAGTTTTCCCAGACAGTATGAAAACAGCTAAGGTCATACCTTTATTTAAAACTGGAGATAAACATACATTTGGTAATTATAGACCAGTATCTCTCCTATCTCAATTTTCAAAAGTGCTTGAAAAACTGTTTGTTAATAAATTAGACTGCTTTATTGAAAAACATAAATTATCAAATGAAAGTCAGTATGGATTTCGATCAAATAGGTCTACGAGCTTGGCCATCATGAACATTATTGAAGATATTACAACTGCAATTGATCAAAATAAATACACAATAGGAGTGCTCATTGATTTAAAGAAGGCATTCGACACTATAGATCATCAAATTCTCATTTCTAAATCATATACTTATGGAGTTAGAGGAGTTGCACTGGACTGGTTAACCAGCTATTTCCAAAAACGACAGCAATATGTTGAGATTGATGATTATAGATCAGACTGTATGATTATTGAATGTGGAATTCCACAAGGTTCGATTTTAGGACCCAAACTTTTTATTTTATATATAAATGATGCTTGTGAGGTTTCGAACATTTTACAGTATGTATTATTCGCAGACGATACAAATTTATACTGTTCAGGAGATGACTTGAAAATCTTAGCCGATAATATTGAAGAGGAAATGGTTAAACTAAAATTGTGGTTAGATGTAAATAAATTATCTTTAAACTTGGAAAATACTAAATTTATGGTATTCAGTAATAAAAGAAAGATAGTTAAAGTACCAATGATTGTCACACACACACACTAGGTGTGGTGAAATTTGTCCTCTGCATTTGACCCATCCCCTTGATCACCCCCTGGGAGGTGAGGGGAGCAGTGGGCAGCAGCGTAGCCGCGCCCGGGAATCATTTTTTGGTGATTTAACCCCCAATTCCAACCCTTGATGCTGAGTGCCAAGCAGGGAGGTAATGGGTCCCATTTTTATAGTCTTTGGTATGACCCGGCCGGGGTTTGAACTCACAACCTACCGATCTCAGGGCGGACACTCTAACCACTAGGCCACTGAGTAGGTGGAAGAACTTAGGAGTTAGTTTATCCATAAACAATGTGAAAATTGAGAAGGTGTCTGAAATCAGATTTCTTGGGGTCATCTTAGATGAAAAGTTGACATGGAAAGCTCATATATTGCATGTGAAAAATAAGCTATCTAAAAGTTTATTTATTTTGAACAAGGTTAAATACAGTTTCCCGTATAATACAATGAGAATGTTATATTGCTCAATTATTCTACCTTATTTCAATTATTGTGCAGAAATATGGGGAAATACATATCACAGCAACATAATGCCTCTATTTCTTTCACAGAAAAGAGCAATTCATATAATTTTTACAGTAGGATATAGAGACCACACAAATCCACTCTTCATTAGGTCAGGATTATTAAAACTAAAAGACATTGTAGAATTGCATACTCTATTAGTGATGTTCAAAGCTAGAAATAAAGTTCTTCCGAAGGACTTACAAAAGTTATTTGTGTTTACGTCTGAAGATGAGAACCACAGAAGGCCGTATGATTTTAAACATCCAAGAGTGCGAACAAATTTGAAGCAAATGTGCTTGTCTGTTGCTGGTGTGAAAGCATGGAATTCTCTAGACAAAGACTTAAAAAGTTGCAAGAATATCTTTGAATTTAAAAAGAGTTACAAAAAGAGACAACTGGAATTATATCAAACTGCTTTTTGATTTTGATTGGAACGTGTCATTTTGAAAATGCTTAAACGAAAATTAAAAGTATGTTGGAGTTCGGGTGTTGGTGGAGGGAGCAGTGATAAAGTCATCTAAATAATTTGTGTTAAAAAGGGGGCAGATAAATATAACAATATTATTCTTCCATCTGCTCCTTTCTGATCATGGAAATGTATAAGAAACAAAAAAACAATGAAAGTGTCAATTGTACGTGGCTTGTATATATGCATTTTCATGAAAGGAATAAAAAGAAATGATGATGATGATGATGATTCACAAACAAGGATGGGGCGAGGGTCACCACTTTGTCAACAAATGCGTGAGCAAATTGTTGAACAGTTTAAGAAAAACCTTTCTCAACCAGCTATTGCAAGGAATTTAGGGATTTCACCATCTACGTTCCGTAATATCATCAAAGGGTTCAGAGAATCTGGAGAAATCACTGCACGTAAGCAGCTAAGCACTGCACGTGACCTTCGATCCCTCAGGCTGTACTGCATCAACAAGCGACATCAGTGTGCAAAGGATATCACCACATGGGCTCAGAAACACTTCAGAAACACACTGTCAGTAACTACAGTTGGTCGCTACACCTGTAAGTGCAAGTTAAAACTCTCCTATGCAAGGCGAAAACCGTTTATCAACAACACCCAGAAACGCCGTCGGCTTCGCTGGGCCTGAACTCATCTAAGATGGACTGATACAAAGTGGAAAAGTGTTCTGTGGTCTGACGAGTCCACATTTCAAATTGTTTTTGGAAACTGTGGACGTTGTGTCCTCCGGACCAAAGAGGAAAAGAACCATCCGGATTGTTATAGGCGCAAAGTTGAAAAGCCAGCATCTTTGATGGTATGGGGGTGTATTAGTGCCCAAGACATGGGTAGCTTACACATCTGAAGGCGCCATTAATGCTGAAAGGTACATACAGGTTTTGGAGCAACATATGTTGCCATCCAAGCAACGTTACCATGGACGCCCCTGCTTATTTCAGCAAGACAATGCCAAGCCACGTGTTACATCAACGTGGCTTCATAGTAGAGAGTTCGGGTACTAGACTGGCCTGCCTGTAGTCCAGACCTGTCTCCCATTGAAAATGTGTGGCGCATTATGAAGCCTAAAATACCACAACGGAGACCCCCGGACTGTTGAACAACTTAAGCTGTACATCAAGCAAGAATGGGAAAGAATTCCACCTGAGAAGCTTAAAAAATGTGTCTCCTCAGTTACCAAACGTTTACTGAATGTTGTTAAAAGGAAAGGCCATGTAACACAGTGGTGAACATGCCCTTTCCCAACTACTTTGGCACGTGTTGCAGCCATGAAATTCTAAGTTAATTATTATTTGCAAAAAAAAAAAGTTTATGAGTTTGAACATCAAATATCTTGTCTTTGTAGTGCATTCAATTGAATATGGGTTGAAAAGGATTCGCAAATCATTGTATTTCGTTTATATTTACATCTAACACAATTTTCCAACTCATATGGAAACGGGGTTTGTATATATATATATATATATATATATATATATATATATATATATATATACATATATATATGTATGTATGTGTATATGTATATATATATATATTTTATATATATATATATATGTGTATGTATGTGTATATGTATATGTATATACACTATATTACCAAAAGTATCTGGCCACCTGCCTTGACTCACATATGAACTTGAAGTTCCATCCCATTCCTAACCCAACTGGGTTCAAAATTATGTCGGTCCACCTTTTGCAGCTATTACAGCTTCAACTCTTCTGGGAAGGCTGTCCACAAGGTTGCGAAGTGTGTCTATAGGAATTTTCCACCATTCTTCCAAAAGCGCATTGGTGAGGTCACACACTGAGGTTGGTCGAGAAGGCCTGGCTCTCAGTCTCTGTTCTAATTCATCCCAAAGGTGTTCTATTGGGTTCAGGTCAGGACTCTGTACAGGCCAGTCAAGTTCATCCACACCAGACACTGTCATCCATGTCTTTATGGACCTTGCTTTGTGCACTGGTGCACAGTCATGTTGGAAGAGGAAGGGGCCCGCTCTAAACTGTTCCCACAAGGTTGGGAGCATGGATTTGGCCAAGATGTTTTGGTATCCTGGAGCATTCAAAGTTCCTTTTACTGGAACTAAGGGGCCAAGCCCAACTCCTGAAAAACAACCCCACACCATA
The DNA here is from genome assembly GCF_033978785.1 of Entelurus aequoreus. Classification (NCBI taxonomy): domain Eukaryota; kingdom Metazoa; phylum Chordata; class Actinopteri; order Syngnathiformes; family Syngnathidae; genus Entelurus; species Entelurus aequoreus. The sequence continues at coordinate 55,194,966 of NC_084731.1, forward strand.
ATTCCTCCTCCACCAAATTTCACACTCGGCAGTCTGAAATGTAGCGTTCTCCTGGCAACCTCCAAACCCAGACTGGTCCATCAGATTGCCAGATGGAAAAGCGTGATTCATCACTCCAGAGAACGCGTCCCCACTGCTCTAGAGTCCAGTGGCAACGTGCTTTACACCTCTGTATCCGACGCTTTGCATTGGACTTGGTGATGTACTGCTTAGATACAGCCGCACGGCCATGGAAACACATTCCATGAAGCTACTGTACTATTCTATACTGTACGTGGGCTAATTGGAAGGTCACATGAAGTTTGGAGCTCTGTAGAAACTGACTGTGCAGAAAATCTTTGCACAATGTGCTTCAGCATCCGCTGACCCCTCTCTGTCAGTTTACGTGGCCTACCGCTTCGTGGCTGAGTTGCTGTTGTTCACAAACTCTTCCATTTTCTTATCATAAAGCCTTTTTTGATTGATTGATTGAAACTTTTATTAGTAGATTGCACAGTGAAGTACATATTCCGTACAATTGACCACTAAATGGTAACACCCGAATAAGTTTTTCAACTTGTTTAAGTCGGGGTCCACTTAAATTGATTCATGATACAGATATATACTATTTTTCATAATACAGTCATCACACAAGATAATCATCAGAGTATATACATTGAATTATTTACATTATTTACAATCCGGGGTGTGGGATATGGGGGAGGGGTTTAGGTTTGGTTGGTATCAACACTTCAGTCATCAACAATTGCATCATCAGAGACATGGACATTGGTAGGATATGTACAGCAAGTAGTGGACACAGAGAGAGAGATCAGAAAGTATAAGAAAAAGTGTCTACATTTGATTATTTACATTTGATTATTTACAATCCGAAGAGGTATGATGAGGAAGGGAGGGTGTTAGTTTAGGGTTGAAGTTGTCTGGAGGTGTTCTTTTAGTGTGGTTTTGAAGGAGGATAGAGATGCCCTTTCTTTTACACCTGTTGGGAGTGCATTCCATATTGATGTGGCATAGAAAGAGAATGAGTTAAGACCTTTGTTAGATCGGAATCTGGGTTTAACGTGGTTAGTGGAGCTCCCCCTGGTGTTTTGGTTATGGCGGTCATTTACGTTAAGAAAGTAGTTTGACATGTACTTCGGTATCAGGGAGGTGTAGCGGATTTTATAGACTAGGCTCAGTGTAAGTTGTTTTACTCTGTCCTCCACCTTGAGCCAGCCCACTAGGAGTGAGGTGTGATCTGGGGTGGAGGTCTAGAAGTAATCTGACTAGCTTCTTCTGGGATGTTTGGAGTTTAGATTTGAGGGTTTTGGAGGTGCTGGGGTACCAGGAGGTGCATGTGTAATCGAAAAAGGGTTGAATGAGAGTTCCCGCCAGAATCTTCATGGTGCTTTTGTTGACCAGAGAGGAGATTCTACAGAGAAATCTCGTTCGTTGGTTGACCTTTTTGATTACCTTGGTTGCCATTTTATCACAGGAAAGATTAGCCTCTAGAATGGAACCTAGGTAGGTGACCTCATCTTTCCTGGTGATAACAATGTCACCCACTTTTATAGTGAAGTCATTGACTTTCTTAAGGTTGATTTGGGACCCAAATAGGATGGATTCCGTTTTACCCAATTGTATGGATAGCTTGTTGTCAGCGAGCCAGGTGCAAGTTCTACAGAGTTCAGCACTGAGGATTTTCTCCACCTGTGACTTGTCCTTGCCGGATACCAGCAAGGCCGAGTCATCCGCAAACAAAAACAATTCACAGTCGCATGCTGATGACATGTCGTTTATGTATATTAGGAACAGTAAAGGCCCTAATATACTGCCTTGGGGGACTGCACAGCTTACTGAGAGGGGGGGGGGGGACACGATGCCGTTCACCTCTACCACCTGTTTCCTCCCCTCCAAGTAAGATTGCATCCAGCTCGATGAAGTTTTATCAAATCCGATTGCTCTGAGCTTATCCATCAGTATAGCGTGGTTAACGGTGTCAAAGGCCTTCTGAAGGTCCAGCATGACCATGCCGAAGTATTTGCCCGCGTCCACCTCATGTTTGATGTGGTCGGTCAGATAGAGAAGGCATGTGTCAGTGGAGTGGTTATGCTAGGTTCACACCAACGGCGCTTTGACGGCGCTTTAAAGCGGCATGCAAAGCGGCATGCAAAGCGGCATGCAAAGCGGCATGCAAAGCGGCGTTAAAGCGTAACAAAGCCTGATTAAAGCGTGAGGGTCCTAATGGATCGTGGGAAAGCTTGTAGTGAAGCGGGACATGCGGCAAGTTTGCCAAAATTTTTAAAACGGTTTAAAAAAATTCTGCGCTCTGTCAAGAATGGAATAAAGCGCCGAGAGCATATCAAAGCGTGACAAAGCCTGACAAAGCTCAGCAAAGCTTGACTCAAAGCGTAGGAAAGCTTAACAGATCTTGGTTCAAAGCTCAATAGGAAGTGACTGTGATATTGACTAGTGACATCGAAACTTTATGTAAAACCAACACAGGATTACAAATCCATTCTCTTTTGCATCATTGCCTTTTTTATACGATGATCATTGTTTCTGTATTTCTGCTGTTTGATGTTGCAGTTTGACATTACTGTCTATAATTTTTCTGTATGAAAATGTTAATAATAAAGAGAATATGTTACGTTTAAAAGACATGCCTTTTATTATTGTCAACTAGCATAAGAAATGAAAGATAGATATTTATTAAGATGACAAAGACATAAAAGAAATGAAGATATAAAACATAATATAACGGAAAAAAAGAGAAATTGAAAAAATAAATGAATATAAAAAATAAAAGAAATGCCTTTTATTATTGTCAACTAGCATAAGAAATGAAAGATAGATATTTATTAAGATGACAAAGAAATAAAAGAAATGAAGATATAAAACATAATATAACGGGAAAAAAAGAGAAATTGAAAAAATAAATGAATATAAAAAATAAAAGAAATTCCTTTTATTATTGTCAACTAGCATAAGAAATGAAAGATAGATATTTATTAAGATGACAAAGAAATAAAAGAAATGAAGATATAAAACATAATATAATGGGAAAAAAAAGAGAAATTGAAAAAATAAATGAATATAAAAATAAAAGAAATGCCTTTTATTATTGTCAACTAGCATAAGAAATGAAAGATAGATATTTATTAAGATGACAAAGAAATAAAAGAAATGAAGATATAAAACATAATACAACGAAAAAAAGAGAAATTGAAAAAATAAATGAATATAAAAAATAAAAGAAATGCCTTTTATTATTGTCAACTAGCATAAGAAATGAAAGATAGATATTTATTAAGATGACAAAGAAATAAAAGAAATGAAGATATAAAACATAATAAATAATAAACATAATATAACGAGAAAAAAAAGAGAAATTGAAAAAATAAATGAATATAAAAAATGTGCGGAAAACAGTATACTGAGTTTTTCACATTTTTTTTTACTTATTTGTTTATCATATTTCTATTTTTTATTACATTATGTGTTTTATCCTGTATATAATAAAACAAAAAGAGAAATCAAATAAATAGATAAATCTAAAAAAATGTGGGGAAAACTTAGTATACTGAGTTTTTCACTTTTTTTTTTACTTATTTGTTTATCATATTTCTCTTTTTTATTACATTATGTGTTTTATCCTGTATATAATAAAACAAAGAGAAATCAAATAAATAGATAAATCTAAAAAAATGTGGGGAAAACTTAGTATACTGAGTTTTTCACATTTTTTTCTTATTTTTGTTGTAACAATGCACAACAGAGCTTGATAATTGTGTCAGAGCCTGATTTAAAGCGTCAGGATCGCATCAAAGCATAATAAAGTTCAATAAAGCGTAATAAAACGTATCAAAGCGTGATTTAAAGCGTATCAAAGCGGCATCAAATCGTGAGGAACGGTAACAAAGCGGCAACTAATTCGTATCAGAGCGTATCAGAGCGTATCAGAGCGTATCAAAGCATAACATTACTTCGGAGATCGGGATATTCGTGGAAAAATTGACAAAAATGACGGCGCTTTGCTCGCCGCTTTAAAGCGCGGCAAGCGCCGTTGGTGTGAACCAGGCATTAGTTCTGAAGCTGGATTGGAATTTGTACATGAGTTTATTAGTGGCAAGGTAACTATCGACCTGTTCATAAACTATTTTTTCCATTACTTTGTAAATGGAACTGAGAATAGAAACAGGTCGGTAGTTGCCAGGTTCTAATTTGCTTCCTTGTTTAAAGAGGGGAGTTACTCTTGCTATTTTTAAATCTTTTGGTACTTGGCCTTGAGTAATTGAGAGGTTTATTATGTGCGTAATGATTGGGGCAATGGTGGTGGCAGAGTCCCTGAGGAATCTGGAGGGGATATTATCAAGGCCGGTGGCCTTGTTTGGGTGGAGCGCGCTCAATTTTTTAATCACCTCGTCAGCTGAGACCATTTCTAATTTGAAATCGTTGTTGGATACTCCTAGCTTTCTGTAGAAGGCTTTAATGTGTTCTACAGAAGGCTTTAATATGTTCTACGGTTGCCAACGGTTGACTTTGGAATATTTAGGAGCGAGGAAATTTCACGACTGAATTTGTTGCACAGGTGGCTTCCTATGACAGTTCCACTGTGTGTGTGTTTGTGTGTGTGTGTGTGTGAGTGTGAGTGTGAGTGTGTGAGAGAGAATAAGTCATTGTACGACAGGCCAGCTGTCGTTTGTCCTCTCCTTTTTCTGACTGGTGTGCACCACCTGTGTCTCCTTTCTTTGCCCACTCGCTCGTCTGCCTGCCTGCTTTTCCCACTCTCCAAACTGACTCTCTACTTGTTACGTCAACAGGCTGATACATGTTGTGTGTCACTGGAACATGGAAGTAACCCTTTTTGGAGTCATAGACGCTGTGTACTGACTGACAAAGTACAGTATGAAGTACAATGTTAATCTGTGGGCACTTAACCTTCCCATTCTGATTCCTGGGGGACCATTCCATTCAACACCCTTCTCCATTCAAACCCATTTTTGCAACGATTATTTGGTGTAATATTTGTAATGAAACTTTTTCAAAACAGGTTAAAAAAGCTCCTTCTGGTTGTACGGTTGAAAATGTCCTTTAAAAAAAATTAGATTCTTATAATAAAAAATAAAATAAAAATGTTGATGTTAATGGGTTATACTTGTATAGCGCTTTTTTTTTTTTACCTTAAAGGTACTCAAAGCGCCTTGACACTATTTCCACACACACACACACACACACACACACACACACACACACACACACACACACACACACACACACACACACACACACACACACACACACACACACACACACACACACACACACACACACACACACACACACACACACACACACACACACTCATGGCGGGAGCTGCCATGCAAGGCGCTAACCACGACCCATCAGGAGCAAGGGTGAAGTGCTCAAGGAATAGAATAGAATAGAATGCCTTTTATTGTCACTATGCACAGGTACAATGAGATTAAAAGCAACTCCAGTATCAGTGCGACAGTCTACAAATATGTAAAAATTATGGAAGGAAAGAAAATAAAAATAGTGCAAAAGGAGGTAATGTGCACAATCCAGTCCTGAGAAACTACCGTATTTCCTTGAATTGGCGCAGGGAATATAGTATTCGCACGTCTAGAATTACAGCCGGGTCAAACTCGTTTCTCAAAATAAATAAGGCATGCTTGGCCTTATCGCCGGTTCATTATTAACGCCGTATCAAATTCGTTTCGCAAAATATTAATTTTATTAACGCATGTCTAGAATTTTCGCCGGGTCAAACTCGTTTCGCAAAAATAATTAGCATATGCTTAGAACTTCCGCCGGGTCAAACTTGTGACGTCACGAGTGACGCTTTACCTGTCCTCCTTTTCAAAATGGAGGAAGCTGATTTCAATAGTTTGAAATCGCACAAAGGCAAAAAGATTAAGAGCTATTCAGTAGGATTTAAGGTCCAAGCTATTGAATACCGGTATGCTAAAAAGAACAGTAAGCAGCTATGTTTTATTAATATACCGTAGCTGCGTATGTCAAATATTATGAATCATTAAATGACTCCCGCCTTTTGGTGGTAGAGGGCGCTAGTGATCCTTCTTGCGACTGCTGGTACTCGACAGCAGAAGAAGTGGCAGCAAGAGATCGTTTTTTTCCCCCTCGCCTTGACTTTTAACAAGGAGGATTACATATCTAAAATAAAACAGTTTTCTAAACTGGACTTTCAATCGAAGCAGGAGGTAATAATTAAAGGAATATCTCCATCGAGACAGAGAGACTTTTAAAACTGAAGAAAAATAATACTTCTACAAACAAGTTTGTAATGATAGTGTTTGACCACATGGTGGTAGTAAGAGTCTACAAATGACTAAGAACCAATATATACCGTACTATGTGTCAGGTAGGACTCTTCAGAGAGGAACACACCTTTAGCGTTGGTAATATGTGATTAAAAGACAGTTCTACAAGTCATCCAACGATGTCTTATTTAAAAACAATAACATGGTACCAGGAGTGAAGAAGGACAGATACTATGTCGCAATCGTCGCAGTTTGCTGAGGTTCCAGAGACTGTTTCAAACCAAGCAACAGCTGAGTCCGATGTTTCATCTACACCTACTGACTTTGAAACAATGCCAATGCAGCACAGGAATGAAGATGTGACTGACGATCCTGAACCTGTGTACAGAAGAAACCAATAATAACATAACAAAGTCATCGATGCTTTTGGTCAGAAGGAGCTGCGCATGGACTTAATTTATAAGTAAAGGTAAGACCATAATAACGTTTTTTTTAATTAAATGTGCTTTTCATGATGGTATGCTTACATCACACAAATTTACCGCATTCCTTTTGGTAAACGCCGGCGTGAGAAGAGGTTTTAAAATAATTACCGCATGCACGGCCATCCCGCCGGTTTCCGGTAAACGCCGGAGCGACAGGAGGTTTTAAATTAATTAGCGCCCCTGCGGCTATTCAAGGAAATACGGTATATACATATTTTCAGAAGCATTCAGGCTGGAAAAGGGTGGAGTGCCATCTCCGGGTTGGGGAAGAGATCTTGCCCCAAGTGGAGGAGTTCAAGTACCTCGGAGTCTTGTTCACGAGTGAGGGAAGAGTGGATCATGAGGTCGACAGGCGGATTGGTGTGGCGTCTTCAGTAATGCGGACGCTGTATCGATCCGTTGTGGTGAAGAAGGAGCTGAGCCGGAAGGCAAAGCTCTCAATTTACCAGTCGATCTACGTTCCCATCCTCACCTATGGTCATGAGCTTTGGGTTATGACCGAAAGGACAAGATCACGGGTACAAATGGCCGAAATGAGTTTCCTCCGCCGGGTGGCGGGGCTCTCCCTTAGAGATAGGGTGAGAAGCTCTGTAATCCGGGAGGAGCTCAAAGTAAAGCCGCTGCTCCTCCACATCGAGAGGAGCCAGATGAGGTGTTTCGGGCATCTGGTCAGGATGCCACCTGAACGCCTCCCTAGGGAGGCGTCCGACCGGTAGGAGGCCACAGGGAAGACCCAGGACACGTTGGGAAGACTATGTCTCCCAGCTGGCCTGGGAACGCCTTGGGATCCCCCGGGAGGAGCTGGACGAAGTGCTGGGGAGAGGGAAGTCTGGGCTTTTCTGCTTAGGCTGCTGCCCCCGCGACCCGACCTCGGATAAGCGGAAGAAGATGGATGGATGGATGGATGGATCCAGTACAGGACAAAAGTTTGAACACACCTTCTCATTCAATGCGTTTTCTTTATTTTCCTGACTATTTACATTGATTCATTCAGACTGGGTGGAAAGTAAAAATTGCACACAAAGAGGTGCTAAACTATAAAATCAGTGCCTATGAGAGTTCACCGTGGTTATGGCCTTAGGGAAAAAACTGTTCTTGAGTCTGTTTGTCTTAGACCTGATGACCCTGTAGCGCCTTCCTGAGGACAGCAGGTCAAACAGGTCAAAGCCAGGGTGGGAGCTGTCCTTGACACAACGGACGTGACTAGGGTGGTAGAAGCTGGGGATCAAACCAGGAACCCTGAGGTTGCTGGCAAGGCCACTCTACCACGCCGTCCCCATGTTCTTTACAATTTACATTTTATTTGATTTTTTTTCATATTTTTTAAAAGATGAATCCAATTAGAACTGGAATGAATAGGAATCACAATTAGGGTGTGATTAGATTTTTTGTTTGTGCACCTCCAGTTGGAATGTGAATCTTTGGGCACCTCATACGATTCGATCCAATTCCGATTCTTGGGGTGGTGATTCGATTCAGAATCGATTCCAGATTCAGACCAATTTTTGCAATGTTTTATGCGGTATAACAATTATATAGAAACTTTTTGATAATAGGTTAATAAAAGCTCCTTCTGGTTGCACGAAGATAGCCTTAAACGCCTTTTCAAAATGTTATTCTTTAAAAAAAAAAAAAAAAAAAAGTTTACATTTTTTATATAGAATGCATTTTTATCCTTTATTTTATTGCTTTACTATTTAGAATCGAGATGAATAGGAATCGTGATTTGAGTGTCATTTGATTTTTTTGTACTCTGTAGTAGGAATGTGAATCTTTGGGCAATATGATTCTGATTCCATTGGTGGCGATTCGATTCAGAATCGATTACCGATTCAAACCAATTTTTGCAATGTTTTATTTTTATATAATTATAATACAACTTTTTTCATAACAGGTTAAAAAAGCTCCTTCTGTTTGCACGACGGCTTAATGTCTTTTTAAAAATAGATTTTAAATTTTTTAATTCATTTTTGATTAGGAATCAATTTAGAATTGGGATGAAAAGAAATCACGATTCGGATGTGAATCAGTTGTTTGTTGCACCTCTAATAAATATGTGAATCTTTTGTCACGTGAGGGGTGCGCTTGCTGCGCGGTTGTTCTTCCAATGCAAAAAGACGGACAGCTCCGGACGACAGGCGTAAGGTAAGAAATGATTTATTTCTCATAAATCATCCAATAAACACACGACAAGAAAATAACAAAAAACATGCGTACCTAAAACACAGAGAGTAACGTTGCATGGGCTAGGACATGGCATAAACAGAACTTACGTGGCATGAACGCGTGACACAAACACAACGAAAGCAGGACGAGTGACTGGCAAGGGCAACTTAAATAATGCCTCTGATTAGCGCTCGGGAAGCAGGTGAGCACTAATCAGAGACAGGTGAACACAATAAGTCGCCATGGTGACAAAAGCAAACAAGGAAGCCTAAACGGGAACTAAAGAAGTCCAAAACTAACAGAACATAACTAAACAAAACATGATCCGGACCACGGATCATGACATCTTTGGGTACTTAATGATTCAATCCGATTCCAATTCACGGTCGTGGCAATTCGATTCAGAATCGATTATCAATTCAAACCAATTTTTACAATGTATTATTTAGTATAATGATATAATAAAACTTTTTCAAAACAGATTAAAAAAAGCTCCTTCTGGTTGCATGGAAATAGCCTAGAAATTTATTTAAAAAAATTTATTCTCATAAAAACAAAAATACTAGTTATTTTTTTTAACAATTAAAAAAAAAAAAAATAAAAAAATAAAAAAAAAAAAAATATATATATATATATATATATATATATATATATATATATATATATATATATATATATATATATATATATATATATATATATATATATATATATATATATGTATGTATGTATGTATATATATATATATATATATATATATATATATATATATATATATATATATATATATATATATATATATATATATATGTATGTATGTATGTATGTATATATATATATATATATATATATATATATATATATATATATATATATATATATATATATATATATATATATATATATATGTATGTATGTATGTATGTATGTATGTATGTATGTATGTATGTATGTATGTATGTATGTATGTATGTATGTATGTATGTATGTATGTATGTATGTATGTATGTATGTATATATATATATATATATATATATATATATATATACACACTACCGTTCAAAAGTTTGGGGTCACATTAAAATGTCCTTATTTTTCAATGAAGATAACTTTAAACTAGTCTTAACTTTAAAGAAGTACACTCTATACATTGCTAATGTGGTAAATGACTATTCTAGCTGCAAATGTCTGGTTTTTGGTGCAATATCTACATAGGTGTATAGAGGCCCATTTCCAGCAACTATCACTCCAGTGTTCTAATGGTACAATGTGTTTGCTCATTGGCTCAGAAGGCTAATTGATGATTAGAAAACCCTTGTGCAATCATGTTCACACATCTGAAAACAGTTTAGCTCATTACAGAAACTACAAAACTGACCTTCCTTTGAGCAGATTGAGTTTCTGGAGCATCACATTTGTGGGGTCAATTAAACGCTCAAATTGGCCAGAAAAAGAGAACTTTCATCTGAAACGCGACAGTCTATTCTTGTTCTTAGAAATGAAGGCTATTCCACAAAATTGTTTGGGTGACCCCAAACTTTTGAACGGTAGTGTATTTATTTTTTCTAATATCGATTTTTGAAAATGATGACTCAATTTAAAAATAAATTTTATATATATATATATATATATATATATATATATATATATATATATATATATATATATATATATATATATATATATATATATATATATATATATATATTAATTTTTCTAATTGATTTTTGAAAATGATGACTCAATTTAGAAACGGTGTGAATCGATTTGGCACCTAACGATTTGATCCTATTCCAATTCTTGGGCTGAGGATTTGACTCAGATTTAACTATCGATTCAAACTGATTTTAGCAATGTATTATTTGGTATAATAATCATAATGAAACTTTTTCAAAACAGGTTAAAAAAAAAAAAGCTCCTTCTGGTTGCATAGCGTTGGCCTAGAAATGTCTTTTAGAAAATGTTTTCTTATAAAAAATTTAAAAAAAATAAAATTTTAAAAATATTTTTGTATTGATTTTTGAAAATTCTGAATTGGAATGAATAAGAATTGAAATTCGGATGTGAATCGATTGTTTAGTGCAAGCCTAGTATGAAGATGTTTATGTTGTAGATGCACACATGTAGACCAAACAACACGTAGTAGGACCCCCCCCCCCCCCCTAACATGACTCACCCCTCAGATATCAGTCTGCGTCACTCCGACTATTTGGTCGCGGCCCGACAAGAATGGCGCTAACATGGCAGCGCCCCAACATGGCTGCCTAGAATAGTACTGGGGGGTGGGGTGTTTCCATGGTGACACCAGCTTTGTTCCAACATCCCAGAATAACGTGGCACATTCTCCCTTGCCGCTCAGTGACGTCCGCTACTTGCAACACTTTCCGCAGGGGAAGTACCCGTTATGGCGTCTCTAGGGAGAACTCAGTCTTTAATGGGATGGGTACCTTTCCCAGCAGAACCCATACCGGTACTTAACGGTACCAACGTTTGGTACGTGTTCATAACTGCTGACCACTTGTTTTATCTTCTTTTCTTACACTTCTGGGCCTCATTTGCAAGTATTCTTTTCACTTATGTGTGTTGCCGTAATCTGGAAGTAGTCTTTGCCAGTAAGTGGAATGTCCTGTGTTGAACTGTTGGACTTACTACGAGCTAATACTCTTACAAACTAGAGCCAACACTGATACTTAGACCTTTTTTAACATTACATTAAAATGTACTTACTATGAGCTAATACTCTTACAAACTACAGCCAATACTGATACTTCCTGCGTCACCACAGTACTTTTTTAACGTTACATTCAAGTGTAACGTCGCAGGCTTTTGAAAACATGGTCGTGGCAATGCAGGTGGCTGATAAGTTTCGACGTCAATGTTTTTTTACCTTCCAAAAGTCCTGACTTAAACGTGTGGACAATGCTGAAGAAACAAGTCCATGTCAGAAAACCAAGAAATCTAGCTGAACTGCACCAATTTTGTCAAGAGGAGTGGTCAAAAATTCAAGCAGAAGCTTGTGGATGGCTACCAAAAGCACCTTATTGCAGTGAAACTTGCCAAGGGACATGTAACCAAATATTAACATTGCTGTATGTATACTTTTGACCCAGCAGATTTGGTCACATTTTCAGTAGACCCATAATAAATTCATAAAAGAACCAAACTTCACAAATGTTTTTTGTGACCAACAAGTATGTGCTCCAATCACTCTATCACAAAAAAAATAAGAGTTGTAGAAATGATTGGAAACTCAAGACAGCCATGACATTATATTCTTTACAAGTGTATGTAAACTTTTGATCACGACTGTATATATGTATGTATATATATGTATATATATATGAAAAAAAAAATAATAATAAAAAAAAAATATATATATATATATATATTAGGGCTGTGAATCTTTGGGTGTCCCACGATTCGATTCAATATCGATTCTTGGGGTCACGATTCGATTCAAAATGGATTTTTTTTCAATTCAACACGATTCTCGATTCAAAAACGATTTTTTTTCCCGATTCAAAACGATTCTCTATTCATTCAATACATAGGATTTCAGCAGGATCTACCCCAGTCTGCTGACATGCAAGCAGAGTAGTAGATTTTTGTAAAAAGCTTTTATAATTGTAAAGGACAATGTTTTATCAACTGATTGCAATAATGTCAATTTGTTTTAACTATTAAATGAACCAAAAATATGACTTATTTTATCTTTGTGAAAATATTGGACACAGTGTGTTGTCAAGCTTATGAGATGTGATGCAAGTGTAAGCCACTGTGACACTATTGTTCTTTTTTAATTTTTTTTTATTAATGTCTAATGATAATGTCAATGAGGGATTTTTAATCACTGCTATGTTGAAATTGTAACTAATATTGATACTGTTGTTGATAATATTCATTTTTGTTTCACTACTTTTGGTTTGTGTCTCCTTTCAATTGCTCTGTTTATTGCAGTTCTGAGTGTTGCTGGGTCGGGTTTGGTTTTGGAATTGGATTGCATTGTTATGGTATTGCTGTGTATTGTTTTGTTGGATTGATTAATTTAAAAAAATAAAATAAAATAAAAAATGAAACATTTAATAATAAAAAAAAAATAAAAAAAATAGATTTTTTAAAAATGAAAATCGATTTTGAATCACACAACGTGAGAATCGCGATTCGAATTCGAATCGATTTTTTCCCACACCCCTACTATATATATATATATATATATATATATATATATATATATATATATATATATATATATATATATATATATATATATATATATATATATATGTATATGTATATATATATATGAATATATGTATGTATACTGTGTGGGACGCCGTGGCGAAGTTGGTAGAGTGGCCGGGCCAGCAATCGGAGGGTTGCTGGTTACTGGGGTTCAATCCCCACCTTCTACCATCCTAGTCACGTCCGTTGTGTCCTTGGGCAAGACACTTTACCCTTGCTCCTGATGGCTGCTGGTTAGCGCCTTGCATGGCTGTTCCCGCCATTAGTGTGTGAATGGGTGAATGTGGAAATACTGTCAAAGCGCTTTAAGTACCTTGAAGGTAGAAAAGCGCTATACAAGTATAACCCATTTATCTTTTATTTATTTATATATATATATATACCTGTATGTATATATATATATATATATATATATATATATATATATATATATATATATATATATATATGTATATATATATATATATATATATATATATATATATATATATATGTGTTATATATATATATATATATATATATATATATATATATATATATATATATATATATATATATATATATGTCTTAATTAGATTATCAAAAAATAAAAAATAGTGCTCGATGCCGTGGTAGAGCGTAATATGTATGTGATTGAGGAAACCCTCATGAAACAGGCCTGTAGAGATGAAATAGTCTGGTGATTTTTTCCCACACATACATACATATATATATATATATATATATATATATATATATATATATATATATATATATATATATATATATATATATATATATATATATATATATATATATATATATATATATACGTATATACACATTTATTTATGTAGTACAGGCCAAAAGTTTGGACACACCTTCTCTTTCTTAATTTTCATGACTATTTACCTTGTAGATAGTCACTGAAGGCATCAAAAGTATGACACCTGTGAAGTGAAAACCTTTTCAGGTGACTACCTCTTGATGCTCGTCGACAGAATGTCAAGAGGGTGCAAAACAGTAATCAGAGCAAAGGGTGGCTATTTTGAAGAAACTAGAATATAAAAAGCATGTTTTCAGTTATTTCACATTTTTTTGTTAAGTACATAACTCCACATGTGTTCATTCATAGTTTTGATACTTTTGAACTGTACTGTATGTGTGTGTGTATCTATATATATGTCTAAATATATATATATATATATATATATATATATATATATATATATATATATATATATATATATATATATATATATATATATATATATATATATATATGTATGTATATATATATACACACACATACATACGTACAGGCCAAATGTTTGGACACACCTCATTCAATGTGTTTTCTTTATTTTCATGACTATTTACATTGTAGATTGTCACTGAAGGCATCAAAACTATGACACCTGTGTCATAGTGTATATACTGTATGTGTATATATATATATATATATATATATATATATATATATATATATATATATATATATATATATATATATATATATATATATATATATGTATGAATATATATATGTGTGTATATATGTATGAATATATATATGTGTGTGTATGTATGTATAAATATATATATGTGTGCATATATATATGTGTGTATATATTTGTATATATATATATATGTATATGCGTATACATACATATTTACATATGTATATAATGTCTATGTATATATATGTGTATATATATATATATATATATATATATATATATATATATATATATATATATATATATATATATATTCATCTTCTTCCGCTTATCCGAGGTGGGGTCGCGGGGGCAGCAGCCTAAGCAGGGAAGCCCAGACTTCCCTCTCCCCAGCCACTTCGTCCAGCTCCTCCCGGGGGATCCCGAGGCGTTCCCAGGCCAGCTGGGAGACATAGTCTTCCCAACGTGTCCTGGGTCTTCCACGTGGCCTTCTACCGGTCGGACGTGCCCTAAACACCTCTCTAGGGAGGCGTTCGGGTGGCATCCTGACCAGATGCCCGAACCACCTCATCTGGCTCCTCTCGATGTGGAGGAGCAGCGGCTTTACTTTGAGACCCTCCCGGATGACAGAGCTTCTCACCCTATCTCTAAGGGAGAGCCCCGCCACCCGGCGGAGGAAACTCATTTCGGCCGCTTGTACCTGTGATCTTGTCCTTTCGGTCATAACCCAAAGCTCATGACCATAGGTGAGGATGGGAACGTAGATCGACCGGTAAATTGAGCGCTTTGCCTTCCGGCTCAGCTCCTTCTTTACCACAACGGATCGATACAGCGTCCGCATTACTGAAGACGCCGCACCGATCCGCCTGTCAATCTCACGATCCACTCTTCCCTCACTCGTGAACAAGACTCCGAGGTACTTGAACTCCTCCACTTGGGGCAAGATCTCCTCCCAACCCGGAGATGGCACTCCACCCTTTTCCGGGCGAGAACCATGGACTCTGACTTGGAGGTGCTGATTCTCATCCCAGTCGCTTCACACTCAGGCTGTGGAGATCCTGGCCAGTTGAAGCCATCAGGACCACATCATCTGCAAAAAGCAGAGACCTAATCCTGCAGCCACCAAACCAGATACCCTCAACGACTGCGCCTAGAAATTCTGTCCATAAAAGTTATAAACAGAATCTTTGACAAAGGGCAGCCTCGGCGGAGTCCAACCCTCACTGGAAACGGGTCCGACTTACTGCCGGCGATGCGGACCAAGCTCTGACACTGATCATACAGGGAGCGGACCGCCACAATCAGACAGTCCGTTACCCCATACTCTCTGAGCACTCCCCACAGGACTTCCCGGTACACGATCGAATGCCTTCTCCAAGTCCACAAAGCACATGTAGACTGGATGGGCAAACTCCCATGCATCAGCAAGGACCCTGCCGAGAGTATGGAGCTGGTCCAGAGTTCCACGACCAGGACGAAAACCACACTGTTCCTCCTGAATCCGAGGTTCGACTATCCGGCGTAGCCTCCTCTCCAGTACACCTGAATAGACCTTACCGGGAAGGCTGAGGAGTGTGATCCCACGATAGTTGGAACACCACCCTCCGGTTCCCCTTCTTAAAGAGAGGAACCACCACCCCGGTCTGCCAATCCAGAGGTACCGCCCCGATGTCCACACAATGTTGCTGAGTCTTGTCAACCAAGACAGCCCCACAGCATCCAGAGCCTTAAGGAACTCCGGGCGGATCTCATCCAACCCCGGGGTCTTGCCACAGAGGAGCTTTTTAACTACCTTGGCAACCTCAGCCCCAGAAATAGGAGAGCCCACCACAGATTCCCCAGGCACTGCTTCCTCATAGGAAGACGTGTTGGTAGGATTGAGGAGGTCTTCAAAGTATTCCCTCCACCGATCCACAACATCCGCAGTCGAGGTCAGCAGAACACCATCCCCACCATACACGGTGTTGACATTGCACTGCTTCCCCTTCTTGAGGTGGCGGATGGTGGTCCAGAATCGCTTCGAAGCAGTCTGGAAGTCGTTTTCCATGGCTTCCCCGAACTCCTTCCATGTTTGAGTTTTTGCCTCCGTGACCGCTGAAGCTGCACACCGCTTGGCCCGTCGGTACCTGTCTGCTGCCTCCGGAGTCCTATGAGCCAAAAGAACCCAATAGGACTCTTTCTTCAGCTTGACGGCATCCCTAGGATTCTAGGATTACCGCCACGACAGGCACCAACTACCTTGCGGCCACAGCTCCAATCGGCCGCCTCGACAATAGAAGTACGGAACATCGTCCACTCGGACTCAATGTCCAGCGCCTCCCTCGTGACATGTTCAAAGTTCTTCCGGAGGCGGGAATTGAAACTCTCTCTGACAGGAGACTCTGCTAGGCGATCCCAGCAAACCCTCACAATGCATTTGGGCCTGCCAGGTCTGTCCGGCATCCTCCCCCACCATCGCAGCCAACTCACCACCAGGTGGTGATCGGTAGAAAGCTCCGCCCCTCTCTTCACCCGAGTGTCCAAAACATGAGACCGCAAATCTGATGACACAACTACAAAGTCGATCATAGAACTGCGGCCTAGGGTTTCCTGGTGCCAAGTGCACATATGGACACCCTTATGTTTGAACATGGTGTTTGTTATGGACAATCTGTGACAAGCACAAAAGTCCAAAAACAGAACACCACTCGGGTTCAGATCCGGGCGGCCTTTCTTCCCAATCACGCCTCTCCAGGTGTCACTGTCGTTGCCAATATGAGCGTTGAAGTTCCCCAGTAGAACAAGGGAATCACCCGGGGGAGCACTCTCAAGTACTCCCTCGAGTGAATCCAAAAAGGGTGGGTACTCTGAGCTGCCGCTTGGCGCGTAAGCGCAAACAACGGTCAGGAGGGAAGCTACTCTCTCGTCCACTGGGGTGAACTCCAACGTGCAGGCTTTGAGCCTGGGGGCAACAAGAATTTCCACCCTAGCCAGTCGCCTCTCACTGCCGGCAACGCCAGAGTGGAAGAGAGTCCAGCCCCTCTCGAGAGAACTGGTTCCCCTGCCCTTGCTGTGCGTCGAAGTGAGTCCGACTATATCTAGCCGGAACTTCTCCACCTTGCGCACTAGCTCAGGCTCCTTCCCCCCCAGCGAGGTGACGTTCCACGTCCCAAGAGCTAGCTTATATAGCCGAGGATCGGACCGCCAAGTGCCCTGCTTTCGGCTGCCGCCCAGCTCACATTGCACCCGACCTCTATGGCCCCTGCTATGGGTGGTGAGCCCATTGGAGGGGGGACCCACATTGGGCCGGGCCGGGCCGGGCCCCATGGGAACAGGCCCGGCCACCAGGCGCTCGCCATCGTGGCTCCAGAGGGCCCGTGTCCGGGCGAGGGAAATCTGGGTCCTTCGTTTGTATTCTTCATAGAGGTCTTCGATATATATATATATATATATATATATATATATATATATATATATATATATATATATATATATATATATATATATATATATATATATATATATATATATATATATATATATCCATCCATCCATTTTCTACCGCTTTTGGGGTCGCGGGGGGTGCTTGAGCCTATCTCAGCTGCATTCGGGCGGAAGGCGGGGTACACCCTGGACAAGTTGCCACCTCATTACAGGGCCAACACAGATATATATATATATATATATATATTTATATATATGTGTGTGTATATATATACAGTATATATATATATATATATATATATATATATATATATATATATATATATAT
>NC_084731.1:55223333-55323333 GCF_033978785.1 Entelurus aequoreus
ACACACACACACACACACACACACACACACACACACACACACACACACACACACACACACACACACACACACATAAACACACACACACACACTCTGTTGAGTACTACTAGGTGTCTGCAGGGACCAGGGTGCTAAAAGTGTGTGACACAGGAGAAGGTCAGAGGAATCAAAGAAAAAAACAAAGACAGGAATGTGAAGGAAGACAAAAAGAGAGGAAGGATTTTCAAAATAAGTGTAATGGTAAACGGTCTGTATTTATTTAACACTTGACTTAACCTGAAAGGACACCCAAAGCACTTTACATACTTTTACATTGTACATCATATTTATACACAATTTATTATTTATAAACTACTACTAATACACACTGATATTTACACACTTTATTATTTATAAACTTCTACTACTACTACTACTACTACTACTACTACAACACACTGATATTTACACGCTATTATTTATAAACTACTACTACTACTACTACTACTACTACTACACTGATATTTACACACTACTATTTATACACTATTACTACTACTACTATACACTGATATTTACACACTATAATTTATAAACTACTACTACTACTACTACACACACATATATATATATATATATATATATATATATATATATATATATATATATATATATATATATATATATATATATATATATATATATATATATATATATATATAAAAATGTGTGTATATGTATACATACATATATATTAAAGTTAAGTTAACATATATATATATATATATATATATATATATATATATATATATATATATATATATATATATATATATATATATATATATATATATATATATTAGTTCAGTGAGCAGGTTGTGTTATATGTGACCATGTTTGTTGACTTTTTGTGTTGATTGGATTTTTTTTTTTTAACTATGACTAGGGAAGGTTGTTTGTATTTGGTCATATAAGTAAATTCCGTGCATACTTATATTCAGACTATAATTAAAGGTCATTGATCTGAATTAATCACGTTGTCCACTAGATGTTGACATAGTAGCAGTATTAAAACTGTCAGACCATCAAAGTAAAAGCATTTTCCCTGTTGATAAGATTCCTCATGATATCTCGTGGGCAACATTAAAAACTTTGGCGGGCCGCATTTCATCCGTGGTCTGTAGTTTGGACACCCCTGATGTACGCATTTAAAAATGATCAAAAAGTTGTATTAAAAGACATGTATGAAAAGGGACTACATGGATATTTTACCGTCGCACAAAAAGTGGTGTAAATAAAATAAAAAATAAGAAATATATATATATATATATATATATATATATATATATATATATATATATACACAAAAGTTGATAGCCCGGCATCGGCCAAATTCTTATAACCTAATGTGGCCCCCAGGTCAAGAATTTTGGGGCCCTTGGTTAATGACTTTGATTGTTTGGACTGTTTTAGATAGATGTAATACATATGTATTGTTTTTGAGTTATTATGAATAGGGGTGGTTATTATTATAGTGAAGTTATGTTAATTACAGGCTGTTAAGAGGAACTTTATGGCGATACACGGTGGGAAGTGGGTTATGAATGTGTTTTGTGTACGCGCATGCCAGAGGAGGGAAGGGCAGTGGATGTCCATCGGCGTCCATTCCTGTCGTTGAACCCGACACCACTTGCACTAAGACGGCGACAGCTGCTGGCGCACATGCCGCCCATTCTGTTTGTTGTCCGGGATTACTTGGCCATAAAAGCCCCAGTGAGCAGCAGCACGGCCCGGGCAACACAACTACTGTTTCCTCCCGGACTTACCCAGCTTTCCCCGGGCCTGAGAAAACACAGGTGGGCCGCTTCATTCTTAAAGGGAATGAATGGGAGTATTCTCCTGATGATCAGGAGTAAGGTCAGTGTGGACGGACTTCTGTAAGGAGCGTTCCTCAACACAAATAATGGCTTCTCCTGTTTGATGAGTTCTTTTGTGGAGTCAGCACCTGAAAGGCACACATTTGCAAAGGTTGATGTACAGAACTAAACCAATGTTCCCTCTAAGGTGCGCGCCTGTGCAATTGCGCACTGCTCAAGTGTCCTCTGCGCACGGCAAATCTATGCCACGCACAAAATCAAATAAAAAAATAAGTCCATAACAGTTTTCGACACGACACGGACGCGACAGAGAAAACAGTTTTCGTCATCATCGTTCAAATATTGTAACGTCTGTCGAGACGCTTTGAGGACATGAATTCCATCGATCACTTTACTGAGCAAAACTCTTTATTGTCGGCCATAAACACATCACCAAAACATTAGTAAAAAAAAATTATATCTAGCAAAAGTGGTCATTTTCTGCAACTTTGTTATATCAACAGCAGCCGCTCGCTCTTTCTCACTTGCGCCAACACATGCACATATGGCACTTAGCCAGTGATGCGTTTAGAGACACACAAAAAGTCGGACAACTCCAACAGCACACATAATGTGTAATTCCAGGTCGTTACACTATGATTTACCAATCAAATGTGTGCTTATTCTAGTGTCATTTATTAGGAATCTTAATTTATAAATATTAATCATGAAATGCTGCTGGTATATTAAATAAATACTAATAAAAATATATTTTTTACAAACAGGAAGTTGCGTGCAGGAATGTACACATGATCCCCTGCTTACATCTCATTGTGCAACATGTGAATGTTTTAATGGGAACTAAATGCAATGTTTGAAAGGGGTACAAATTATTTCCAAAGCAGGACCTCCACCCAGACAAACAATACTAGTACACAGTTCATGAAAAACACTATTTTTTGTTATTGTCATTGTAAGTGGGCCTAAACACTTATATTAGAAAATAACCTCATGGAAATGACTGCTGTCATTTGATTATAATGATAAGAGAATGTTGTCTGTCTATCTGTGTTGGCCCTGCGATGAGGTGGGGACTTGTCCAGGGTGTACCCCGCCTTCCGCTTGAATGCAGCTGAGATAGGCTCCAGCACCCCCCGTGACCCCAAAAGGGACAAGCGGTAGAAAATGGATGGATGGATAGAGATTGAACTTGTTATTTAGTCAGGTTTGGGACAGGTGTGCTGCTGGTGTAGCCACAGTGTGCACGTCTGATGTTGCTCACATGGGCTCCACTGAATGCTCAGGGAGTTTTTGCGTTTGCTCACACACATGAAAAACTAGAGGGAACATTGAACTAAACTAAACTATGCGATTAAATAGATGTGATCAAAATAGTATCAATCTCACAGAGCCATTTTGGAAGATAATGAGGAATCCAGTCATGTGACCAGTGACGTAGAGGAACCACAGATCCCTTCCCCATCAACAACAATGCTAATCGAGCAGACTTTGTGAGAGCCTACAACGATTACTTTGGGAAAAATTATGATCCAGAACCTTTTATTTTTGAGTCCGAACACAAAGAGGATGAGTAATACGTTTTAGAAGCCGAGTGATGGATGCAGTTTTATTGTGACACTATTAGCATTAGCAGCATTGCTAGGCGCTAAACATACAAACTAATCATAATAAACCATAATAAAACAAACACCTACTGTAATATTTCTACTCTTGCTGGGATGCCGACCGACGGGACGCTCACATAATTCTGTTTAGATGAAGAATCAATCACAATCCTGACAGAGGGTTAAAAAAAGTGCCTTTTTGTATCTTTTTCGCCACATCGTGAAAGTGAACCAGCCTGTCGGTCCATGGCCACATTTGTCAACAATAGCAGCGTTAGCTAGCATTAGCTGACAGCTATCAAACCTACTCAGTGGCCTAGTGGTTAGAGTGTCCGCCCTGAGATGGGTAGATTGTGAGTTCAAACCCCGGCCGAGTCATACCAAAGACTATAAAAATGGGACCCATTACCTCCCTGCTTGGCACTCAGCATCAAGGGTTGGAATTGGGGGTTAAATCACCAAAAATTATTCCTGGGCGCGGCCACAGCTGGTGCTCACTGCTCCCCTCACCTCCCAGGGGGTGAACAAGGGGATGGGTCAAATGCAGAGGACAAATTTCACCACACCTAGTGTCCATCCATCCATCCATTTTCTAACGCTTGTCCCTTTCGGGGTCGCGGGCACACCTAGTGTGTGTGTGACAATCATTGGTACTTTAACTTTAACTTAACAATGCGCTGGTAAAATAGTCCGTCTACGTTAGCGCTTATAATAACAATATCACTCATATTTGATTAATTTTTGTGGTGTGATTGTATTATGGGAGAACTACAGAGTCGACAGGCTATGACGTCACGGTGTGCGACGGAGCGGGAGACAGTGTGGGAGTGAGTTAGAGAGCGAGACACTTGTTGTGATTGAGCTAATAAAAGTATCCACGTTATAAAGTACAGCCGGACTCACGTATGTAATTCAGTAACTCGACATGGTGTCAGAAGTCCTGTAGTTAATGTGGAGTGCAGCCAAGTGGAAAGATAGTTTGTACGCGTCTGTGGATAAAGAAGTAAGGACAACATGAGCGAGGGGGACGGAGCCGCTGCAGCGCCTGCACGGCCACCCAACGCGCCGGTGGTTGCCGTGGGACCGTGCGCTACGTTCAACATCCAGCCACCGGAGTCTTTTGACTTTTCAAATCCACAAGAGTGGGACAAATGGATCCGGAGATTCGAAAGATTTCGCCTGGCAAGTAACCTAAATGCAAGCTCCGAGGACAATCAAGTGAACACATTGATTTATTGCATGGGGGACGAGGCGGATGATATTCTCCGTGGGTTAAATCTGACGGCCGCTCAAAGACGTACATACCAGGGAGTGCGCGAGGGATTACAAGGCTTCTTTGTTGTGAAGAAAAATGTTATCTACGAGCGTGCTAAGTTTAACATGCGCAAGCAGAAAGAAGGGGAGAGTGTGGATTCGTTTGTCACTGCACTATATGCGCTGGCGGAGCATTGTAGCTACGGGATGCTACACAATGAACTGATCAGAGACAGACTTGTTGTCGGATTGCAAGACAAGGGGCTGTCTAAACGCATGCAGTTGGACGCGGATCTAACCTTGGATAAAGCCATAAGAATGGCACGACAAAGCGAGGAGGTGAAAAGGCAGCAGTCTACTCTCCGAGGGGACACCACCAGATCAGAGGCAAGTGATGCAAAGTCTGTTGATAGAGTGTTCAAGAGCAACTTCAAGTCTGCTAAAAACAAACCTCAATATGCTGATAGCCCAAAGTACAAGCCACACAGTACTCAGTACAGCAAGGACAAGGCCGCACAGTCACTGTGTCAAAATTGTGGCAGCTCTCCATCCCATCCAAAAAGTGACTGTCCTGCTAATGATGTGAAATGTCATGCATGTGGGAGGAGGGGACAATACAAGCGTGTGTGCAAGTCCAAATCAGTGCATGAAGTTGAAGAGGATGAGGAGGAAATCTTCCTCGGCAGTGTCACGGAGGATGGGGATCCTTGGATGGTCAAAATTGGCATCCATGAGAGCAGTGTGACATTCAAAATAGACACAGGTGCCGATGTGACAGTCTTGCCTCACTCAGTGTTCCTAAACACATACAGAAATGATCCACCTAGTCTCAGAAAGGCAACAAAGCCACTCCTGGGACCAGGAAGAAATCCCCTCGACGTGGTGGGCGTTGCCAGTTTGCTGCTGAGGAGAGGGGAAAAGACAGAGAGGGAGGATGTGTACATCGCTCGTAATGTGCATACTACCCTGCTGGGAAGATCTGTGAGCTGTAGGCTGGGGCTTGTAGCACGCCTAGACAGCGTTACTATGGAGACATTAAAGGAGTACTACCCAAAATTATGCACCGGGCTCGGAGAAGTGCAGCAGCCATATGCCATCAAGCTGAGTCCAGGGGCAGAACCATTCTCACTAAAGACACCAAGGAGGATTCCATTGCCTTTAATGGACAAAGTCAAGCAGGAACTGTCCCGCATGGAAAAACTCGGGGTGATAAGTCGAATTGAGGAGCCAACAGACTGGTGCGTTGGCATAGTGGTGGTGCCCAAAAAGACAGGTGCTGTACGTATACGGTATGTGTCGATCTCACCAAACTCAACGAGTCAGTGTGTAGGGAAAAGTTCATCCTGCCATCAGTAGAGGAAACACTGGGAATGCTGGCTGGAGCCAAAATTTTTAGTAAGCTGGATGCAATCATGGGGTTTTGGCAAATTCCTCTAACTGCAGATTCAGCGAAACTGACAACTTTCATTACACCCTTCGGGCGCTATTACTTCAGGCGGCTACCGTTTGGCATAGCATCCGCCCCCAAACATTTTCAGAACCGGATGGTGACGGAGGTCACAGAAGGGCTTGAGGGTGTTGTTTGCCACATGGACGATGTGCTGGTGTGGGGCCGAACACAAAAGGAGCATGATGCTCGCCTGCATGCCACACTAGAAAAGATCCAAAAGGCAGGCATCACTCTGAATGTCGATAAGTGCGATCTGTCAAAGTCAGAGGTGACTTTTCTAGGCCACGTGCTCTCCACCAGTGGCATCAGCCCAGACCCAAGCAAAACAGAAGCTGTAAGGAAGATGCAGGAACCAACAACTGTGACTGAGTTGAGAAGTTTTCTTGGAATGATAAATCAACTTAGGAAGTTTGTGCCGCAGCTGGCCGAGAGAGACAAGCCTCTGCGAGATCTCCTGTCAAAACAGAACTGCTGGGTGTGGGGCGTCGACCAGGCAAGGGCCTTCCAGGATCTAAAGGATGCACTGACGTCTACACCAGTGCTAGCCATGTATGATCCCAACAGAGAGTGCAAAGTCTCAGCAGACGCGTCGTCGTACGGGTTGGGAGGCGTACTGCTACAAAAGTGGGACGAAGAGTGGAGGCCAGTGGCCTACATGTCGCGGTCTCTCACACCAACAGAGCAGAGATACGCGCAAGTAGAGAAGGAAGCTTTGGGGCTGACCTGGGCCTGTGAGAGGTTCCGCAACTTCCTCATCGGGAAACATTTCCAGATGGAGACGGACCACAAGCCTCTCCTGAGTCTTCTTGGGTCTCAAGCACTGGATGCTGTACCTCCACGGATCCAACGCTTCAGAATGCGTCTGATGCGCTATTCTTATTCTATCTCTCATGTGCCAGGGAAGTGCCTGTGGACAGCTGATACACTGTCACGAGCTCCTGCCAAGAGAGAGGAGACAGCAGCGGACAAAGAGCTGTTTGAAGAAACCAACATCTATGTGGACATGGTACTGGAGAACCTACCTGCAAGCGTTGACTACCTGGAGGAGCTGAGAGAGCAGCTGCAGAGAGACAGTGTGTGTGCACAGGTGATGCAGCTGTGTGCTGAAGGCTGGCCAGCACACGGTTCCAAAGAACCAGCACTCAGGCTGTACTGGGCAGAGCAGGCGTTCCTTACAGTTCAAGATGGTGTCCTGCTGAAGGGACACAGGCTCGTCATCCCTTCTACAATGAGAAATGATGTTCTC
This sequence comes from Entelurus aequoreus, assembly GCF_033978785.1. NCBI lineage: Eukaryota > Metazoa > Chordata > Actinopteri > Syngnathiformes > Syngnathidae > Entelurus > Entelurus aequoreus. Next base: position 55,230,744 of record NC_084731.1, read on the forward strand.
GCCAAATTGCATGAAGGACACCAAGGCGTGGTGAAGTGTAGACAGCGGGCACGACAGTCAGTATGGTGGCCCGGGCTTAGCCAGCAGCTGAATGAATTGGTTCTCAACTGCCGAACATGCTGTAAGGAGAGACAGAACCACAGGGAGCCGCTGATGCCGTCACCATACCCAGGCCGACCATGGGAGAAGTTAGGAGCTGATTTGTTCATGCTCGGTACCAAGACCTACATGCTGGTAGTGGACTACATGTCAAGTTATGTGGAGATTGCTTTGCTGACCTCCACAAGATCAAACGATGTAATCCACCACCTAAAATCGATCTATGCACGTCACGGAATCCCGGATCTTCTCGTGTCGGATGGTGGGCCCCAGTTCTCCGGAGCAGGCTTTGCCGAGTTCGCAGAGTCTTACGGATTCCGTCACATTACCAGTAGCCCAAGATACCCTCAAGGTAACGCCGAAGCCGAACGTGCAGTACAGACGGTGAAAGGTCTCCTAAAGAAAGCAGATGACCCCTATCTTGCTTTGCTCGCTTACAGGGCTACTCCTCTCGACAATGGGTATAGTCCAGCGCAGCTTCTCATGGGGAGGAGGCTCCGCACAACAGTGCCTATCCTTCCTGTTTTGCTAAATCCTGCTCTTCCTGATAGTGAAGCTGTTATGCGGAAAGAAGGGGAGAAGAGGACAAAAGATGCACAACGCTACAACCTGCGGCATCGTGCAATGAACCTTGACAGACTGAATCCGGGACAGGACGTGTGGATCAAGGACCAAAAGAAAGCCGGAGCTATCATCGGACGTCACACCACTCCACGATCGTATCTGGTGGAAGGACCCCATGGGTCTATCAGACGGAACCGTCGTCATCTCATCCCTATGGGATCCTCGCCGGAGCAGAGTGGCCGTGGTGCAGCAGAGCCGTTCCTGGGGGGCGTCCCGGAACAACCTTCAGCAGAAACATCGCAGCAGAGTGTTCCAGAACCTCCATCTACTCCTACTCCTACAACCAGGTCTGGGAGGGCTGTGGTGAGACCAACTAGGTTGGACCTATAATTTTGTTTCCTATAGACATTACAGAGACTCTAATGAAAAAAAAAGAATGTTACTGTATGTGGGAAAAGACAGAAAAGTGCAATTGGAGTGTTTTGGATATGTTTTCTTGTACTGTAAATGTTCAAGTCAGTTGCAGGGCTTAGGTTGAGGACAGTACAGGATTAGTATAGGATGGATGTTTGAGTATTGATGTGAAGTGGATTGTTCTAAGGGTAAAATATGTGTGTGTGTGTTTGATTGTCTGGTACAGGCTCATATAGGAGCAGACCTTCCAACCACGAGGCAGAATAATCCTCAAGGTCTGTTGAATCAATGGTGGTCTACCCATTGATTCTAGAAAGGGGAGATGTGGTGTGATTGTATTATGGGAGAACTACAGAGTCGACAGGCTATGACGTCACGGTGTGCGACGGAGCGGGAGACAGTGTGGGAGTGAGTTAGAGAGCGAGACACTTGTTGTGATTGAGCTAATAAAAGTATCCACGTTATAAAGTACAGCCGGACTCACGTATGTAATTCAGTAACTCGACAATTTTCAGGTCAGGACATGTAAATGGAGTATTGTTGGTGCTTTCTGAATGTTTTTAGAGAGTATAATGAGAGGACCCTCCATCTGTTGACTCAATTGTTGGATATTTATTTACCATTTAGAATGCATAGAAAATAAAAACATATGTGTTCTTGTCTTACATAAGGATTGTGAATGATAATCAGCACATCTCTTTAGAATTTTTACGTATTTCCAGTGTGACTGATCTAATAATATGGTCAGAGTGTAGAAGCGTTACTACGGTGATGTCACTCTCCGGTATTCAGAGCAGAATATCCAAAATGGTCGACTGAATTTATGTCATTTTGTGATGTTTAAACGTTATTTTCACATACTGGATTAGTATATTAATGCGACATACAGTATGTAGCATGGCTACTTTGGCAATGAAAGACTAGTATTTTGTGTATTATTGTAATTTTAGTTTAGCTTTTAATGTATGCATTCATTTTCTCACTGCATAAATTACAGGTATTGAGCATGTGTTTTATAAATTGTGTGCACATTTTAAAGTACCGTATTTTCCGGTATATAAGCCACACCACTAAATTATGGAAAAAAAAAAAATGTTTACATATATTAGTCTATATAGACTATAAGCCGCAGGTGTACGAAATATACAATACGAAATATTTTTTAAATGTTTATTTAAATACCTCTTTGTTTCCAAACGGTGTCTGTAACATGGCAGTAAAACGGCTGATCAAACAAAACAGAAGTCATCGCCATTGACCCACTAGCTGCGCAAGCTAGCTCTCCAATCAGCTAAACAGACTCAATAACTCCACAGTGATGTTTTGGTGTAATTATTATATAAACTGAACAATACATAAAGAATGCCATTGTAAGATAATAATGCTAACACTGACATAGAAATGTGTTAGCATATTAGCTAATAATATGCTAACTTGAACTGTAAATGCTAACGATGCTAGCTTCGTTACATTACGATAGTACGTACACATATGCATGAAAAAACTCCTACAGACGTCACACATGGGAGGGTTTAGTAAGTATGAAATGTTTTAGTTATATTGTAACACTTAAAAATTTTGCTTGGGGTGATGAATGAAGAATTCATACGAGTAGAAATGCTATGGAAGACGGAACAGCACTTGTACTTCCGGTTGAAAGCTCTAAACAGACGGACAGTGCAACACCTGCAGTGAGCAAACTCGTCCAAAAGATGGCGCCATAGCACAAAAAATAACACACATTCTCAGTGTATTTCTTTTTTTTTTTTTTTAACTCTTTACATTATGACCATCAGTGAAGAAAAATCCATAAATTAGCAGCACCGTTTTACAAGCAAAAAAGTAGTGTTTTGAGTTAAGAGCTCCGTCCCAAAACCAATTAAGGTCATAATTTGAGGTACTACTGGAATCCTGGCCGGAGGAAAGTTGAGTACAAGAACATGACGTGAACATGAATCGAGCGACATAAAGTATTCCGTCCACTCTGCAGGAAGAAGTTTTATTTTTACCAAAACATGTCCATTTTGAAAGCTCACATGAATAACACACACATAGTAACAGGTGCACACTCATGTGGATGAATGTTTGTTTAAAAACACTTTTTTGTCAACATGAACGTGATATTAAAATTGTTTGATAAACACCTTAAGTGCATATATATTCCCCTCTTTCAGACACGATTAATATGGATTTAAAATTAATGACATTTATTCGTGATTACTCTGATTCAAAATGAACGTGTTGATTTAACATATGTGCATATTCCCTTATTTCGAACACAATCAAAATAGACTTAAAACGAAAGATATTTGATCGTGATTAATCCAAATTAATCTACAGAAACCCTGTGATTAATTCGATTCAAAATGTTTTTGTTTAATAAACACCTTAAGTGCATTTAACCTTTCTTTCAAACACAATTAATATACATTTGAAATGATATTTCATCATGATTAATCCAAATTAATTTACATCTAATTAAAAATGAAAGTGTTTAATAAATACCTTAAATGGGGATTCCTTCTTTCAAACACAATATTTTCCTTATTAAAAATAATGATAATTGATTGTGATTAATCCGAATTAATCTACAGCAACACTGATTAATCTAATTAAAAATTAAAGTGTTTAATAAACACCTTAAGTGAGGATTCCCTTCTTTCAAACACACTATTTTCCTTATTAAAAATGATAATTGATTGTGATGAATCTGAATTAATTTACAGCAAGCCTGTGATTAATCTGATTAAAAATGAACATGTTTAAAAAAACAACCTTAAATACATATTATTTTCTTTCAACACAATTAATGTAGATTGCAAATTTAATGACATATCATGAAATTAATCCATGGCAACACTGTTCACAATTAATACAATTAAAATGTAATGATATTCAATTGTGATTTATCAAAATGTATCCACAGCAACCTTGTGATTAATCTGATTAAAAATGTATATGTTCAGATAAGACCTTAAATGGAGATTCTCTTCTTTTAAACACAATTAATATAAACTTCCATCCATCCATTTTCTACCACTTATTCCCTTTGGGGTCGCGGGGGGCGCTGGAGCCTATCTCAGCTACAATCGGGCGGAAGGCGGGGTACACCCTGGACAAGTCGCCACCTCATCACAGGGCCAACACAGATAGACAGACAACATTCACACTCACATTCACACACTAGGGCCAATTTAGTTCTGCCAATCAACCTATCCCCAGGTGCATGTCTTTGGAGGTGGGAGGAAGCCGGAGTACCCGGAGGGAACCCACGCAGTCACGGGGAGAACATGCAAACTCCACACAGAAAGATCCGAGCCTGGGATTGAACCCAATACTACTCAGGACCTTCGTATTGTGAGGCAGACACACTAACCCCTCTTCCACCGTTCGGCCCCTAATATAAATTTAAAATAAATTATATTTGATCATTAATAATCCAAATTAATCTACAGAAATCTTGTGATTAATCAAAATAAAACAATTAATGTTTAATAAACACCTTATATTCATAATCCCTTTTTTCAAACATGATTAATATACGTTTGTAGATTAAAATTTAATAATATTTAGACGTGATTCATCAGAATTAATCTACAGCAACCCTCTAAATAAGCAAAATAAACATCAAGATATTTAGAAACATCTTAAGTGCATATTCCCCTCTTTCAAACACAATTAATATAGACTCAAAATTAATATTTGATTGGGATTATTCCAAATTAATCTACATCAACATTAACCTGATTAAAAATGAGCATGTTTAATAAACAATTAAAGTACATATTCCTATCTTTCAAACACAATTAATATAGATTAAAATTGAATATTTAGGGGTTCTTAATCCAGATTAATCTACACAACCCTGTATTTACCCTGATTAAAAATGTATATGTTTAATAAACACCTTAAGTGCATATTCCTATCTTTAAAACAGAATTAATATAGATGAAATTTTAATAACATTTAGACGTGATCAATGCAGATTAATCTACAGCAACCTTGTATTTAACCTGATTAAAAATTAACATGTTTAATAAAACATGTAAGTGCATATTCCCCTCTTTTAACACAATTAATAAAGACTCAAAATTAATATTTGCTTGGGATTAATCAAAATTAATCTACAGCAACCTTGTGGTTAACCTGATTAAAAATTAACATGTTTAATAAACAATTTAATTGCATATTCCCCTCTTTAAAACACAGTTAATATATATTAAAAATGAATGACATGCAATTGTGATGAATCAAAATTACCCTGTGATTAATGTGATTAACATTTTAATCAATTAATGGCACTATTAAAAATAAACTGATTCAAAAAACATGACCAAAATCTGCATGCAATATTAAATATTCAAAGTGAAATATTCAAATGAAAGTGTACATATGAATCTAGCTAAACATTTGCTCTTTGGCATAATTGAAGTTAGTTCAAGTTTCAAGAAGTGACAAACTTGCCATCCAAACAATACCCTGTTTGTTGACAAGAAGATACGACCGCCATAGAAGAACATTCAATTTCTTTATCAAGCAGAGGTAACACAATCTGGTGAAAAGATTAAAAAGAGCTGGCGTCAGCGCCGACAAAGTCTGCTGCTAACTGCTAAAGCTAACAAACACAGCTCCGTTGAAACCCTCAATGATGTCACACGTCACAGGCCCCGCCCTTTAAAAAGCCCAGAGCACTGTGCTCTCATATTAAACATCTCTCAAATGCATATGCCAGATTTTTTTAAAGTAACGTATTAATTACTTTCCCTAGTAATAATTACATTTATTAAAGAGTAATTCTGTCAGTAATTCAATCACCTTTTTGGTGAAGTAATGAGTAACTATAATCAATTACTTTTTAAAAGTAATATTCAGAAAACAGCTCAAAGTCGACCTAATCTTTCAATTTCAGTGCCTTTAATCGAATAAAAAAGTCTTGTGATTCGCGTCTTTCACGATCACTCTTTTTTTCAAGGGCACTAAGTTAGCTATAGGCCTGTTTGTTTTTCATTATTTTTTTCAAACAGCTGCACTTCCCCTGAAATCTTCCGGCATGTCTCAGCAAGCACTTTGAAAACCATACTTGCCAACCTTGAGACCTCCAATATCGGGAGGTGGGGGGTAGGGGGCGGGGGGCTTGGTCGGGGGTGGGGGGTGGGGTGGTTGGGGGCGGGGGACGTGGTTGGGGGCGTGGTTATTTACAGCTAGAATTCACCAACTCGAGTATTTCATATATATATATATGTATATATATATATATATATATGTATGAAATACTTGACTTTCAGTGAATTCTAGCTATATATATATATATATATATATATATATATATATATATATATATTTTTTTTATTTACATAAAAGAAATACTTGAATTTCAGTGTTCCGGTGGCTATCCATTAGATGGCAGTATTGTCCTGTTTAACTTCTCCGTTCATGATGAGTATATCATTTCGGCCACCGTGTTCAATGGAGAAGTCTGTTCTACATATTTACAGGCAACATACACCTTCCCCTTCGAACTGTCCTGGATGAACTGAAATTCTTGTTTCCATTTGTTTGAATTTGTTAGGCAAGCTGTTTATATTGTGGGAAAGCGGACGTGAGAACAGGCTGTCCCCACTCAGTCTCAGGTCCGCATTGAGCTGGAGGGGGCGTGGCCTCCAGCTCCGGCTGAATACCGGGAGTTTGTCGGGAGAAAATCTCTGCCGGGAGGTTGTCGGGAGAGGCGATGAATACCGGGATTCTCCCGCTTAAAACGGGAGGGTTGGCAAGTATGTTGAAAACCCTTTAAAAATGCATCTTGGTACTTCTGTCAGCCATGCAGGACCATAATGTGGTATGCTTTGGATCATGAGCTGCTCCTTTCTTACTCATGACTTTTCTCTTCCCGACATTCTGATACGACTAATATATATTTTTGTTTTTACTAGTTTGTTTTTGGTGGATTTTTACTAGTTTGTTGTTGGTTGTTTTTACTAGTTTTTTGTTGTTGTTTTGTTTGTTTGTTGTTTTTTACTTGTTTATTGTTTTTTAATCGTTTTGTGTGTTTGTTGTTTTACTATTTTTTGTTTGTTGTTTTTTACTAGTTTCATGTTGTTTTTCCTAAAAAAAATTTGTTTATTTGTTGTTTTTTACTAGTTTGTTGTCTTACTAGTTTTTTTGTTTGTTTGTTGTTTTTTTACTTGTTTATTTTTTTTTACTAGTTTTTTGTTTGTTGTTTTTACTGGTTTGTGTTTTTTTTTAAATAGTTTTTTGGTTGTTTTTTTAACTAGTTTTGTTGTTGTTTTGCTAGTTTGCTTTTTTAACTATTTTGTTTGTTTGTTGTTTTTTACTAGTTTGTTGTTTTTTATAACTAGTTTTTTGTTTGTTTGTTGTTTTTTATTAGTTTTTGTTTGTTTTTTGTTTTTTGCTAGTTGATTTCATTGTTCTTTACTAGTTTTTGTCTGTTGTTTTTTACTCTTTTGTACTATTTTTTTAATAGTTTTGTTTGTTTGTTGTTTTACAATTTTTTGTTTGTTGTTTTTTACTAGTTTCATGTTGTTTTTCCAAAACATTTTTTGTTTATTTGTTGTTTTTTACTAGTTTGTTGTTTTTTACTAATTTTTTTTGTTTGTTTGTTGTTTTTTTTACCTGTTTTTTTTTTTTTTACTACTTTTTTGTTTGTTTTTACTGGTTTGTGTTTTTTTTTTTTAAATAGTTTTTTGGTTGTTGTTTTTTTAACTGTTGTTGTTGTTTTGCTAGTTTGCTTTTTAAACTATTTTTTTTGTTTGTTGTTTTTTACTAGTTTGTTGTTTTTTATAACTAATTTTTTGTTTGTTTGTTGTTTTCTATTAGGTTTTGTTTGTTGTTTGTTTTTTACTAGTTTATTTAGTTTTTTTTACTAGTTTTTTACTCTTTTTTGTACTATTTTTTGTTTGTTTGTTTTTTATTTGATTGTTGTTTTTACTAGTTTGTTGTTTTGTTACTATTTTTAGTTTGTTTTTTTACTAGTTTTGTTCGTTGTTTTTTTACTAGTGTTTTTGTTTGTTGTTTTTTACTAGTTTGTTGTTTTCATTAGGTTTTTGTTGTTGTTAGACTTAGACTTAGACAAACTTTAATGATCCACAAGGGAAATTGTTCAACACAGTAGCTCAGTTACAATGATGGAAAGTGTAAGGATGGAAAGGACAATGCAGGTATAAATAGACTAAATAAAGCGATATAAAATATAACATATACGAATTTATACGAATACATACATAATATGTGTACAGTATATTATATATACAGATATATTATATTATGTCTATAACATATATACAATATATAACAATTACCATGTACAATATTACAGTATATGTGACAGCAGCAGCATAAAATAGAGAGTAGTTGTTGTTTGTTTGTTTGTTGTTTTTTTACGAGTGGAGTGCCGGGGGTGCAGTAGTTAAGTCTAGTATGTGACTGCAGTTATTTTGTCAGCATACTCTGGTCTTACGCGTGTGAGAGCTGCTCACATGACGGATCTGCAGGTCAGCCGGGATGTGGTGGTCTAACCTGAGAGTGGGGTGAGTGGGGCTGGCTCCTGATGGAGGGTGAGGGGGGGGTCTCATGCTCAGCTGTCCTGCAATGTGCTGCTTCTTGTCACAGAGGAGAAGTGCAACAGTGTTACCAGTGACAGGGCAATCCCTGACACACACACACACACACACACACACACACACACACACACACACACACACACACACACACACACACACACACACACACACACACACACACACACACACACACACACAGTGTGTATAAATATAATATAATAAAAAAAAATATCGATGTAATCATTGTAGTATTAACTGTATACCTGATATCTTTACAATTGATATCTGTGTAGGGGGGCTATCCTCCGACCAGGGATGGTACTTTATTAGTACAAGTACATTGTACACCAAGGCCTGGCCACAGATAAATATTTAAGGCGTTTAGTTTACATATGAATCAAGTGTTTGGATGTATTCAATAAATCGATGTATTTTTGCCAAAAAGTGATTCAAAGTAATACTTTGATATTGGCACATGTCATCTGTGCATATATTACTAGACTACTCTCAGGAGATGTACAGGTGACATGTGACAATATCAAAATGTTATTTTAAATCACTAACATGTCGTTTGGGGTTGATTTGAGCTTTTTAAAGAGTACTTCAATAAGTAAACAGTACAGTATATGTACTTTATTATCATATATGTAAATGTCTTATGGGTATAAAGAATACTTCAACATGTAAAAAGTACAGTACATGTACCGTAATTTCCGGACTATAAGCCGCACCTGACTATAAGCCGCACCAGCTAAATTTAGGGGAAAATACAGATTACTCCATATATAAGCCGCACCCGACTATAAGCCGCAGGGTTTTGATGTGCAATTACCGTAGTATATAGGGGTTCCTGCTACCACGGAGGGGAATGTCGGGACAGAGATGACTGTTTGGGAACGCAAAGCGTCCCATTTATTAACAATAAATCTTTCAATCATTCAATCAAACTTTCACATCTTTGACATGGCGAACAGCATTCATGCAGAGTACAAATAATAAAACGGTGCAAAGTAATACAAAGTGCTCGCCTGTACGTTATCAAAATAACCAGCCTACCGGTATATGAAAAGTCAGTCTTTAATCATTGTGTCATCGTCTTCCTCCTGTGTACTAAAACCACCGAAATCCTCTTCGTCGGTGCCGGAGAAGAACAGGCCGTATATAAGCCGCACCGTTGTATAAGCCGCAGGGACCAGAACGAGGGGAAAAAGTAGCGGCTTATAGTCCGGAAATTACGGTACTTTATCATATATGTAACTTATGGGCATAGAGAATACTTCAACAAGTAAACAGTACAGTATATGTACTTTATTATCATATATGTAACTCTCTTATGGGTATAAAGAGTATTTCAACAAGTAAACAGTACAGTATATGTACTTTATTATCATATATGTAAATCGCTTATGGGTACAAAGAGTATTTCAACATGAACAGTACAGTATATGTACTTTATTATCATATATGTAACTCTCTTATGGGTACAAAGAGTACTTCAACAAGTAAACAGTACAGTATATGTACTTTAGGATCATGTATGTAACTCCCTTACACATAATATATAAGTTAATATTATGAAGACAGACACACTAAACTTATTCTGCTCATTTAACAGACACAATCCACTTTGCACACGTTTAGTAGATCAGCTTTGCATGTGCTATCAAGTTTGCACGTGTTTTAGTACACGCAAACTGTTGGTAGATCAGTAATATGAGCAAAGTTGTCAAGAGATTAATTTTTTAAAATCACATCTCTTTTGCAAAATGGTGATCAATGAAAGTAAACTTCATGCACAATTTAAATGTACTTTAAAAAAAGACCCCAATATATGTACAAAAACTGTCAGAATATCATACTGGAGCATTTAAAAAAAAAAAAGCTTTACTTGAATGCACGTCATTTATTTACTCAAAACATGCTAACACTTGTACCTAAAGTCATGTCACGGCCAATAAATACTTTTAAACTGTTCTTTTACTAGTTTGTTGTTTGTTGTTTTCTACTAGTTTTTTTTATTTTTTAATACTTTTTGTTTGTGTGTTGTTGTTTTTTTTAACTAGTTTGTTGTTTGTTTTTTACTAGTTTTTTGTTTGTTGTTTTTTGCTAGTTTTTTGTTTGTTGTTTTTTTACTAGTTTTGTTTGTTAGTTGTTTTTTACTTGTTTGTGTTGTTTGTTGGATTGTTGTTGTTTTTGTTTTTTTTACACATTTTTTGTTTGTTGTTTTTTACTAGTTTGGGGTTTTCTTACCACTTTGTATTTTACTAGTTTTTGTTTGTTGATTTTTACTAGTTTATTGTTTTTTTACTAGTTTTTTTGTTTCGTTTTTTTAACTAGTTTTTGTTTGTTGTTTTTTTACTAGTTTTGTTTGTTGTTTTTTACTTGTTTGTGTAGTTTGTTGGATTGTTGTTTAGTTTTTTTTACAAATGTTTTGTTTTTTACTAGTTTGTGGTTTTCTTACTATTTAGTTTTTGTTTTTTTAGCAGTTTATTCCTTTTTACCGTATTTTCCGCACCATAAGCCGCACCTAAAAACCAAAATTTTTCTCAAAAGCAGACAGTGCGGCTAATAACCCGGTGCGCCTTATATATGGATTAATATTAATATTTATTTTCATAAAGTTAAGGTCTTGCAACTACGGTAAACAGCCGCCATCTTTTTTCCCCGTAAAAGAGGAAGCGCTTCTTCTTCTACGGTAAGCAACCGCCCCCATAGAAGAGGAAGCGCTTCTTCTTCTACTGTAAGCAACCGCCAAGGTGAGCACCCGCCCCCGTAGAAGAAGAAGCGCACGGATATTACGTTTCATTTCATTTGTGTGTTTCTGTAAAGACCACAAAATGTCTCCTACTGAGAGACACGCGTACAAGGTTCCACTGACTTTTGATATTCATGTGAACCGCACTGCGGATACAACGGGAGCACGTACGGTGAATATTCGCACCACAGGGAATGAGAAGTCGTCCTACTGTGGTTCTAGCTTGCCAGGCTAACGGCCAGAAACTTCCACCCACGGTGATATTCAAAAGGAAGACCTTGCCAAAAGAGAACTTTCCAGCCGGCGTCATCATAAAAGCTAACTCGAAGGGATGGATGGATGAAGAAAAGATGAGCGAGTGGTTGATAGACGTTTACGCGAAGAGACCGGGTGACTTTTTTCACGCAGCGCCGTCCCTGTTGATCTATGACTGCATGCGCGTCCACATCATCGATGGTGTCAAAAAACAAGTGAAGCACACCGAAGAAGAAGAATTCGAGGGATTTGTGGATGAGTAATAACTTCAGAAAGTAAGCTTTAAATGTTTATTTTGTGTGTTGTGTGACATTAACGTTCGAGCAACGTTGAGTTATTGATGTTGCCATTGCTCGGCACTATTTTGAGTGTTACTATTTTTGTGATTGCACATTTGCACATTACATTTTGGGAGTGAACAGAGTTGTTAGAATGCTGGTTTGTAATATATTATTAAAGTTTGACTGACCTATCTGACTGTTTTTTTGACATTCCCTTTAGCGTAGCGTAGGTGCGGCTAATAACACGGGGCGGCTAATAGGTAAACAAAGTTTTGAAATATGCCATTCATTGAAGGTGCGGCTTACAACACGGGGCGCCTTATGGTGCGGAAAATACGGTACTTGTTTTTTGTTTAGTTCTTTTTACAGGTTTTTTTTAATTTTACTGTATTTCTTTGACTAGTTTGTTTGTTTGTGGTTTTTTACTTGTTTGTGTTGTTTTTTTATTACAAATATTTTGTCTGTTGTTTTTTACTAGTTAGTGGTTTTCTTACTATTTTTTTTTACCAGTTTTTTAATTTTTTTTTACTAGTTTATTGTTTTTTACTAGTTTTTTTGTTCAGTTTTTAGTTTTTTCCCCTAGTTTTTTGTTTATTGTTTTTTTTACTAGTTTTTTGTTTGTTTTTTACTAGATTGAAGTTTGTTGTTTTTTACTAGGTTTTTTTTAAATAGTTTTTTGTTTGTTGTTTTCTACTAGTTTGTTGTTTTTTTACTAGTTTTTTGTTGTCTTTTACTAGTTTGTGTTTGTTGGATTGTTGTTTTTTTTTTTTTACTATTTTGTTGTTTGTAGTTTTTTACTAGTTTGTGGTTTTCTTACTATTTTCTTTTTGTTGTTTTTCTTTAACTAGTTTTTTGTTTGTTGATTTTTTACTACTTTGTTGGTTTTTTTATTAGTTTTTTTGTTACTGTTTGTTTCCTACACCATAAGATGTGGTTGTGGTTTGTCGCCAATTTTAGCTTTGATGGTTTTTGGACCATTTTTCAGCGAAAAAAAAAGGGTCCTACTTTAACCAACTCCTACTAGGGACTTTGACCAAATGAGTCGTAGTTAAAATTACAAATACTACACATGTAGGCGGTGATAAATTGCGGGGAAAAAAATCCTACACCATCAGATGTGGGCGTGGTATGGCACCAATTTTAGCTTTGATGGTTTTAGCCATTTTTCAGTGAACAAAAGGGGTCGTACTTTAACAAACTCCTCCCTGGGACTTTGACCAAATGACTAGCAGTAAAATTACAGATACTACACATATAAGCGATAATAAATTGCGAGAAAAAGAATCCTACACCATAAGATGTGAGCGTGGCATGTGTTTGTTGGATTGTTGTTGTTGTTTTTTTTACTATTTTGTTGTTTGTAGTTTTTTTTACTTGTTTGTGGTTTTCTTACTATTTTCTTTTTGTTGTTTTTCTTTAACTAGTTTTTTGTTTGTTGATTTTTTACTACTTTGTTGTTTTTTTTATTAGTTTTTTTGTTACTGTTTGTTTCCTACACCATAAGATGTGGTTGTGGTTTGTTGCCAATTTTAGCTTTGATGGTTTTTGGACCATTTTTTTGCCAAAAAAAAGGGTCCTACTTTAACCAACTCCTACTAGGGACTTTGACCAAATGAGTCGTAGTTAAAATGACAGATACTACACATGTAGGCGGTGATAAATTGCGGTGAAAAAAATCCTACATCATCAGATGTGGGCGTGGTATGGCACCAATTTTAGCTTTGATGGTTTTTAGCCATTTTTCAGTGAAAAAAAGGGGTCGTACTTTAACAAACTCCTCCCTGGGACTTTGACCAAATGACTCGTAGTTAAAATTACAGATACCACACATATAAGCAATGATAAATTGCGGGAAAAAAAATCCTACACCATAAGATGTGGCCGTGGTATGGCGGCAATTTTAGCTTTGATGGTTTTTGGCAATTTTTCTGCGAAAAAAAGGGGTCATACTTTAACAAACTCCTCCTAGGGACTTTGACCAAATGAGTCGCGGTTAAAATTACAGATACTACACATGTAAGCGGTGATAAATTACAAACTAATTCAACACAAAACACGAAACGTTAACAACTCAGCTCTACAAATTCAGATATTGACCGATGGGTCAGTACAAGTTCATACCTACTCGTAGTGGGTGGAGCCTAGCGGTGAAATCTGACCTACGCCATCACCAATCAAGCTGTCATTTCTGTGCTTTAGTTGACTGGATCTTCATCCTAACTGACATGTAGCTTTAAAGTTGGGGTCAGATCATGCAGAAACGTTGATATCGACACTACCATCGCCCCCTTGTGGTGAAAAATTCTAAGCATCATAACTTCCTTCCATCTGCTTTGATCTTCCTCCATCCATCCATCCATTTCCTACAGCCTATTCCCTTCGGGGTCGCGGGGGGCGCTGGAGCCTATCTCAGCTACAATCGGGCGGAAGGCGGTGTACACCCTGGACAAGTCGCCACCTCATCACAGGGCCAACACAGACAACATTCACACTCACATTCACACACTCTTCCTGAAAGTTTTAATGGTGCATCACGGTAATGGGTGGGACCAACTGCATGACTACTGCGACACCTTTATCGCTCCCTTGTGGTGAAAATCTATAATAGTAATAACTTCCTTACACAAGCTCCGATTTTCCTGAAATTTTTGAAGGTGGGTTGGGGTGTTGGGTGGGACGCAACTCCATGACTACTGCGTGACCTTTATCGCTCCCTTGTGGTGAAACTCTATAATATGAATCATTTCCTTACATAAGCTCCGATTTTTCTGAAAATGTTAATGGTGGGTCGGGGTGTTGGGTGGGACGCAAGTGCATGACTACTGCGGCACATTTATCGCTCCCTTGTGGTGAAAATCTATAATAGTAAGAACTTCCTTACACAAGCATTAATCTTCCTAAAATGTTCAATGTCTATAATATGAATAACTTCCTTACACAAGCTTCGATTTTCCTGAAAATGTTGATGGTGGGTTGGGGTGTTCGGTGGGACGCAACTGCATGACTACTGCGGCACCTTTTACGCTACCTTGTGGTGATAAACTATAAAAGTAATAATTTCCTTACACAAGCTCCGATTTTCCTGAAATTTTTGATGGTGGGTCGGGGGTGTTGGGTGGGACGCAACTGCAGGACTATTACAATACCTTTATCGCTCCCTTGTGGTGAAAATCTATAAAAGTAATAACTTCCTTACACAAGCTCCGATTTTCCTGAAATTTTTGATGGTGGGTCAGGGGTGCTGGGTGGGACGTGACCGCAAGTGTAATGCGTGAGGACTCGTTCAATGCTGCTTGCAGCTTTAATTTATTTATATGATTTGTTTTTTTACAGATTGAGCACAGGAAGTGAACAAACGTGTTACAAATTGCTCCGAATTGTAAAATGGGCAGGAATAAATAAGTTCTGCTTTTTTTGATTGATTGATTGAGACTTTTATTAGTAGGTTGCACAGTGAAGTACATATTCCGTACAATTGACCACTAAATGGTGACACCCGAATAACTTTTTCAACTTGTTTAAGTCGGGGTCCACTTAAATTGATTCATGATACAGATATATACTATCAGATATATACTATCATCATAATACAGTCATCACACAAGATAATCACATTGAATTATTTACATTATTTACAATCAGGGGTGTGGAGGGGGGGTGGGGGGGTAGGATATGGACAGCAAGTAGTGGACATAGAGAGAGAGAGAGAGAGAGAGAGAGAGAGAGAGATCAGAAGGCATAAGAAAAAGTATCTGCATTTGATTGTTTACATTTGATTATTAGCAATCAGGGGAGGGTGTTAGTTTAGGGTTGTAGCTGCCTGGAGGTGAACTTTTATTGCGGTTTTGAAGGAGGATAGAGATGCCCTTTCTTTTATACCTGTTGGGAGCGCATTCCACACTGATGTGGCATAGAAAGAGAATGAGTTAAGACCTTTGTTAGTTCGGAATCTGGGTTTAACGTGGTGTTGTGGTTATGGCGGTCATTTACGTTAAGGAAGTAGTTTGACATGCTTCTTTCTACTTCTTTTCGAACATGCTGTAATGCTGTACATATGTGATGTACTATATTGTAATTGGGTGCAGGTTCGAAACAAACTAATAACATGATAGATAGAAACTTTAGCTGAGTGGATAGACTTGTACATCTCCATTCATTTGTTGCCTACAAAAAGTAAACAGTAAGTAAATACCCCGGGCACACCCCCCACCCTGATTTATTGCATGTCAAGTGTTCACCTCAAAATTGCTGAGCGGGGATTCATCCCTGCGGAGGGCACAAGTGTGCCGACCCGACATGTACCACAACACGCACACACGTCTCTCGTTGTGCTGACAATGGCTTCAGATCATGTGAGACCCTTCTGAGTGACTGGGACTCAT
Source organism: Entelurus aequoreus (assembly GCF_033978785.1). NCBI lineage: Eukaryota > Metazoa > Chordata > Actinopteri > Syngnathiformes > Syngnathidae > Entelurus > Entelurus aequoreus. The sequence continues at coordinate 55,247,071 of NC_084731.1, forward strand.
GTCCTAGTCCGGACCAACACAGGCGTCTTTGTGCTCCCTCCACCATCCGTGAGCATCCATCACAGATGGAGCTGACAGGCCACTGCAGCCATGCGCCAGGCCGCACTACACGCCAACACGCGTGCACCAGACATCATGCCACATTTTTATTCACTACTTCACTGGCGATGACACAGTTACACACCCAAAACTCTGACTTTCATGTCATATTGACACAACACAACTTCAAGCATTTTGAATAAAATAACATGCAGTAGATCAGGGGCGTAAAACTCGTTTTCCTTGAGGGCCACGTCGCAGTTATAAATATATATATATATATATATATATATATATATATATATATATATATATATATATATACTTATATATACAGTACATATACATACACCCATATATACAGCATATACAAACATATATACATACATACACACATATATATGTATATATATATATATATATATATATATATATATACACACACACGTATATATACATATATAAACACACATATATACATATATACATACACATATATATACATATATGTATGTACACATATATATACACATATACATATATACATACATATTCATATATACTTACAACATATACACATATATATGTATATATGTATATACACATATATATATGTATATGTATATATATATGTATATATATATGTAGATATGTATATATATATATGTATGTATATATGTGTATATATATATATGTATATATATATATATATATATATATATATATATATATATATATATATATATATATATATATATATATATGTATGTATGTATATACTGTATGTATATACTGTATGTATATATATATATATATATATATATATGTATGTATGTATGTATAAAATTATCTGGAGATTTTTACGGTAAAAAACTGGCAACTTAATTACTACAATTTTATTGTTAAATATACAGTGTTTATTTACAACATATTACTGTAACTGGAAAAACATTACCACTGTTTTTTTTTAATTCAATTCTGGCAACTGAGCTGCCTTTTTTTTTAATCTTAAAAAAATTACGTAATGCATCGTGAAAACAACAACTGTAGATTTTGCGATAAAAACTGGGAACTCAGTTGACAGAGTTTTTTTTCAATTGGCGAAGTTGGTAGAGTGGCCGTGCCAGCAAGCGGAGGTTTGCTGGTTACTGGGGTTCAATCCCCACCTTCTACCATCCTAGTCACGTCCGTTGTGTCCTTGGGCAAGACACTTCACCCTTGCTCCTGATGGGTGCTGGTTAGCGCCTTGCATGGCAGCTCCCGCCATCAGTGTGTGAATGTGTGTGTGAATGGGGGAATGTGGAAATACTGTCAAAGCGCTTTGAGTACCTTGAAGGTAGAAAAGCGCTATACAAGTATAACCCATTTATCATTTATCATTATAGTAGCGTATTTTCCCGCCTATACTTTGAACCCTGCGACTTATAAAACGGTGTGGCTAATTTATGGATTTTTCTTTGCTCATGGCCATAATGTTTTGTCTTTAAAGGCCTACTGAAACCCACTACTACCAACCACGCAGTCTGATAGTTTATATATCAATGATGAAATCTTAACATTGCAACACATGCCAATACGGCCGTTTTAACTTATAAAGTGCAATTTTAAAATTCCCGCCACACTTCCGGTTGAAAAACTCCTTTGGATATGATTTATGCGCGTGACGTCACAAAAGCAACGGAAGTGGTTGGACCCCATCGGACCCGATAGAAAAGCCTCTTGTTTTCTTCGACAAAATTCCACATTATTCTGGACATCTGTGTTGGTGAATCTTTTGCAATTTGTTTAATGAACAATGGAGACTGCAAAGAAGAACGTTGTAGGTGGGATCGATCGGTGTCTTAGCGGCTAAGTACAATACTGTAATATCTTTAAGGGTTTGGGGAACGCGCATGCGCGAGTGAGTTGGCGGAGAACTTGTGTGTGTGAGCGTGAGTTTTGGCTAACAGCAGCTCGTGTATGTGTGTGCGTTACTTTTTGAACTACAACCAGTTACCGCTTTTTAATAAATCGATTGAGCAGTGCTTCCTCGTCTGTGTGACTCCTTCTCCACTGCGGGGCATTACAATACTTACAGCAACACAACAAGGACTACTTACTATGCCCCTAGCTGATGCTTGCCGCCAAACCCACGGATGAAGTCCTTCGTCGTGCCGTTGATCGCTGGAATGCAGGTGAGCCCGGCTGTTGATGGGTTTCTATCTTCATTTGAGAACGATGCTACGCGCTAGCTCAGTAGCTAAGTGTGTCACCGATGTATTGTCTTGGAGATAAGTCACTTTAAATGTCCATTTCGCGTGCCCGACTCTCATTTTCAAGAGGATATAGTATCCGAGGTGGTTTAAAATACAAATCCGTGATTCACAATAGAAAAAGGAGAGAGTACATAGTTCTGTGAGGTCTGGTTGCTAAGTTAGCTTCAATGGCGTCGTTAGCACAGCATTGTTAACCTTCGCCAGCCTGGAAATCATTAACCGTGTATTTACATGTCCACGGTTTAATAGTATTGTTGATTTTCTATCTATCCTTCCAGTCAGGGGTTTATTTATTTTGTTTCTATCTTCATTTGAGAACGATGCTATCGCGCTAGCTCAGTAGCTAAGTGTGTCACCGATGTATTGTCTTGGAGATAAAAGTCACTTTAAATGTCCATTTCGCGTGCTCGACTCTCATTTTCAAGAGGATATAGTATCCGAGGTGGTTTAAAATACAAATCCGTGATTCACAATTGAAAAAGGAGAGAGTACAAAGTTCTGTGAGGTCTGGTTGCTAAGTTGCTAAGTTAGCTTCAATGGCGTCGTTAGCACAGCATTGTTAACCTTCGCCAGCCTGGAAAGCATTAACCGTGTATTTACATGTCCACGGTTTAATAGTATTGTTGATTTTCTATCTATCCTTCCAGTCAGGGGTTTATTTTTTTTGTTTCTATATGCAGTTAAAGCACGATGCTATCACGTTAGCTCGTAGCTAAAGCATTTCGCCGATGTATTGTCGTGGAGATAAAAGGCACTGAATGTCCATTTCGCGTTCTCGACTCTCATTTTCAAGAGGATATAGTATCCGAGGTGGTTTAAAATACAAATCCGTGATCCACAATATAAAAAGGAGAGTGTGGAATCCAATGAGCCAGCTTGTACCTAAGTTACGGTCAGAGCGAAAAAAGATACGTCCATCACTGCCTCTCAAGTCGTTCACTGTAACGTTCCTCATCTACGAATCTTTCATCCTCGCTCAAATTAATGGGGTAATAATCACTTTCTCGGTCCGAATCTCTCTCGCTCCATTGTAAACAATGGGGAATTGTGAGGAATACTAGCTCCTGTGACGTCACGCTACTTCCGGTACAGGCAAGGCTTTTTTTTATCAGCGAGCAAAAGTTGTGAACTTTATCGTCGATTTTCTCTACTAAATCCTTTCAGCAAAAATATGGCAATATCGCGAAATGATCAAGTATGACACATAGAATGGATCTGCTATTCCCGTTTAAATAAAAAAAAATCATTTCAGTAGGCCTTTAACAAATAGTTTTCATACAAGACCGACAGAGTCGCTGAAAAGGTGTGTTACAGTTTGTGCTATGGCGCCATCTTTTGGACGAGTTCGCTCACTGCGGGGTGAACATTTACAATATTTCCTTCCTTTTAGTGCTTTCAACCGGAAGTAAAAGTGCCGTTTTGTCTTCTAGCCGTCCATAGCGTTCCTACTCATATGGATTCTACATTCATCACTCCAAGCAAAGTTTGTAAGTTTTACAATATAATTAAAACAATTCTTACTTACTAAAGCGTCCTATGTGTGATGTCTATAGGAGTGTTTTCATGCATATGTTTACGTGCTATTATAATGTAATGAAGCTAGCGTCGTTAGCATTAGCTAATATGCTAACACAATTATGAGTGTCCATGTTAGTATTAACTTACAATGGTATTCTATTTGTATTGTTATAGTTTCACAAATTCCTCAGTAAATTCACCAAAACGTCACTGTGGAGTTATTGAGTCTGTTTAGCTGATTGAAGAGCTAGCTTGCGCAGCTAGTGGGTCCATGACAAGGACTTCTGTTTTGTTTGATCAGCCGTTTTACTGCCGTATTACAGGCGCCGTTTGGAAACAATTAAGGTATGTACATTTACAAAATATTTTGTATCGGTATATATCTGCGGCTTATAGTCCGGTGCGGCTAATATATGTAAAAATATTTTTTCTTAAAAAATTTGGTATACAATTGCTATAGCCTAGAAATGGCGATAATATGCTATAAACCGTAAAATCTATTCTAATTTTTTACAGTGTACACTTTGCTGGATAACTTACTTTAAAATCATAAATCAAGCAGATATTTCAGTATTTTGATTTGAACAAAAACAGTTATTTGGAAAGTATGAGAAAATAATATTTGTGGTGATATCGGATAACATTACAGTTTAAAATATATGCATTACATTCTTACACATACAGCAAAATCATGTGTGACCTATTATTAATCTTCTCAACAGAATAACAATATTAACAACATTGATCAACATATTTATGTACATCCTTTTTTGATTGGTCACCTGTTGCTAGGCAGATTAGGCGATGATGAAATGCCTGTCACACTCACCCGCTGTGTGAATGACAGACTCGGGGCTGGACACAAAACAAGAGGATTAGTGCGGACTAACTGAAAAAGTGCTCTGTATTAAATATAAAAGACATATTAGAAAACAATGTCACCCCTGAAAATGCCAACCTTCTCCCTCGCTTTCTGACCGCCCGGCCCTGCCAGCGGAAGCTAATCTGAATTAGCCGGTGAGCCGTCCTGGAAGGATTAACACTGGGAGCTTTGGAGGAAGAACAGGTTACACCATGTTTAGTTTCCATACTCCCAGCGTAAGAGGAGCATGGTGACAGGCTGGTGTTGAGTCCACCTCGGAGTCCAGTGTGACTTGGACCGTCACTTCTGCATTCCTTTTTGGACGTGTGAAAGTCAAACCAGGCTAAGCTTTTATGTGGTTGAACATGTTCCGTGCCAACCTGACGGAAGTACAGTGGAACCTCGATTTAGGAACGCCTCTATTTGCGACATTTTTCGGTTTACGAACCTTTGCATCGCGCCAAATATGCCTCTGTGTGCGAACCATGTCTCGGTGTACGAACACTTCATTTCGGGGGCTGCCATTTTTAAGACATAATTTCCTATACCAAGGGCTTGGCCATTTTGAAGAGGCGGGGCCCCCTACGTCACATCCTGTTTACATCCTGTACACACGGGATTTGTGTGATCAGAGACACTTCAAATGTGTCCAAACTCTCACAGTCTAGCTGTATAGCTTCGAGTTGAGCTAGCCTTTTAGCTAGTAAGCGGCAACTTCAGTTTGTTCCGCAGCAGTTCTTTAATTGTGATGAGACCGAAAAAAATGCCACAGCGGACCTTTATAACAGCGAAGGAGAATGCACTACCGGGACACAAGCCGACGAAGGATCGCTTCACACTGCAAGTTTGTGCCAACGCTAGCGGTGACTACGTGAAGTCACTGCTCATTTATCACCCGAAACTCCCAGACTGTTTGACAATGACGCACATATTCGCCGACACAAGGTAAACATGATTTTCTTTTTAATGTAAACATGGTGATTAACGTTTTGGAGCGCACCAACGGGACTTTTGTGTGTGCATGCGTATTGACATTTAAGCTTGCTGTAATGTTGTGTTATTTAGATAAAAAAGATTGTTACTGTTATTTCCAGGCTATAGCACAGGCCTGGCCAACCCGCGGCTTGCGAGCCTCATGCGGCCCTTTGGCTGGTTTCATGCGGCTCTTAACTCTATTAGAAAAAAAACAACAACAGACAAACAAAAACAAAAACAAAAAAAAAAATCTATTAGTGCCCACGAGGTGTAGATGCGACAAACTCTTTAATGTCGGAGGCCCACGTTGCCGTGTTACTGTACTGTAGTATATCTACTGTCCCTGGCGTTCGCCGGGACGAAAAACACTACATTTTCCAAAATGCAGTGCGACAGAGACACACGGCCGCTTCATTGAGCACAAAGACGGTGTTTTCTCAAAATCTAGCTTGTAAAACACTGTGGCGTTCAACACACGGCCTCTTCTATCGGCCTTGATTGTGATCATCAAGAAAAAAAAAGGAAATACTTGGATTACAATACTTGGATTGTTTTTTTCGTCCGGCTTAAGCCATTTTGAGTTGCACATAAGATGAAGAAAAAGAAGCCGAAGCCGATTTGAGTGACGTTAAACGTGCATGTGCGTGAGATCACAGTAGTAAACAATTTGTGACAAGTTTGCTCACAAAATGGCAGGGAAAAAAAGCACAGCAAAACGAAAATATGAAGAACACAGGACATTTTAACAGAGTATATATTTTTTTGTTGAACGTAATGGCAAGCCATTCTGCCTTATATGTCAGGCGTCATTAACGCATTTCAAAGCTTCAAATCTTCAGCGTCACTTCAGCTCACTCCATGCTAACATTGACCAGGAATTTCCAAAAGGGACAGAACTTCGCAAGCACAAGTTGGCCACTTTGAAAAGTCAGGCAGAAAAGCAGAAACAGTTTTTCCAAAAATTTACGAAGCACTCAGAGACCGTAACGCTTGCATGATATCAACTGGCTTGGAACAATGCACAGGCTAAAAAGCCATACAATGAAGGGGACTTTGTTAAAAAATGCCTCAGTGACACTGTTGTAATCTTGTCTCCTGAAGACGACAAACAGAATCAGAAGTCCAACTGTCCCGCCACACTGTTGAACGCTATTGAATCACAGTTGCACTCTGACCAGGGGCGTCACTAGCTTTTAAGGACAGGGGGGGGGGAGGGGGGGGGGGGGCTTAGCCCCCAGGAGATGCACAGGATGCGAGCGAACGTAGCGCACGAGCACAAAACTTCACAAACGGCTAACAAAGACTTAGAAATCATTCATTGTTATTATTATTATTTCAGTCGGTTTGGTTTCAATCTGTGTTCAGTACAACAACAAACATGGGTTAGCACAGTGACATTTTGTTTACAGCATCAACAAGAAACAATTACTTGCATGATCCTTCAAGATACACTGAAACACAATGAAAGTCATGGCATTAGCCTCTATGTTATTCATTCACAACATAGAGGCTAATGCCACAACTTTAGCTCACAATACAATAATTGTTTGTTCCCAAATATTTTGAAGTTGCACAGATTACATTTTGGGCACATATGTGACTAAAATGGTTATAAATTCAAGCCCTAGAAATATTACTTAATTACTTGAATTAAAGTAATATCTGGATCGGGATAATTTGGCTTGTATATAATATATTTATATATATATATATATATATATATATATATATATATATATATATATATATATATATATATATATATATATATATATATATATATATATATATATATATATATATATATATATATATTATGGCAAGCCGTTAAGGAAATGAAATATATATGGAAGTCTGAATAGAAATGAGAAACGTTTATATATACTGTAAATAACCAAGACTTAGAGTCTGTCTGCTGATCTGAAAAAGAGCCAAAGCTGTCAAAGAGCTGAGGGACCATCTTCAAAGTGCAATGCTGAAACAAATAATGCAAACAATAAAATTTAACTTCCAGGGCTTGAGATTAACGTAGTCCCGTCGTCCCGGGGACGGTAAAAAAAAAATGCACGGGACGAAATTAAATGCTTCCCGGGACGATGGCTTTTAACCATTTTTTTCTTTTTCTTTTTATTTATTTATTCATTTTACTTTTTATATTAAATGTCTTGGTTTTTCCACCCTCTGAAAATCCTATGAAATGTTTAACAAGCCATCCTATAATAATACAACAGCTATTAATGTAACAATACAATAAAACAAATATATTTAATGATGTTTTTTTCATTACTTTAACAATAGGCTAATGTATATTACTTTATGTAGATTCTACAAGAAACACAAAACTTAAAAACTAAATTATTTACAATGGCAGACACAAGGTTCTTGTTCTGCAGTGCTGTGTGCTAATGTGCTTCGTACATCTGCACAGGGGCGCCGCTAGGGATTTTGGGCCCCATGAAAAGAATCTTTACAGGGCCCCCTGTATTATAATTTCATCATCATTAGGGGCCTCTCTGGGCCCCCGTCCATCATGGGCCCCTAGAATCCGTCTCCTTTACCCCCCCTTTTCGGCGCCCCTGCACCTGCAGGACCGCAAGCAAGGTCACAGAGAAAATGCGGACTGGATTTTGAGTGATGTGGGCATTTTCTATATGAACAAGTCCAAGGACCGCAAGCAAGGTTGGAGAGAAAATGCGGACTGGATTTTGAGTAATGTGGGCATTTTCTATATGAACAAGTGGAATGGATTGGATACCGACGCACTAAAGGGGCTCTCTACCTTACACTATGAAGTGAGGGGAAACTGAGTGAATAATGACAGGTTATATGATTATTTATTTAAACTCATATTCGGGCCACTTTATAATGAATATGTCGGCATGTATTTGTAAAAAAAAAAAATTATTATTATTATTGTTTTTTTTTAAACACCAAATTATTTAGGGGGGTTTAAGAACATTTTAGGGGGGCTTGAGCCCCCCTAAAATAGGCCTAACAACGCCAATGACTCTGACCTTCAAGCATGTGAGTATTTTAGTGTCGCATTGGATGAGAGTTGTGACATACAAGACAAGCCTCAGTTGGCAATATTTGCATGGTCTGTGTCAAACGATTGTGTGATAAAAGAAGAACTCCTTGATATTGTGCCATTAAAAGACAGAACCCGTGGCATAGATGTGAAAGAAACAATGATGGCTGCATTTGCGAAAGCAAATCTGCCCATACAGAAACTAACTGCAATAGCCACGGATGGAGCACCAGCCATGATCGGATCTGTGAATGGTCTTGTGGGGCTGTGCAAAGCTGACGAAACATTTCCCGAGTTTTGGAATTTCCACTGCAGTATCCACAGGGAGCAACTCGTGTCTAAATCATTGAATTTAGACAACGTCCTGAAGCCCGTGATGGAAATCGTCAGCTACATCCGCACACATGCACTTAAAGGCCTACTGAAACCCACTACTACCGACCACGCAGTCTGATAGTTTATATATCAATGATGAAATCTTAACATTATAACACATGCCAATACGGCCGGGATAACTTATAAAGTGACATTTTAAATTTGCCGCTAAACTTCCGGTTCGAAACGCCTCTGAGGATGACGTATGCGCGTGACGTAGCCCGGCGAACACGGGTATGCCTTCCACATTGAAGCCAATACGAAAAAGCTCTGTTTTCATTTCATAATTCCACAGTATTCTGGACATCTGTGTTCGTGAATCTGTTGCAATCATGTTCATTGCATTATGGAGAAGGAAGCTGAGCAAGCAAAGAAGAAAGTTGTCGGTGCGAAATGGACGTATTTTTCGAACGTAGTCAGCAACAACAGTACACAGCCGGCGCTTCTTTGTTTACATTCCCGAAAGATGCAGTCAAGATGGAAGAACTCGGATAACAGAGACTCTAACCAGGAGGACTTTTGACTTCGATACACAGACGCCTGTAGAGAACTGGGACAACACAGACTCTTACCAGGATTACTTTGATTTGGATGACAAAGACGCAGACGTGCTACTGTGAGTATGCAGCTTTGGCTTCTAAACATTTGATCGCTTGACCGTATGTGCGCAACTTTTTTTTGCGTATGTACGTAACTTTTTAAAAATATATAAGCTTTATGAACCTTGGGTTAGGTGAACGGTCTTTTGGGCTGAGTGATTGTGTGTGTTGATCAGGTGTTTGAATTGTATTGGCGTGTTCTATGGAGCTAGGAGCTAGCATAGGAGCTAGGAGCTAGCATAACAAACACGCAGGTGTTTTTATGCAGGATTAATTTGTGGCATATTAAATATAAGCCTGGTTGTGTTGTGGCTAATAGAGTATATATATGTCTTGTGTTTATTTACTGTTGTAGTCATTCCCAGCTGAATATCAGGTACCGTGAGTATGCAGCCTTGGCTGCTAAACATTTGATAGCTTGACCGTATGTGCGCGTCACGTACGTAACTTTTTAAAAATATATAAGCTTTATGAACCTTGGGTTAGGTGAACGGTCTTTTGGGCTGAGTGATTGTGTGTGTTGATCAGGTGTTTGAATTGTATTGGCGCGTTCTATGGAGCTAGGAGCTAGCAGAGGAGCTAGGAGCTAGCGTAACAAACACGCAGGTGTTTTTACGCAGGATTAATTTATGGCATATTAAATATAAGCCTGGTTGTGTTGTGGCTAATAGAGTATATATATGTCTTGTGTTTATTTACTGTTGTAGTCATTCCCAGCTGAATATCAGGTCACCCCCGGCTCTCACAGCATCTTCCCTATCTGAATAGCTTCAACTCCCCACTAGTCCTTCACTTGCACTTTACTCATCCACAAATCTTTCATCCTCGCTCAAATTAATGGGGAAATTGTCGCTTTCTCGGTCCGAATCTCTCTCACTTCATGCGGCCATCATTGTAAACAATAGGGAACTTTGCGTATATGTTCAACTGACTACGTCACGCTACTTCCGGTAGGGGCAAGCCTTTTTTTTATCAGATACCAAAAGTTGCAATCTTTATCGTCGTTGTTCTATACTAAATCCTTTCAGCAAAAATATGGCAATATCGCGAAATGATCAAGTATGACACATAGAATAGATCTGCTATCCCCGTTTAAATAAAAAAAATTCATTTCAGTAGGCCTTTAACTACAAGCAATTCAGGAATCTTATATCGCTGAGCTGGACCAAGGGCTTCCAGGTGACCTGCCGCTGCACTGCACTGTGAGGTGGCTGTCAAAAGGTAAGGTAATCTCTCGCTTTTTTGAGCTTTTGGAAGCTGTGAAACTGTTCATGGAAAAGAAGGACAAGGACTGTCCCGAGCTCTCGGACCTTGAGTGAATTATGGATCTGGCCTTTTTGGTCGACATGCTGTGTCACTTGGACAGACTGAACCTGACCCTGCAGGGTAAGTTAAAAATGCTGCCTGACCTGGTGCAAAGTGTGTTTGCGTTCATCAACAAACTGAAGCTGTTCAAGGCGCATATTCAAAAGAGAGATTTAACGCATTTTCCCACTCTGAAAAGCCAGTGGGCAAGTCACCAGCGCTGCCCTGCGACACTGGTTGAAAACCTAGACGAAAGCTTTGTGACCCGGTTCCATGATCTCCAACTGAAAAGGCCACAGATTACATTCCTCGTCGACCCATTTAATGCGGATACAGACTGTTTGAAAGCCCCGCTCGTCACAGATGAGGCTGCGGCTGAGTTGGAGATGATCGATCTTTGTGAGGAGGACCAACTGAAAGTTAAAGGGAAGGGACCATTGAGTTCTGGAAAAGTGTGCCAATGGAAAAATACCCCAATGTCAAACGGGCTGCGCTTAAGATACTGTCAATGTTTGGGTCAACATACGTCTGCGAGTCTGTGTTTTCTACCCTGAAACATAGGAAATCCAAGCATCGATCTGTTCTGACTGACACCCATGTGAAAGAATTGCTTACAGGGGCAACAACGGAATACAAGCCAGATTTGAAGACGATTGTCCATGACAAGGAATGCCAGAAGTCCCACTAAGCAACATGCATAATAAGAGAAAAAATATTATATTTTTGTATGTGGACTTGGTTGAACTGAGAGTTTGTGCGTGTGAGACAGTACACAATGTTAATTGTTGAAAATAACTGGCCTTGTTTTAGTTATATTATAAAACTTACAAACGTTGCTTGGAGTGATGAATATAGAATCCATTTGGGTAGGAACGCTATGGACGGCTAGAAGACAGAACGGCACAAGTACTTCCGGTTGAAAGCACTAAAAGGAAGGAAATATTGTAAATGTTCACCCCGCAATGAGCGAACTCGTCCAAAAGATGGCGCCATAGCACAAACTGTAACACACCTTTTTAGCGTCTCTGTCAGTCTTACATGAAAACCTATAAATTAGCCACACCGTTTTATAAGCCGCAGGATTCAAAGCGTTGGAAAAAAGTAGCAGCTTATAGGCGGGAAAATACGCTACTATAAATTGAAAAAACTCTGTCGACTGAGCTTACACATTATAGTGTCTTCAAAGTGTGCAGTTCTGTTACTAAAATATGGACTTTTGTCGAGGCTCGAACCAATTATTCATGTTTAAATTGATTCTTACCCCAGATTCCCACTGAATCCGAAACGGCCGCGGATCTGCCCTCTGGCAATCCCCACCGCCGTTCTGTTGCGGCTCCGTCGTGCAGCGGAATAGCGTGGACTTTTCGATCTCGCGAATCGGCACATAATCACACGATAAGGGAAGTAGTAATAAAGCGACCAATAAAGTCGGTCCTGCCTTGATAAACCACTTTTATTAGTGTCACACAACCACTTTCCCGGTCTCCGTATCACCTGATATTTGACAAAAGCCCACATTATTCTTTAAATGTGGACCTCCAGAATCAGCATGTGTTCATCCTTTTGTGTCAACAAAATGAAATTAAGTCTGAAAACCTTTGACAAGTTGACTTCATGTCTGTTGCCGCCTATTAGGACCATTCAAAGTGTAAAATACGATATACCCTTGAAGACAGAGTATTTATTTTGAAAGTAAACCGGATACTTTATTTTGTGTTTGTGCATAACTTCCTGTCCAACACTAGCAGATTTTAGTCAAAATGAACGGATTTGTTGTGGTGTCCGGCAAAAATAAAAGCTCCGCGTATATTCAGCGCTCGGCATGTCGGTGGAAACTGACACATTGACTAGAATAAAAACGGGGGCATGTGCTGGTCGGCGGCCGTTTCAGATTCAGTGGAAATTCGGGTTATGGGGAACTCTGCTTCACTATACAAACTTTAGGGTTTACGAACCATGTTCAACAACCAATTTAGTTCATAAATCTAGGTTCCACTTTAATCTGTGACCCAGTTGAAGGTCAACAACAAACAGTTTCCATTCTATGAACACATTGACTAGAATAAAAACGGGAGCGTGTGCCGGTCGGCGGCCGTTTCAGATTCAGTGGAAATTGTGGCTTAAGGGGAACTCTACTTCACTATAAAAACTTTAGGGTTTACAAACCATGTTCAAGAACCAATTTAGTTTGTAAATCTATGTTTGACTTTAATCTGTGACCTAGTTATAGGTCAGCAACAAACAGTCCCGGCCTTTTTTCATTTCTATAAACACATTGACTAGAATAAAAACGGCGACGTGTGCCGGTCAGCGGCCTGGGTTATGGGGAACTCTGCTTCACTATACAAACTTTAGGGTTTAGGAACCATGTTCAAGAACTGTTTTAGTTTGTAAATCTAGGTTCCACTTTAATCTGTGACCTAGTTGTAGGTCAACAACAAACAGTCCCGGCCGCATTTCCTTTCTATAAACAACTACGAGCCCAACAACTCAATTGTCGTTGCATATCATCGGTAGACGTGCCAGCTGCTTCCAGACCGTCTGTCCTTAACTTCATGTATAGCGCCATGGATGGCGACGCGAGGCTGGGATTAGCTCATTAAGATGGACATCTTTGATGCGCGGTTATCTTTCTCATTTCCTCAGCAACCTGATCATACGCAAGGCTCTCGAGGCACACGCGAGCACAAAGACCCCACTCACACGCACGGTACACACGGACGGGCCGTGAAAGCTCTAGAGATCAGGGCCCGACTGAGATATGGAGTGTAGATGTGCAGCAACAGCTAAACGTCGTGTCAGGTTTCTGGGGGCTCGTGCTAAATTTAACCCAGTGATCCTGCAGCAGTGCAGGGTTTAAATGCCAGCCTACAGTTGCTCCACACCAGTTGTTCACCACACATCTTCCACTCGTCACAAACGCAGGCCAAGGACGAAGGCAAGGCACACACGCGTCCACTCTGACACACACACGTCCAGGGACTTGAAGGGAGTGTTTGATATAGCGGCTCCGAAGGGGAGGCAAGGGATCTTCTGTAACCTCGCGCACACACCACAACAAGATGGAGCTTTTTGAGACCAACCCTTACTTCTTCCCAGACCAACGCTTTTATGAAGGAGGGGATAACTACTTCCCCGCTCGCCTGCCGGGGGGTTACGATCAAGTTGGCTACCAGGACAGGAACTCCATGATGGGCCTGTGCGGGAGTCTGCCTGGAGGTGTCGGATTGGCGCCACCCGAGGACAAACCCTCACCGTCCAGCCTGTCGCCGCACTCCGAGCCCCACTGCCCGGGCCAGTGCCTGCCGTGGGCCTGCAAGCTGTGCAAACGCAAGACGGTGACCATGGACCGCCGGAGAGCGGCCACGCTGAGGGAAAAGAGGCGCCTGAAGAAGGTCAACGAGGCTTTTGACGCCCTGAAGAGAAGCACTCTGATGAACCCCAACCAGAGGCTGCCCAAGGTGGAGATCTTGAGGAGCGCCATTCAGTACATTGAAAGGCTTCAGGCTTTGGTGTCTTCCTTCAACCAGCAGGACACGGACATGGGGCAGCAGGGACTACACTACCGGGCCGGACAGAACCAACCCAGAGTGAGTCAGTTTGAATGGTCCAAACACTAAGCTAAGGCCAACTGCAGCAGAAAGTGGATCGTTACATAAAATGAGGTTTATAATCCTCAATGTGGGGGGTCTTGTGTGTGTGTGGTGTGTCGGTGACTGACAGCAACTTCTGCTTGTGTGCGTCTCCATGGCAACAGGTGTCGTCGTCAAGCGAGCCCAGTTCGGGCAGCACCTGCTGCAGTAGCCCAGAGTGGAGCAGCACACCAGAGCAGTGCACGCAAAGCTACAGCAGCGAGGGTGAGTTCAGAAGTCCATGACAGATTGGAGTCCCCACAAGCTGGAGACCAGAAAAAACACACACACACACACACACACACACACACACACACACACACACACACACACACACACACACACACACACACACACACACACACACACACACACACACACACACACACACACACACACACACACACACACACACACACACACACACACAAAGTGCTTCATCACTCACTTTTGTGGGACTGTCTGCAGAGCTTCTAAGTGCCGCCGACTCTCCGGAGCACGCCGACATCCAGGCCCTGAGCTCCATCGTGGACAGCATGGCGGCAACAGACGGATCCCTGCCCTTTCCCGTGGACATTCCCAAATAAAAACTTTCACAAAGCGGACCGAGAGGAAGCACGCCGTCCCTCAAGACACAAAGCAGGCTGATATTTTCATATTTCAATCACCTTTACTCTGACAGTAACGAATGAATTCCACCTTTGGCTTTATTTCCTTTATTCCCTGCCTTAAAGCCACAGTCCAAACGTTGCATGAACAAGGGCCTCGTTTCTCTCCTTACTTAATTTAAGCTTTCCTCTTTTCCGAAACCTTTCCCTGATCTATCATTCTAGTTTTGTGTGTGTTTTTGACGCAAACGACAAAAGAACCATGAAAGTATTTGTGGGGCCAACATGTGACCACGGCAGTTTTGACCAAGATCTGCTTAAATGTTAAACTGGTTACCGATGCTAGTGATGTAAATACGTTCCCTTTTTCTACAGAGTGGTTTTGCCAGCTTATTTTGTATTGTTTTGTCTTTTTTTTTGCTAACTTATTGTTGACTTTTATAATTAAGATTGTTGTGTATTTGTAGATGTTTGGAAATGTGATATTTCCTGACCAGTCCTTGCAATAAAGACCATTTTCATTACGATGTCTGGAGTATTTGTTGAGTCAGTGGGAGGTCGAGCACAATCTGTTCCAGGATGAATTGAATTTTGAAAAAAATTAAAAAAAAAAAATCCTATTGTAAATAATACAAATCTAGTTAATCAGTCTCATGATGAGGGATTTGGACACTGGGACCATGACAAACCTTTTATGAAGTGCACAAGCAACGTTGGTAGTAACATTTTATAATTTTTAACTGCCATTCTATTTAAATAAATTCTCATCCAAATTGCTCTTCTTATTTATTTTGATTCTAAATCGATTCGATATTTTCAAAAATCAGCTCAGTTAAAAACTTGGGAGACAAACATTTTTGCAGCACATTCCTAAACACAGTAGAGTGCTCCTGTTGCATATAAAACTTGAACCACTGTAAACACAGTGGAACATCCTTGCATTGACTTGCTAACCTTGCTAGCAAACATGGAACACTGGGAACCAAACTTATGATTTACATAACTGAGGCGTTCCTCAAGGCACCCCTTTAAAGGCCTACTGAAAGCCACTACTACCGACCACGCAGTCTGATAGTTTATATATCAATGATGAAATCTTAACATTATAACACATGCCAATACGGCCGGGTTAACTTATAAAGTGACATTTTAAATTTGCCGCTAAACTTCCGGTTCGAAACGCCTCTGAGGATGACGTATGCGCGTGACGTAGCCCGGAGAACACGGGTATGCCTTCCACATTGAAGCCGATATGAAAAAGCTCTGTTTTCATTTCATAATTCCACAGTATTCTGGACATCTGTGTTCGTGAATCTGTTTCAATCATGTTCATTGCATTATGGAGAAGGAAGCCAAGCAAGCAAAGAAGAAAGTTGTCGGTGCGAAATGGACGTATTTTTCGAACGTAGTCAGCCACAACAGTACACAGCCGGCGCTTCTTTGTTTACATTCCCGAAAGATGCAGTCAAGATGGAAGAACTCGGATAACAGAGACTCTAACCAGGAGGACTTTTGATTTGGATACACAGACGCCTGTAGAGAACTGGGACAACACAGACTCTTACCAGGATTACTTTGATTTGGATGACAAAGACGCAGACGTGCTACTGTGAGTATGCAGCTTTGGCTTTTTTTTGCGTATGTACGTAACTTTTTTAAAATATATAAGCTTTATGAACCTTGGGTTAGGTGAACGGTCTTTTGGGCTGAGTGATTGTGTGTGTTGATCATGTGTTTGAATTGTATTGGCGTGTTCTATGGAGCTAGGAGCTAGCAGAGGAGCTAGCATAACACATACCGTACCTACGTGCGCGTCACGTACGTAACTTTTTAAAAATATATAAGCTTTATGAACCTTGGGTTAGGTGAACGGTCTTTTGGGCTGAGTGATTGTGTGTGTTGATCAGGTGTTTGAATTGTATTGGCGTGTTCTATGGAGCTAGGAGCTAGCAGAGGAGCTAGGAGCTAGCATAACAAACACGCAGGTGTTATTATGCAGGATTAATTTGTGGCATATTAAATATAAGCCTGGTTGTGTTGTGGCTAATAGAGTATATATATGTCTTGTGTTTATTTACTGTTGTAGTCATTCCCAGCTGAATATCAGGTACCGTGAGTATGCAGCCTTGGCTGCTAAACATTCGATAACTTGACCGTATGTGCGCGTCACGTACGTAACTTTTTAAAAATATATAAGCTTTATGAACCTTGGGTTAGGTAAACGGTCTTTTGGGCTGAGTGATGGTGTGTGTTGATCAGGTGTTTGAATTGTATTGGCGTGTTCTATGGAGCTAGGAGCTAGCAGAGGAGCTAGGAGCTAGCATAACAAACACGCAGGTGTTTTTATGCAGGATTAATTTGTGGCATATTAAATATAAGCCTGGTTGTGTTGTGGCTAATAGAGTATATATATGTCTTGTGTTTATTTACTGTTGTAGTCATTCCCAGCTGAATATCAGGTCACCCCCGGCTCTCACAGCATCTTCCCTATCTGAATAGCTTCAACTCCCCACTAGTCCTTCACTTGCACTTTACTCATCCACAAATCTTTCATCCTCGCTCAAATTAATGGGGAAATTGTCGCTTTCTCGGTCCGAATCTCTCTCACTTCATGCGGCCATCATTGTAAACAATAGGGAACTTTGCGTATATGTTCAACTGACTACGTCACGCTACTTCCGGTAGGGGCAAGCCTTTTTTTTATCAGATACCAAAAGTTGCAATCTTTATCGTCGTTGTTCTATACTAAATCCTTTCAGCAAAAATATGGCAATATCGCGAAATGATCAAGTATGACACATAGAATAGATCTGCTATCCCCGTTTAAATAAAAAAAATTCATTTCAGTAGGCCTTTAAGTACTCTCCTCTTTTGGAATGTGATTTATGTCAGTAAGGTGTTGCTCTAGCTTGTTTACTTCAGATGCAGTCAGTAGTTATTTGTTCAACTTCTTCAGTTATACCAGTGGTGTTCCTCAAGATTCCATTTTAGGTCCTCTTTTAATCATCATTTAGGCTATTTAACTTGTGGCCCGCAGTGACTTCAGTTAAAAAAACTTGTGTGGCATTTTTGCAGCAGATTCTTAAATATATGTACATACATACAAACATACATGCATACAAAACATTTTTTATATTCTAGTTTTTCAAAAAAGCCACCCTTTACTCTGATTACTGCTTTGCACACTCTTGGCATTCTCTTGATGAGCTTCAGAGGTAGTCACCTGAAATGGTTTTCACTTCACAGGTGTGCTTGAAGATCATTGAGAGAATGCCAAGAGTATGCAAAGCTGTAATCAGAGCAAAGGATGGCTATTTTGAAGAAACTAAAATTTAAAACATGTTTTCAGTTATTTCACCTTTTTATGTAAAGTACATAACTCCACATGTGTTCATTCATAGTTTGGATGCATTCAGTGACAATCTACAATGTAAATAGTCATGAAAATAAAGAAAATGCATTGAATGAGAAGGTGTGTCCAAACTTTTGGCCTGTACTGTACATATATATATATATATATATATATATATATATATATATATATATATATATATATATATATATATATATATATATATAAATATATATAATATATATATATATATATATATATATATATATATATATATATACACACAGCATATATATATATATATATATATATATATATATATATATATATATATATATATATATATATATATATACACATACACATACATACACATATACACACACATATATATATATACACAGTGTATATATATATATACACAGTGTATATATATATATACACAGTGTATATAAATATATATATATATATATATATATATATATATATATACACACATACACACAGTATATATACATACATACACAGATACACACACATATATATACATATATACACAGTATATATATATACATTATATATATATACGTACATACATATAATATATGCATACATATATACATACATACACACATACAGTATGTATACATAAACATATATACATACACATATATACATAAACACACACACACACACACACGTATATATACACGTACACACACACACACATATATATTGTTGCGTTGACCAGCATTCCTCCAATGGGGAATTCAAATTGCTAGTCTCTCCCAGATTCTTTTTATGGCAATATGCTGTTGTTTATCTTCAATCACCAGGCAGAAGTTGGTATTTTGTGGTGTATTCTCCAAGCTTAGAGGACAAACCTGAGACCAACCCAGCACCCAAGCGTTCCCTACCCCGGTCCAGATCGGTCTACCAAAACCCCGGAACTCCTGTCTACTTCCTCCTTCTCCTGTCCCCCCCACCTGCTGTTTCCCCAGTCTAGCTGTGCTCCGTATCTTAGGAATGTAATGGCAGTCTCAACAAAGACAGCGCTCTGACTCTAACCAAGGACACTCGAATCCAAGCACTTTGTACCACACGAGACATTAGCTGATGTAAATATGACTATAGGAGTTTTTAGAAAGAAGTAACACTTAAATATGGATATGCTTCCAACAAGTCCCCCTTTAAGATCTTCTAATAAGATCTTTATTACTTGTACAAAACTTATAAAGCACGCCCCACATTAAAATAGGTGCTGTTTTTTATTTATTTAAGCAAGCTAGCAATAAAACAACAGCTTATTTACATGAGAGATAGATGGAAGGAGTCCACGTCAATGTCGTCATGGTCAGGGAAGTAAACCAACAATTCTCGAAAGTCTTAAAGTTACCACTTTGCTAGACCCCCTTTAGTGACACTCAGCCCAAGGGGCGATAAAGCAACCGCATGAGGCTATGATGGCCAAAAAAACTCAGAATGGAGACCAAGACAGACTTAATTAAGTCAGTCCACCTGCCTAATGTGTCCCTAGACAGGGCCTGGAGGCCCTTTAAGGCCCTCTGAACTGAGCCATCGGGGGTAGTGTTGTTAGGAATGAAGGTACAGCATTGGTCACCAAACATTGCACACACTCCTTCTTCCTTGGCTAGGATGCGGTCAAGGGCTATGTGGATCTGAACGGCCCTGAGGGAGGTCGGGGCAAGTTGTTCAGCAAGTCCCTCAACGGCGTCACGAGTCAGGTTGGTTAGTCTCAACGGCGACAGGGAGTTAGAGAGGCCGCTGAAACAGGAGTTCCAAGGGGTGTTAATTTGGTGAGTGGGGTCACCAGTCTAACCATAGCACAAAGCCCAACGGCTGACGTCGGGATTCTAATGTACAACACCAGAATAAGTCAGCTCGTGCCCAAGGGCCTATCCTATAGCCATCTATCAGTGTGGTGCATCAGTAACGGTTGATGTCACCCAATTTGTTGGGGGACGGAGAGGGTCCTGTAATTTGAAAACACGTGTAATTCAGCTTTTGGGCCACAAAGGGAAGAAGTCGGGTGGTATTGTCAACAGAAGGGTACACATGTCAGTCAACTTAAAAGGGGCGGGGTAAGTGTGGGAAAAGGGACGTCCAGCGGAAGAAGCACCACAGTCACCCAGGTTTTGGCATCCACCTGAGCCACAGGTTGTCTGCACCCGCTCCTAAGGTCAAAGGTCAAAGTTACCAGGCCTTCGGTGGTGATGTCATTAGCACGCACGGATGTGAGCCTTTGAAACACCACCGAGGTGGGGTGGTACTTTAGGTGCTACAGAGGGTGTAGAGGTAGTTAACGCCCTCTCAAGGACATTAATTTTAATAATTCCATTAGCGTCTGTATCAGTCAGGTCAAGCCCCAAAACAACATAAAAGGGACGATGGGCACAACTTACCAGAGTATGTTGTCTGAATCGGACACCAATGGTTCAGGGTTGAGTCGTAACAAATATAGAGGTTATTACCATGGTAATAGTTATTGTGTCCCCCGTAATTAATCACACTGAACAGGTCAAAAAATAAGTCTTGCTATCCCCTTTGACCCAGTCTATTTAAAGTCCGCTGTATGTTCTTAGACACTTAGGTCCGGTGGCCATGGATGAAGTGCTGGCTGTCCAGAGCCGGGACCCCGGGTGGACCACTAGCCTGTGCATCGGTTGGGGACATCTCTGCGCTGCTGACCCGTCTCCGCTCGGATGGTTTCCTGTTGGCCCCGCTGTGGACTGGACTCCGCTGATGTGTTGGATCCACTGTGGACTGGACTTTCACAATGTTATGTCAGACCCACTCGACATCCGTTGCTTTCGGTCTCCCCTAGAGGGGGGGTGGGGGGTTACCCACATATGCGGTCCTCTCCAAGGTTTCTCATAGTCATTCACCGACGTCCCACTGGGGTGAGTTTTTCCTTGCCCGTATGTGGGCTCTGTACCGAGGATGTCGTTGTGGCTTGTACAGCCTTTGAGACACTTGTGATTTAGGGCTATATAAATAAACATTGATTGATTGATTGATTGATTGTCAGTCACTGTCGTCAGGAAGGATGAACTGAGACACAAAGACAGTAGAACACGCCCAAGCACCAGTCCGTCAGGGAACACTAGTCGGGTGTAACATCCTGCCTTTCGTCTATCAATATCAGAGTAATTTAGGTAACAAAACGGGGATAAACATCAAACTTTTCACTTAATGTAACGACACAGATAGTTATGCTGCAAACAAGCAAGAAAAACTAAGAAACATTTAGCATACTGGATTGGTCTCACACAAGGATATACAATATAGAAGTTGAAAAGAGTAATGTAGGTAGAAAATCTCTCTCGTCTCCTGGGCTGAGGGGCAGATGTTGTGGCGATGTCAGCAATGACATCCCTGGTGATCTGTCAGGTTCTTCAGCTATAGTGCAGAGGGAGAGGTGGTACCAGGTGTCCCCTCCACCAGCCAGTCGAAGGGCATGGGATGTCCGTTCCACGACCTTGAAGGGACCAGTCCACCTGAGCTCCGTCCACTTGCGTTTGATGACCTTGATCTTGACCCTCTCAGCGGGCGGAAGGAATCTGTACAGAAGAACTGGCACACAAATTCTGCAATTTTTTGTGTAAAATACCATTTTGGTTTTACGCTGAGTCCTCCTTCCATGGGGGGGGGGGGGGGGGGGCGGGGGCGGGGCTGCTGGTCCTGTGAATGGCTGACCTGTATGCAGCTCATAGGGTGAAAAACTCAAAGGGCGGTAAAACAGTTTTATTCACGGACCTTCGAATGATCATTAACACTAATTGCAACATGTCAATTCAATTAAATTTGGTCTGTGCACAGATTTTAGCCAATTAGTTTTTGATGTTGTGGTCCATCCTTTCAACCGTACCTTGGGACTCAGGATGGTACCCCAAACCTGTGTTCTAGTCCGAAAGCCTTTTCGACCAAGGCTAAGTGAGTATTTTTTTAAATGGTTGCCGTTGTCTGACCTAATCTTTTTGGGGAAACCATGTCGGGGTACTAGGTCATTCACAAGTCATTTAATTACTGATATTGCATCCTCTTTTGAGGTTGTTGTTGATTCCGGCCACCACTGTGATTGTCAACACAAGTCAGTACGTACCTTTTCCCTTGTACCGTATTGATCATATCAGTGAAATCAAAGACTATACATGGTTCACCCTCACCTCCTCCATATTCTAAATTTGATATACTAAAGTACTATCGATGTGTAAAATCATTATTTTCAATTAAAATTAGTTATAACTTCTTACCCACGGGAAAAATGTTAAAACTATGGAATGTGTCAGAGTCGGATGATTGTCGATTTTTTTCCAAGGAGTCTGTATCCACCCTCACTCACCCCCTTCTGTTTCTGAAAAAGGACTGTGTTAGTCATACTATCACTTTCAGAAACATCTAAGAAAAAGGTCAGCTAATAGTCAAGTAGCGGAGGACAGGTCATGTTTGAGGTCAATGAAAGTCTCTTTATCCTCTATGGTCCACTGGGGGGTGGTGTTAGGGTAGGGGACCCCTTAGCGATATCACAAATAACTCAAACTCAACTAAACCCTAACTTTTATGTAACTTATTCAATATGGTGAAAGTAACAAAATATGCTTATATTTATATTGTCACCATACTAGAAAATACTACCCTTATGGCGGATGCTTTAGCAATAGTATTTTGAAATTTACCACACCTGGTGGCCCCAATAATTCATTAAGTCAAGCTCATGTTGTAGAAAGTTGAATGATGCAGACACGTTTGTTACTGAATACTTTCTATCAGACTTCTGTCTTGACGACTATGTGTATGTAATGAGCAACTATAATTATTTGATATGCTTAAATGTGTAATGTGTCGTTTTAGCTCAGCTGTTGTGTAGCTGCTAGCTCCTCGTATCCTACAGGTTTCTAAAGTGCAGCCCATAGTAATGTGTTTAACATAACCATGGGCTAAACCTAAACAATTG
This sequence comes from Entelurus aequoreus, assembly GCF_033978785.1. Taxonomy (NCBI): domain Eukaryota; kingdom Metazoa; phylum Chordata; class Actinopteri; order Syngnathiformes; family Syngnathidae; genus Entelurus; species Entelurus aequoreus. The sequence continues at coordinate 55,270,594 of NC_084731.1, forward strand.
AAAATGTGGTATTTGGGTGTTGGTGTAATGTTTGGCAGCTACGCCGTGTCTTATCATTGGACCTAAGTTCTTTGGTTTTGTAGGCGAGACAGAGAGCAAGGGAACAATGTGGGACACTATTGTGTCCATCTTATACCATGCTAGCTGTTGCAAAGATAGGTCAACGTGAGCAGCCACACCTTGAGTTCCAACATATATAAATAATCATAACATATGGCGAGTCGGGTGCAGAACACACGGAAGCATCTCAGTCAGTCAGGGTTTTCACCGTTAGAGCAGTTGGATGTCAGCCATTCCTGTTGTTTCAGGCTGTGGTATGAGCTCATGGAGTAGTCTTGGTAGTGGTGTCGCAGCTGGGTGGTTCAGCCGTCAGGTAACACCAGGAATGTTCCTTCTTTGCGATTTGAATGTCAGGGTACAGTCTGCAAAGGAGGTCCAGCAATCTGAACCGGAAGTGGTTGGTGACAGGTAACCTTCTTGTGACCCCAGCGAAGCCTTCGACCTTTAAAGAGGAAGCACACAGTTTTTTTGGTACTCTGCATTCAGAATCGAATGGGTGGCTGATAAAATTGTCCGTTGACACTCATGTCCAGCAGGGGTCCTGTCGGTACTTCCTGCTGCGGCTCCTGATGTGGGCGTCCTCTTACACGCCTTCGTGTTCGTTTGTTGGCACGACGGAACCTTTCCTGTTCGGAAAATGTTCGGACAGTCCCGACTCCAGTGACCAGACTGGTCACAGCCGAAACAGTGTCTACCCCAGACCGGCTTTGAAGCATCGTGTTGTCCACCACCCGAGTCCAACCGCACGTCTGTTGAGGATTCTTTCCTCCACCTTTTGGAACTCAAAAGCAAGGTCACCCACTGCTGAATATACCCTAGCTGATCTTTGACCTTTTGGTTCTTTTAACCTTTTATCTTCAGGGATCTGTAATTTAAGTAGTCGTTTCCTTGTTGCTCTGTCATTAGCCCTATTTTGCATGGATGAATAAAATGTCCTGCCATATATTGTTTTTGGCACCTTGTATATCAGGGTTAACTTTGTCCAAAGTGTTTGGCCAAAGGTTCCCTCCCGGAGGTACAGGTGGGAAAGCAAGGTCAACAATGGCTTGCATGTATGCATCGGCAAGAAACTTATATTGTAGTATGTCCAAAGTGTTAATGTCATGTGTCAAAAATGTCTGCGGAGAAAATGGTCAGACGTGTACAAGGGGTTAATTTTCGGAGGCAGGATTAATCTTAGAGGGGGCGTGTTAATACCTCCTTCTCTTGTCACTGGAGCAGGGGGCGGTGACTTAGTCAAAGTCTGGGCGGGTCGTTTGAATTGTCTTGCGCATGCGCGGCAGACAAAAAACAATCAGTTCATTCTGTCATTAATCATCGTTTCTTTTGCTGCATTTCGTTTTTCCACGTAATCCCCGTTTACTTTTATCATACGCCAAACTCTTAAATTCTCTCCTGAGTGTTCCATTTTCACCAGCGCGCACACACACACACACACACACACACACACACACACACACACACACACACACACACACACACACACACACACACACACACACACACACACACACACACACACACACACACACACACACACACACACACACACACGAGCACGCGTAAGCACTCCCGCTCACACACACTCACACTCAGCAGCACACTCTCTGCGTTTCACTTTACCATAAACTTCAGTTACTTTTTTATTTATTTTTTATTTATTTTACCAGACGTTTGAGTTCACGACTTTTCGAGTATTGTAAACTCCTCTTAACCCTTTCAAGGAACGTTCTCCTTTTTTTTTTTTTTTTTTCTAACTGCTAGTTCCATTGTCGACAACCGTCCATTCAATTGATCATTACACAGTAATGATTAATCACATTCCTCCCCGCTGCCATCACATTTCTGTTTTTCACACTCCAAGGCCATGTGTCTATATTTCTTAATTCTAGTGCCCTTATCGCACTGGGATCTTCCAACCCGGAGTCTTTATTGTACCTTTTACAAATGGCCTCCAGCCTTTTCCGTACGTTTCAGTGCCCTATATCGTCACTGGATCTTGCAACCCGTACTCATTAAGGACGATCAAATTCCAGGGTAAGCTACACCCAACTATTAGTTCACTCGTCAATGAAACTGCCCGTCACGGTAATCGAGACACAAATGGCCTGAGTTGACCACTTATTTACAATTTTAATGCAATGGCAGGCTCGGCAAAAATGCAATCAATCTATCAAAATCACCAATCTGTGCCTGGATTAAAAACAGTGTTTGACTTACAGACTTCAGACAGACTCCTAACGCAGATTTTATCTAAAAAGAAAGGTTCTGCTTACCTTGAATTGGCCAATTGAGTCTGTCCAGAAGATTGCAAGAAGTCATCAATCAACAGCGTGCCATCCGGACGAGCCCCCAAATTGTTGCGTTGACCAGCATTCCTCCAATGGGGAATTCAAATTGCTAGTCTCTCCAGATTCTTTTTATGGCAATATGCTGTTGTTTATATTCAATCACCAGCAGAAGTTGGTATTTTGTGGTTTATTCTCCAAGCTTAGAGGACAAACCTGAGACCAACCCAGCACCCAAGCGTTCCCTAGCCCGGTCCAGATCGGTCTACCAAAACCCCGGAATTCTGTCTACTTCCTCCTTCTCCTGTCCCCCCCACCCGCTGTTTCCCCAGTCTAGCTGTGGTCCGTATCTTAGGAATGTAATGGCAGTCTCAACGAAGACAGCGCTCTGACTCTAACCAAGGACACTCGAATCCAAGCACTTTGTACCACACGAGACATTAGCTGATGTAAATATGACTATAGGAGTTTTTAGAAGAAGTAACACTGAATATGGATATGCTTCCAACAATATATATATATATATATATATATATATATATATATATATATATATATATATATATATATATATATATATATATATATATATATATATATATATATATATATATATATATATATATATATATTTGCCATGTTTTGGGCCAGAACGTACTGTTGTGTACCGGGCAAGGGAAGGAGGCGACACCAAGGCAGGACTGCGGTTTACTAGGTTTATTGAAAACCTTGATGAGTGTGTGGGGTGTGTATGCTACCACAAGTGAATGAGTGCGGACGATGTGTAGAATTAACAATGTAAGTTTTACCGGGGGTTGTTGTCGGTGCGTGTTGTTTGAATCTTTCGTGGAATCCAAGGGGCAAGGCGAAGAGGTAGTCAGCAGGGAGGCAAGCAGTCGGGGGCTGGAGAGAGCAACGATTTCCGAGTCCAAGCAGAGGTCAAGGGTCGAGGGAAGCAGCTGAGATCCAGGTGGAGGTCCGTGAGGCAGGACACGATCACAGGCAGCAGGGAAGACATGTGAAAGATTGGCTACGTTCTGGCAAAGGTCTCTTGGGTCCGCTGGAATTGGAAGACTCAGCTGCTGGAGAAAAGCGGGTTCGAGTCCGCGCCGTGACAGTACCTCCCCCTTAGGCGAGGCACCCGACGAGCGCCGGGGAGCATCAGATTGCACGGTAGAAATCCTCTAAAAGAGAGGGATCGGCAAGGTAGGAGGCTGGCACCCAAGATCTCTCCTCCGGTCCAAATCCCTCCAATCGACCAGATAAACGAGCCCCCTACCTTGTCGACGGACCCTGAGGATTTCCTTGACCGTCCAAACCTGGTCTCCGTTTCCAGAAACCTAGAGGGAGGGGGGGCAGGGACAGGAGGGGACAGAGCGCTCTCCGCTACCGGTTTGATCTGGGACATGTGTACCACAGAGTGTCTCTTGACTGAGGGTGGGAGAGCCAGCTTGACAGATACAGGGCTAATGATGGAGATAATGGAAATGGACCTACATAGGCCGGAGCTAACTTTTTACACGGTACCTGGAGATTAGGGTCTTAGCTTAGTACAAAACTCGCTGTGCCGGCCGATAGGATGGAGCCGGGACGCGATGACGGTTGGCGTTGCGGCACATCTTCTCAGAAGCCCTCTCCAAGGCTGCTCGAGCGGCTCTCCACACCCTCTGGCACTTCCTGATATGGGCTTTAGTCGAGGGCACAGCTATCTCCTGTTCTTGTTGAGGAAACAAGGGGGGTTGATAGCCCAATGAGCATTCAAATGGTGACATACCGGTAGCGGAGCTCTTCAAGGAGTTGTATGAATACTCCACCCAAGGAAGGAACTTGCTCCAGGATGTGGGTTGTTTGTTGACGACGCAGCGGAGCATGGTCTCCAGGCTCTGGTTCACCTCTCTGCCTGCCCGTTGCTCTGGGGGTGTCCAGGCTCTGGTTCACCCTCTCTGCCTGCCCGTTGCTCTGGGGGTGGTATCCCGAAGTGAGACTGACCGAGGCCCCAATCCCCTTAAAGAAGGCTCTCCAGACTTGTGAAGAAAACTGGGGGCCCCGGTCAGAGACGATGTCTACCGGGATACCATGCAGTTTGATGACGTGCAGAGTGAGAAGGTCAGCCGTCTCCGAAGCAGAAGGTAGTCTGCACAGCGGGATGAAGTGGGCTGCCTTGGAGAAGCGATCCACAATGGTCAAAATGGTAGTGTTACCTCTGGATGCTGGGAATCCCGTGATGAAGTCCAGAGCGATGTGTGACCAAGGGCGGGCAGGGATGGGAAGCGGGTGAAGGAGACCAGCCGGAGGTCTGTGTGAGGCCTTACTGCGGGCAGAAGTAGAACAGGCTGCGATGAACTCACGTGTATCTTTGGCCATGGAAGGCCACCAGAAGCGTCTTCGCAGAAGTGACAGGGATCGTTGAAAGCCTGGATGGCACGAGAACAGACTAGAGTGGCCCCAATCCAGGACTCTGGATCGCAGTTCCCGATGGACAAAAAGTCTGTTGGGTGGTCCACCCCAGGACCTGGATTGGAGCGTAATGCAGATTTGACGAGTTCCTCCACTTTCCAGGTAACCATCCTCACGATGCGAGAGGGAGGAAGAATGGGAACGTCCACCGACGGCCCGAAAGGTTCCTCCATAAAAAGTCTGGAGAGAGCGTCCGCCTTAGCGTTCTTCGACCCGGGTCTGAAAGACAGCAAGTAGTCGAATCGGGAAAAAAATTGTTGCCATCTTGCCTGTCGATTGTTCAGCCTCCTGGCAGAGCGGATGTGGAGGAGATTGCTGTGGTCAGTCAGGATTTGGAACTGGTGTCGGGCTCCCTCAAGCCAATGTCTCCATTCGGCAAGAGCCTCGTGGACCGCCAACAACTCCCTATTCCCAGCTTCGTAGTTCCGCTCTGCTAGGGACAGTCGTCTGGAAAAGAAGGCACAGGGGTGAATCAGGTTATCAATTCTTGAGCGTTGGGAAAGAATAGCACCAATCCGGAGTCGGAGGCGTCCACCTCCACAAGAAAAGCAACGTCCAGGTCAGGGTGGACGAGGACTGGGGCGGAGATGAAGCTCCCCTTCAGGTCCTCAAAGGCGTTGTTGGCTTTATGAGTCCAAACAAAAGGGCTCTTTGGAGAAGTGAGGGCATGGAGTGGTGCGGCAATCCGGCTGAAGTCCCGGATGAAGCGGTGTCGCCTGGTTCCGCCATGTTTTTGGCCAGAACGTACTGTTGTGTACCGGGCAAAGGGAAGGAGGCGACACCAAGGCAGGACTGCGGTTTACTAGGTTTATTGAAAACCTTGATGAGTGTGTGGGGTGTGTATGCTACCACAAGTGAATGAGTGCGGACGATGTGTAGAATTAACAATGTAAGTTTTACCGGGGGTTGTTGTCGGTGCGTGTTGTTTGAATCTTTCGTGGAATCCAAGGGGCAAGGCGAAGAGGTAGTCAGCAGGGAGGCAAGCAGTCGGGGGCTGGAGAGAGGCAACGATTTCCGAGTCCAAGCAGAGGTCAAGGGTCGAGGGAAGCAAGCAGAGATCCAGGTGGAGGTCGTGAGGCAGGACACGATCACAGGCAGCAGGGAAGACATGTGAAAGATTGGCTACGTTCTGGCAAAGGTCTCTTGGGTCCGGTGGCTTTTATGCCGCTCCCTCCCGTCAGGTCCAGGTGTGCTGATTTGCAATTGTTTGCAGCTTTGTTGCTGCGTGGGCGTGCTGCGCCCAGCGCGAGCAGGGGCGTGTCTGGGCACGCAGCCAGAGGAGGAATTGGAAGACTCAGCTGCTGGAGAAAAGCGGGTTAGAGTCCGCGCCGTGACAATATATATATATATATATATATATATATATATATATATATATATATATATATATATATATATATATATATATATATATATAATATATATATATATATATATATATATATATATATATATATATATATATATCAGTGACGTGCGGTGAGGTTCATGACTGGTGAGGCACGGACTTCATCACAGTCAGATTTACAAACATATGAACCCTAGCACTCAGCATCAAGGGTTGGAATTGGGGGTTAAATCACCAAAAATTATTCCCGGGCGCGGCGCCACTGCTGCCCACTGCTCCCCTCACCTCCCAGGGGGTGAACAAGGGGATGGGTCAAATGCAGAGGACACATTTCACCACACCTAGTGTGCGTGTGACAATCATTGGTACTTTAACTTAACTTTACACATCCAAACTGTAGCACACAAAAAAGCACATTTAATTAAAAAAAACGTTATTATGGTCTTACCTTTACTTATAAGTGCGGGAACAGTGGTGTTTGTGTTGGAGGAGTTGTAAATGAATGAAATATGAAATCCGTGCTGCAATCTGCAGGTGTACCTAAGGTTGTGTCCCTGCGGTCGTTCGCAGCTTCTCCGGCGCGAGCATATATATATATATATATATATATATATATATATATATATATATATATATATATATATATATATATATATATATATATATATATATATATATAAATATATATATATATATATATATATATATATATATATATATATATATATATATATATATATATATATATATATATATATATATATATATATATATATATATATACATACATATATATATATGTATATATACAAACCCTGTTTCCATATGAGTTGGGAATTGTGTTAGATGTAAATATAAACGAAATACAATGATTTGCAAATCATTTTCAACCCATTTTCAGTTGAATATGCTACAAAGACAACATATTTGATGTTCAAACTGATAAACATTTTTTTGTTGTTACAAATAATCATTAACTTTAGAATTTGATGCCAGCAACATGTGACAAAGAAGTTGGGAAAGGTGGCAATAAATACTGATAAAGTTGAGGAATGCTCATCAAACACTTATTGACGGAAAATTGGGAACAGGTGGGTGCCATGATTGGGTATAAAAGTAGATTCCATGAAATGCTCAGTCATTCACAAACAAGAATGGGGCGTTGGTCACCACTTTGTCAACAAAGGCGTGATCAAATTGTTGAACAGTTTAAGAAAAACCTTTCTCAACCAGCTATTGCAAGGAATTTAGGGATTTCACCATCTACGGTCCGTAATATCATCAAAGGGTTCAGCAGCTAAGCCCGTGACCTTCGATCCCTAAGGCTGTACTGCATCAACAAGGGACATCAGTGTGTAAAGGATATCACCACATGGGCTCAGGAACACTTCAGAAACCCACTGTCAGTAACTACAGTTGGTCGCTACATCTATAAGTGCAAGTTAAAACTCTCCTATGCAAGGCGAAAACCGTTTATCAACAACACCCAGAAACGCAGTCGGCTTTGCTGGGCCTGAGCTCATCTAAGATGGACTGATACAAAGTGGAAAAGTGTTCTGTGGTCTGACGAGTCCACATTTCAAACTGTTTTTGGAAACTGTGGACGTCGTGTCCTCTGGACCAAAGAGGAAAAGAACCATCTGGATTGTTATAGGCGCAAAGTTGAAAAGCCAGCATCTGTGATGGTATGGGGGTGTATTAGTGCCCAAGACATGGGTAACTTACACATCTGTGAAGGCACCATTAATGCTGAAAGGTACGTACAGGTTTTGGAGCAACATATGTTGCCATCCAAGCAACGTTACCATGGACCGCCCTGCTTATTTCAGCAAACAATGCCAAGCCACGTGTTACATCAACGTGGCTTCATAGTAAAAGAGTGCAGGTATTAGACTGGTCTGCCTGTAGTCCAGACCTGTCTTCCATTGAAAATGTGTGGCGCATTATGAAGCCTAAAATACCACAACAGAGACCCCGGACTGTTGAATAACTTAAGCTGTACATCAAGCAAGAATGGGAAAGAATTCCACCTGAGAAGCTTAAAAAATGTGTCTCCTCAGTTCCCAAACGTTTACTGAGTGTTGTTAAAAGGAAAGGCCATGTAACACAGTGGTGAACATGCCCTTTCCCAACTACTTTGGCACGTGTTGCAGCCATGAAATTCTAAGTTGATTATTATTTGCAAAAAAAAAATAAAGTTTATGAGTTTGAACATCAAATATCTTGTCTTTGTAGTGCATTCAATTGAATATGGGTTTAAAAGGATTTGCAAATCATTGTATTCTGTTTATATTTACATCTAACACAATTTCCCAACTCATATGGAAACGGGGTTTGTATATACACTACCGTTCAAAAGTTTGGGGTCACCCAAACAATTTTGTGGAATAGCCTTCATTTCTAAGAACAAGAATAGACTGTCGAGTTTCAGATGAAAGTTCTCTTTTTCTGGCCATTTTGAGCGTTTAATTGACCCCACAAATGTGATGCTCCAGAAACTCAATCTGCTCAAAGGAAGGTCAGTTTTGTATCTTCTGTAACGAGCTAAACTGTTTTCAGACGTGTGAACATGATTGCACAAGGGTTTTCTAATCATCAATTAGCCTTCTGAGCCAATGAGCAAACACATTGTACCATTAGAACACTGGAGTGATAGTTGCTGGAAATGGGCCTCTATACACCTATGTACATATTGCACCAAAAACCAGACATTTGCAGCTAGAATAGTCATTTACCACATTAGCAATGTATAGAGTGTATTTCTTTAAAGTTAAGACTAGTTTAAAGTTATCTTCATTGAAAAGTACAGTGCTTTTCCTTCAAAAATAAGAACATTTCAATGTGACCCCAAACTTTTGAACGGTAGTGTATATATATGTATATATATATCTCAATCAATCAATCAAAGTTTACTTATATAGCAGGGCTGTCACTGAGATAATCTTTGACACGATTTTTGCAGAAGTTCCTTGAAAACAACTCCGACAAAGTAAATAGACCAAAATCAAATGTCCACTGTAGAGGACACTGGTTTGTCTGGACTATACAGAATAGAACACAACAAAAATAAAACTAATAGTAAAGGGAGAAGTCCGGCCCCGGTCTTTAGCTTTCTGGAAATGTGGGCCCCAAAACAATTTTGTTGGCTATACCAGTTGTAACCTGTTTTTATTATTATTTTAGACCAAATAATAGATTGCGACAATCGGTTTGTACCGAGAATCGTGTTGAATCAAGAATCGGTTTTAAATGAGAATCGTGTTGAATCAAGAATCGGTTTTAAATGAGAATCGTGTTGAATCGCGAATCAATTCTGAATCGAATCGTTACCCCAAGTATCTGAATCAAATAGGGAGGTGTTGTAAACTTTACATACATAGTAGTTAAACTCCTGTATAATAAAACTACTCCAAACTACCAAAATTTCCGGACTATGAGCCTTGAACCCTGTGGTTTATACAAAGATGCGGCTAATCTATGGATTATTATCACGAACGGCTAAATTATGGAAAAAATTAAGCAAAGAAATCAGACAATGTACTAAAACGATCCACTTTAACTGTTCAAACTCAAAAGTGTTTTCAAAGTAAGAAGAATCCTGATAAACATAATTGAAAAAGGAGTACATCTTATTCATCTCATAGGATAAATAAAATGACTTTTCTGTTTTGTTACAGACACTGTTTGGAAACAATCAAGGTATGTAAATAAACATTCTTCAAATCTTTCTGTAACTATCTAATTTACAAACAGTGCCTGCATGCCTCTTATAGTCCAGTGCGGCTTATACTGTATATGGAAAACATTTGTTTTTCTTCTAAAATTTACTGGTTGCGGCTTACAGTCTGGAAAATACGGTCAATGAAAAAAAAACTTTAAAAAAAATGCCACACTGTTAATATTCTTTACATAATATACAAAACCCAAAACCAGTGAAGTTGGCACGTTGTGTAATTTGTAAATAAAAACAGAATACAAGATTTGCACATCCTTTTCAACTTACATTTAATTGAATAGACTGCAAAGACAAGATATTTAATGTTTGAACTGAGAAACTAAATTTTTTTTTTGTTGCAAATAATCATTAACTTAGAATTTAATGGAAGTAACACATTGCAAAAAAGTTGGTTCCGGATGGTTCTTTTCCGGATGGTTCTTTTCCTCTTTGTTCCGGAGGACACAACGTCCACAGTTTCCCAAAACAATTTGAAATGTGGACTCGTCAGACCACAGAACACTTTTCCACTTTGCATCTTTCCATCTATGAGCTCAGGCCCAGCGAAGCCGGCGGCGTTTCTGGGTGTTGTTGATAAATGGCTTTCGCTTTGCATAGTAGAGTTTTAACTTGCACTTACAGATGTAGCGATCAACTGTAATTACTGACAGTGGTTTTATGAAGTGTTCCTGAGCCCATGTGGTGATATCTTTTACACACTGATGTCGCTTTTTGATGCAGTACCGCCTGAGGGATCGAAGGTCCATAATATCATCGCTTACTGTTTTGTAGTGATTTCTCCAGATTCTCTGAACCTTTTGATATTACATACCCTACATGGTGAAATCCCTAATTTGTTTTAGAGTCCTTGTTTGTGAATGACTGAGCATTTTATGGAAGCTGCTTTTATACCCAATCATGGCACCCACCTGTTCCCAATTAGACAGGTCACCTGTGGGATGTTCCAAATAAGTGTTTGATGAGCATTCCTCAACTTTCTCAGTCTGCATATTCCACTTTCACAATTATCAATGGTATTGACTGCACAATTCTATGGTTATCATCACACTTTTCCTGGATGGCGTCAGACACAAGAAACTAACCTGACGTTTCTGACGGCATCGGGCGTCAAGGTGTGTTTTTTCCGTCTCGTCACACGAATTCTTCGGCTTTGGCGCTCTTCCGCTGTAGAAGCAGCAACCGCGAGTAAAACACACCACGCCATCTTTAAAAAACAGCTTTACTCATGTCTATATAGTGTCATGGATACAGTACAGTTTTTAAATAGCCAAATAATCAAATCTTGATATGTCAGCGTTGTTTCACACCTGGAATAAAGACACGGTACTCATAGCTGCCACATAGCACATTACACCTTATAGACACCTTGGAAAACAGTAAAAAAAACAAAAAAAAACCCCATTCAGCACTTTGCGGCCTTTTCACAGACGAGGGTGGCCAAAAGGGGCCGACTTCTCGCTGGCAGGTCGCCATGGCAACTAAAAGGGAGGTGGCCGGACAGGGGTCGTCAGGAGCAGTTTGCGACGGCGCGGAGCAGCATCGGAGAGGAGCTACATAGTCCAGAGCGCCGCAATGATTGGCTCATCATGTGTTGCCTAGGCTACATCGTGTGGTACGGAAGGGGGAGGGGCTACGCGGCGTCAACAGAGGAAAGGAGGGAAAGAGAGAATTGGACCCATGAACCTGTGAAGAGAGCGCCTCCCGCTAACAAGGCCCACTTACAGCAAAACACGCACTAAGGTCCGACGGAGAGAAGGAAAGAGTGAGAGAACAGTCACTACTGAATACACGGCCAATATATCGTTTTCCATATATATTTCCAATATATACTTCATAAAAAACATAAGTCATCCATTTTATATACACACACACATCGAGTAGTACCTTGCATAACCGATAGAGGGGGTAACGTGTCGAGTTGGAAACGCAGACGACGAGCCGTAGACCTGGGAGCACAAAAAATCCACAAGGACGAAGGAGACCGGGAGCACTGGGTTGGACCGGGAGAGACCGGAGAGAGTCCCCTCTACCGCAGCGAGAGCAGCCCCAAGAGTTCGAAGGGTCGGACTCAGGCTCGGTATCGCACGAGGAGGAGGAGGAGAAAGGTGCGAGGGGAGGCCTGGGGGGCCACGCCAGGAGAGAGGCCCGGCCCCCACCGGCACCCTGATCCCACGCTCTCCAAGTTTTGGCACGTCACCCTCAAAAGGCCGCGAGCATGTGTCCGTATAGGTAATGAGAATGCACTGCAAAGACAAAGAAGGTCAAACGTTACATTCTTTACATTGTTGTATTTGACTTTCTATCTATACATATTAGTGAGCAACATGTAGTTTTTATGACTATTTTGTTGTTTTTCATTACGATTGACTTCTGTTAGTCTATGTCAAAACCTGCACTGTTGCAATAATACAAGTCCTATCCTTATTTTTCGGACTAAACATATTCCTCCTTTCAATTTTGACAGACATATTGCGTGTACTGCAAACACGAGCATGTCTTTTCAACTTGACAACTATCTGGCCATGCAAAAAAAACACATTTGTTTGTTTATTTAAAATGGATATTAACACAGGGGTGTCTAAACTTATTTTGGGATAAAAAAAAACAAAAACAACAGGAAGAATGTAAAAAAAAAAAAAAAAAAAAATTTAAAATAAATATATATATATATATATATATATATATATATATATATATATATATATATATATATATATATATATATATATATATATATATATATATATATATATATATATATATATATATAATATGGACATATAATACGGACATATAATATAGACATATACATACATATATACATACATATACTGTATATATATATATACATACATATATACACATATACTGTATATATATACATACATATATATATATATATATATACATACACATATGTGTATGTATGTATATATATATATACATATCTATACAAGAAGTGGTCAACTGAAATGGTTTTCACTTCACAGGTGTACTTGAAGCTCATCAAGAGAATGCCAAGAGTGTGCAAAGCAGTAATCAAGCAAAGGGTGGCTATTTTGAAGAAACTAAAATATAAAACATGTTTTGAGTTATTTCACCTTTTTTTGTTAAGTACATAACTCCACATGTGTTCATTCACAGTGTTGATGCCTTCAGTGACAATCTACAATGTAAATAGTCAGGAAAATAAAGAAAACGCATTGAATGAGAAGGTGTGTCCAAACTTTATATGTATATATATATATATATATATATATATGTATATATATATATATATATATATACATACATACATACATACATACATATATATATATATATATATATATATATATATATATATATATATATATATATATATATATATATATATATATATATATATATATATATATGTATGTATGTATGTATGTATGTATGTATGTATGTATGTATGTATGTATGTATGTATGTATGTATGTATATATATATATGTATGTATGTATGTATGTATGTATGTATGTATGTATGTATGTATGTATGTATGTATGTATGTATGTATGTATGTATGTATGTATGTATATATATATATATATATATATATATATATATATATATATATATATATATATATATATATATATATATATATATATATATATATATATATATATATATATATATATGTTAAAGGCTTTTTCCTATTTTTAAACCCCAGTAGAACAGGAGAGAAGGGATTCATATGGCACCATTCTTTGTTGGATCTTGCGTGAGAGGGCGTATGGGGTTGGGGGTGGGCTGGGTAATCATTTTGCAATGCAGTCTGCTGAAAATAATGGAAAGCGCCACACTACATAGCAACTGTCGCTGTGGTCAAAGTTGCAATTGCCACAAAACACATTTTAAGATATTTTTTTTAAGATTAAGATTAAAGTACCAATGATTGTCACACACACACTAGATGTGGTGAAATGTGTCCTCTGCATTTGACCCATCCCCTTGGGGAGCAGTGGGCAGCAGCGGCGCCGCGCCCGGGAATCATTTTTGGTGATTTAACCCCCAACTCCAACCCTTTGTTGCTGAGTGCCAAGCAGGGAGGTTATGGGTCACATTTTTATAGTTAGCACTCTACTGCAGTCTGGTAGCTAAAGTAGATAGTGCTCTCCCCAAATTCGTCACGTTTCATGGGTCAGGTGAACCGCGACGAATGGGGCCATATGAATTCCCTTCCTACTGTAATTAATAACAGTGCACTTTGGGCTTGATATACGAGAGGCGTGCGTGTACTAAAACACGTGCAAACTTGATAGCACACACAATGCTACTACACGGGTGTAATAGATCACTTAACAGTGAGCAGAATAAGGCGTGAAACCCATTTTGCGTCTCTGTCTTCATGAATATGCAAAATATATGCTGATTAGCAAAACGTCCACAATACTGGGAGGAGACGATGCAAATTTAATTATGTAGCACGAGCAATGGGATTTATCAATACCCATCACCGTTTTGCGAGCACTATTTTGTGTTTTAATTAGCACGTGTTTAAATTGACAGTTCCGTACACGGCTTCAGGATCAGTGCTCGGGCTACACAGACACATGATGAAAATATGCTAATCCTCCGTCATACGTGTCAACATTTTGGACAGTAGAAATAAAAAATATTAGCCATATCAGCTATTCAGCCACATTCTTTTATAATTTTTTTAACTCCTAAATGGTGTCATTTAATCTTTTTTCTATTGACGTTAGTTCTTTTCACATAAAATATATTTTATTCAAATATTTCTGATATTAAAACAACTTCTTTAAGTATGCATTTTTTGCATTTTGAGCAGTGCAAGTGCCCCGTACATGCAAAATCTTCATTTAAATAGGGCGGTCTGCACCACTTTTCAATTGTACAAGCAGTTTTAGACCACAGGCAACATCCCCACTAATAGTACACACTATTCCATAAATTGCACACGCTGTTTAGCGCGTGGTGTTTGGATCTTACTAAATCAGGCATTTTGTCATCTATAACACAAAGCTGACAATACGTTGTGCCTTTAAATACTAACGACATGTAATGTCTGTTTTTAGCATTTCTTTTTACAAAATACAAATATATAAAAATGGGCCCCGCATACTTTGACTTTTTAGCAAGTGGCCCTTGGTGAAAACGATTGTATACCCCCATATTTTCATATATTCTAAAAAAATGTTGTTAGAATAAAATGCTTGTTCCCCCGACTTATGATTTTCAAAGCAAGTACGTTATCCATCAAATTGTACTTAAAAAAATAAAAAAATAAAAAAAAAAATATATATATATATATATATCTGTGATGTGGCCCTCAATGAAAACCAGTTTGACACCCCTGATTATACTGTGGTCACCGCTTTAACGTACAAATAATTCATCACCTTACACCTCATTTCCTCTCAAATAATAACTACAAATGATGCCAATAGTGAGCTGTAATTACAAATGATAATACTTCCACAAGACATTGTTACAAAACACACACCCACACACACACACACACTACACTCTGCAGGGCACAGATGGCATCTGTAAAGCTAAAGTTTGCTGTGAAGCTTCATTAAGAGAAAGTAACCGAGTGCATTCCAAAACAAAGCAAAGTTAATAAGATGGACAATATGATTTTTTCAACTGTTAAGACAGAAAATAAAAAAGAACCAATTATAGACGATAAAAAAATAATTAATCATTGAAAAGCTTAAATCTAATATTGTATTTGATATTTTCTATCAATTTGCCAATTTTGTGTATTAAATTGTGAAAGCTGACATCATTTTGAACATATTTATTTGTCGTTTATTTCATCACCGATTAGTATATTTTCGGACTTCTTGGATTAGTCAGTGGCGTTGTTAGTTATTTAATGGCATTTTATTTATTGATGTACTGTATTTCTTCCCTGCGGGACATATAGAGTAGTGTTTGGGGAAATGAATCTACGACTACTAACCCAGGCTAGAATGCAAAATAAAATAAATACATTTTTTAAAGTATTATTTCAGGTAAGTGTCATTAAAGGCCTACTGAAATGAATTTTTTAAATTTAAACGGGGATAGCAGATCCATTCTATGTGTCATACTTGATCATTTCGCGATATTGCCATATTTTTTGCTGAAAGGATTTAGTAGAGAACATCGACGATAAAGTTCGCAACTTTTGGTCGCTGATAAAAAAAGCCTTGCCTGTACCGGAAGTAGCGTGACGTCGCAGGTTGAAGGGCTCCTCGCATTTCCCAATTGTTTACACCAGCAGCGAGAGCGATTCGGATCGAGAAAGCGACGATTACCCCATTAATTTGAGCGAGGATGAAAGATTTGTGGATGAGGAACGTGAGAGTGAAGGACTAGAGTGCAGTGCAGGACGTATCTTTTTTCACTCTGACCGTAACTTAGGTACAAGGGCTCATTGGATTCCACACTTTCTCCTTTTTCTATTGTGGATCACAGATTTGTATTTTAAACCACCTCGGATACTATATCCTCTTGAAAATGAGAGTTGAGAAATGGACATTCACAGTGACTTTTATCTCCACGGCAATACATCGGTGAAGCACTTTAGCTACGGAGCTAACGTGATAGCATCGTGCTTAAATGCAGATAGAAACAAAAGAAATAAGCCCCTGACTGGAAGGATAGACAGAAGATCAACAATACTACTATCAGGAGGCACCGAACCAAACACTGGACCTGTAACTACACGGTTAATGCTGTGCCGCCTGTCGAAGCCTAGCAATGCTGTTGCTAACAACGCCATTGAAGCTAACTTAGCTACGGGACCTCATCAGAGCTATGATAAAAACATTAGCGCTCCACCTACGCCAGCTCTCATCTGCTCATCAACACCTGTGCTCACCTGCGTTCCAGCGATCGACGGCGTGACGAAGGACTTCACCCGATCATCGATGCGGTCGGCGGCTAGCGTCGGATAGCGCGTCTGCTATTCGACTCAAAGTCCTCCTGGTTGTGTTGCTGCAGCCAGCCGCTAATACACCGATCCCACCTACAGCTTTCTTCTTTGCAGTCTCCATTGTTCATTAAACAAATTGCAAAAGATTCACCAACACAGATGTCCAGAATACTGTGGAATTTTGCGATGAAAACAGAGCTGTTTGTATTGTGATACAATGTGTCCGAATACTTCCGCTTCAACCATTGACGTCACGCGCATACGTCATCATACATAGACGTTTTCAACCGGAAGTTCCCCGGGAAATTTAAAATTGCATTTTATAAGTTAACCCGGCCGTATTGGCATGTGTTGCAATGTTAAGATTTCATCATTGATATATAAACTATCAGACTGCGTGGTCGGTAGTAGTGGGTTTCAGTAGGCCTTTAAATATGTAAAATTATTACACACATATGACAGTATTTGATATCATTTTTACAAATTAATTTTTGCACTTTCTCTTCATAGTTACACATCTAACTTCTGAGTTGATCCACTATATAAGGATAAATGGTCAAAAATTTAAATTATTTGCATACCTAAATAGAGAAAATAAAAGCCTACATAAGCTACTTTATTTGTTGACAAGTGAGAGGACGACAACCAACATTCTAAATGCCTGTAAATGGTATTTTTATTAATAATGTTCATTAATCAATTGAACATGTATTAGCCTACCTGACTAAAAGTTTGGTTACTGTTATAATTTAAAATAAAAATAAAAATAAAACAAAAATATATATGTATGTATATATATATATATATATATATATATATATATATATATATATATATATATATATATATATATATATATATATATATATATATATATATATATATACATATATATATATATTTATGTATATTTATATATATATATATATATATATATACACATAAACATATATACACATATATAGTATATACATACATACATATATATGTATATATACACATATATATGTATATATATATATATATATATATATATATATATATATATATATATATATATATATATATATATATATATATATATATACTGTATGTATACAGTATATATATATTTATATACATATATTGACATACATATATATATAGTTTCTAAAACTAAAAAACGCAGATATTGTCTGACTAGAAGTCAATGGAAAAGTATTTGCTGGTTTCTGTTGGCATTTAGCCAGCTTACCTGTTCGCATTAGGGCTCCTGTTAGTAAGCCAAAAGGAATTAGCATGAGTAGGTCCGCACCGCAGAAGGGTCGAGCCTCGGTGACGCTGGGGGCGGAGCTTGGCACCGAGTGGCGTGCAAGAGAGAACACAGCATGCAGTTAGTAGAGACAAAGTTTAGAGCAGGGGTGTCCGAACCTCTTAACTTGGGGGGCCGAATTGGGCTAAAAAAATTTGGCCAGGGGCCGAAAGCCTACTGCCTGTAAAATAATTATATATATATAATTTAATATTTATATAATACATAAATAATTGAATATTAAAAGTAGGATGAAAGTTCGACTTCTACCATGTTTACTTCCGTTACGACCTCCTTAAAGTTTTGTAAACAGTCAGAAATTTCAAGCACCTAAAATGCGCCAAACATGGATAAGTGTGGAGAGAGTGTTTTGCGTTTTTCCCATCATGCATTGTAGTGGATCTAAATATGTGGAATTTTTAATTATGTATAATGCTCTGACATTTTTCATAATATCCAGTTTAGCGAGCAGGTTGTGTTGTGTGTGACCATGTGGGCCTCGCGGGCCAAACTGAAGACACGCGGGCCGTACTTGGCCCACGGGCCGTAGTTTGGACACCCCTGGTCAAGTTTAGAACAGGCTGAAGCACAAAAGTCCAAAGTTTGGGAGATGTGGTCAGTCCGCACCTTCAGGCTGGAGCTGCTTCTTGGGCAAGAGGTTCATGGAAGGTGGCAAGGACATGGAGGGCATGCGGAATCCAGCAGGCAGCGTTTCCATGGAGCCCGCCATCATCCCCAGCCCCGCCCCACCCTCTCGGGCCCGAAACCTCTTTCGCCACGACGGCGAGCGTCGAAAGGACTTGTCATCTCCGCTCTGCGAAATCAAGCAGACGAGTGAGGACGTGTGCGCGTGTCAATTGAATCAGAGCGAGCAGCAGGACGCGGCACCTCCTCAAGTCGCCGGTCGGTCCCCAAGGCTAACACGTTGTTGAACTCCCGGTCCAGAACCTGCCGGGCCTGGGAAAAGAAACAACAACAGAAACCGTTAAATAAAAGCCATCCTCAAATGTGACGATGACGACTACTCCTGTGAGTTACATGTACTAAACTTTAGGATTGGGGAATCATTCCAAGTGAATTCTCAGTGAGCCACTGTGGATCAGAGAAGAACTGGAGCAGAATGAAGCCAGCACGACGAAACGCTGGCTTCCAACATATTTCTGCAGTGTCCAGGACAATTCAACATAACCGTCAGCAACAAGGAAGGGACTAATGGCCAGATGACTTCTTGCATAGATTGCTAAACTATGCCGACAGAAATGGAGTAATCTGCTGCCCTAACTGGTACACAATGTTATTGCCCATGGAAAAGCTTTTTGTATCAGGCGAGAAGGAACACAATAAAAGAAACTGCATTTTGATGAAAGATTAACTGTTTGCACTATCAAACCCTGCAGTGGTAGAAACTTTTTTCCACTTTTTCCCAAAATCAACTGGAAAAAACTTCCCCGGCCAGCTGGACTAAACGGACAACTGTCAATCGAGTGAGTCACACGCAGCACGTCATGCGTGTTATTTCAACTACAGTTGAGCTAGCTGTGTACAAACAAAACATGAAATAATACTTTAAGATGATTGTTAATGTTTTTCACTCAGTACAGATTGGTGTCCTATCGCATTGTGTTGTGCATCACAAACTCACAAGAGATTCAGCGGCTGATGCAGAAGGTAGCTTACGGCTAATGTCGTAGCATGCCGTCGCAAGGCGATGTGTTACAATGCTAGATAAACAGTAGGGCTGTGAATCTTTGGGCATCACATGATTTGATTCGATTATTGTGGATAACGATTCAATTCAGAATCGATTCTCCATTCAAAACGATTCTCAATTTAAAATCAAGACTTTTTTTAATAACATTGGGTGCCAGTTCTATGATTAACTATATTCCTCCATAAAATAGATAAACAGCTGTGATACATTTCTATATTACTTAAAAGATAACAGGTTTTGTTTCATAAAATCATCAAATACAAATAAGGCAACAAGAGAAGTATCCAACATTTATCTTTTCTAAAGTAAATCTGTACAGCAGATATAGATAATCTACATCAACAATATTATTTGTCTGAGTGGCTGGACAGAACAGATAAAAAAAAATACAAAACGTAATTTTTGATATTTTTGAATTGATTAAAAATTGCAATTCATTCGAAAAAAATTTTTTTTGACACGCCTTAATAAACAGTACCTCAGTGTTCGCTCTTACAATAACAATGTTGCTACAGCTTGGTTATTATACTGGTTACAAAACATAAATGAAGTATTGTTGAAGTTTTTTTTAAAATTAAATTTTAGAGTAATTTACGGGCAGAATGGATTTATCCTCCTAGAACAAGACGATTTTTACAAGTTAGAATGCAAAAAAACAAACGTATGTGTTCTTTGTCTCTCCTAAGGATTATAAACAATAAGCAAAATCCCCCAAAAATGTGTGACTCCCCTTTAAATACAAATTAGTTGGCAGGGGATTTTTTTTAGTCTAAGTCTCATGTTGCCAAGTTGAACTTGTGCGTTCATCTCATGGAACGATTCACAAGAACAGGTTCCCTTTTACGTGTACTGTTGCAAAGCACCTGTGTGTTCTGCATGGGAATCTGCAGGATGAGGGCCAGGCTGCTGTAGTCGAAGGTCTCGTCCAGAGCGAGGAGCGCCCCGTGAACGCCACTCTCCAAAAGGTTGCCGCAGTATTCCCTCAGACCGATGGACTGGACCCAGTGGATGACTTGCTCATTGGTCCACACCAGCACGTCTGTGGCAAACAACAGGGGCTCCAATGTGCTTACGTACTCCAACAGGGATCATGCAGAGTATTTAGTCGAGCATTGATGAAGAGCGAGATTAGAAGGAGACAGAGAGATAAAGAGATAATGTGTCAAGTGCCTGGCACACTCCCTTTGTCAGTTTGCAGGCCAGCTGTCAGTAAACTTTCAACGGTGGAACAGGCGGCGTGTGTGTGCATGTCCACACAGGCCGGGGGTCCGATTTGGACAACAGCTGAATCAAGTTCATGTACACAGTCTAAGGTCAAAAGGGTGAGAGGGCAGGCCACAGTGGATTAGAGTGTGTTTGTTTTGTGTGTTGGAGACACAGAAAGCTAATAAAGTATTTGTGGAAATATTGGCGGGGCTTTGGTTTTTTTAGGGCTGTCAAAAAAAAAACAAGTTAACTCATGAGATGGTTAAGGATACTACATTAAAAATTTGACAGTAACACAATCGTACAAAGCGACTAGGTGAAAAATCTCAGTGTCACTCTCTCGTTAAGTCACACATTAAAAGTGCCGTATGTAATAATGTGGCCAGAAATTGTACTGCAATCACGGTCAAAATTCTGTAGTCCCCTCCCTCTCTCCCTGACTGAGGTTGCCAGATACACAGCCAAATTAATCTCGATGGACTGGGCTACTCCAAGGAACTTCAAACTTCCACTCCCTCTTACTAGGGGTTGAGGTACTGTGACCATAATAGCTGAAAAGACAAGCGTTTTGTCAATAACAAATCTCTAACCAACACATTTTACACAGAAATGAGGCTATTTTCAGGAAGAAGTATGTCATGCCTGCGTACAATATCGCAACAAATGGCAATCATATGGTTATTGTCAGTACTATCAGAAAACAAAGACTAAAACGAATTACTGGTGAAAATAAGTAGAGCATGCTTAGCAGCCTAATGTACGCCCATAACTAAAGAGGAGACATTTTACCAAGGTATGCCTATAGGCTACTGTTTCAAACGTTTCAGATTACCATATAACTTGGTCCATGTAGTCCACAATATGGAATTATTTTATCATGTGATTTGGCTGTGTCCATAAATTTCACATTGCCATGATGACAGCCGTCCAAAAGTTGGACCCCATTTCCTCAGTGTGTCAGCATATTGAGAACGAAATAGGCACTGAAACTACCCATATCCACATAGGGTTTATTTGTTTAAAATATATATTGTTCTGTCAGTTGGATGATACATCGACCTACAGGCTAACAAACGGGCATATATTTCCCCCGTTAGCCTATATGTCGATGTGTCATTGACCGGGCTATCATGCTAAGCATTCGTTGCACGAACATACTAGCTGTGTTAGACAAGATCATAGACTGTATTGGACAATATAGTTTACATACAAAATGTCCAATTCAATTTATTACAAGTAATACGAAAACAAATGCCTGACTTACCTATCAAGGAGAAAATTAGCAAGTTTGGCGTCAGATGAAAAAAATCTTCTTCGCCTTCAATCCTCTCCATCTTTCAAAGGCATCCCCCGATACAAATCCTAGCTTTGTTCCTGTTTTTTGTCATGAATAAGTTGAGAATCGTAACAAGGCCTTTTAGATTTACTAAGGTCTGACATGTTTAGTAACTTTACCAGTGGCAGTAGCCAGATGAAGATGGCGGTGCGTAACTGGCACCCTGGATATGACACACTCACAGACTTTCTAATTGGTCAAATGGTGGAGGGCGGGACATCGAAATGAAAACAATAAAATTTGGGGCTGTAAATGTAATTTTGAAATGAGCATATCCCGACAGAACAACCGTTATCAGTTATAGAGGTATTCGAAAAAAACATGATTTATTAATGCCTTTTGACATATCACGGCCATTTAATGATGACTTGACAGGAAATTATTACATATGGCTCCTTTAAAGGTGCTATTTGCAACTTCTTCACAGTTAAATTTTTCAAAGCTAAAAATATAACGAGAACACCATGGGCTAGCTTATGTTACCATTAGTGGAACACAATTGTTTGAGAATTGTCTATATTTTTCACAATTACAAAGTTTATGTCATAAAAACGGCGGTCAGTCGCCCGGTCTCGGCAACATGTACGTGGAGCACGTGCACACACGTACATAGGCAGTCCAAGAGAAGCAACAAACAATTTGCAGTCTTGTTGTTATGTTATATCACTATTGTTAACTAACAACAACTGAGGCTAATGCGCGTGCATGTGTTACGTACGTACGCCATTACGTACGAGGAGCCGTAAGATGGCGGTATATACTGTGTAAAATACATTGGAAAGTTAGCGCTCTCTAGGCGTCTGTGTAAATGTTGCAAACAGCCCCTTTAAGAGTGTTACTAAAACAGCCTTCTTTCATCGCCGTAATAACTCTAAAATTCGTCCCATTTTGTCCACCAGTGATCATTATTCATGCGTTCGTTACGTCTCGCCTCAATTACTGTAACGCATTATTTTCGGGTCTCCCTATATCCAGCATATAAAGATTACAGTTGGTACAAAATACTGTTAGACTTTTGACAAGAACAAGAAAGTTTGATCATATTTTGTCTATACTGTATTTACCTTTATATACCTATATACATATACCTATACTGTATATACCTTTATATACATATATACCTATAGATATATATATATATATATATATATATATATATATATATATATATATATATATATCTATAGGTATATACTGTATATATACACATATACATGTACTGTATATACATTTATATACCTATACTGGCTCACCTGCACTGGCTTCCTGTGCACTTAAGATGCGACTTTAAGGCTTTATTACTTACGTACAAATACACCCTGCCCTAGAGCGCTTAATATTTGGGTTTCAGTAATCTGGAATGTTCCACAAGTAACAGTTAGAGATGCCACCTCGGAAGAAGCATTTAAGTCCCGCCTTTAAATTAATCTATACTTCAGCTTTTAAATAGATTCAGTTAGACCAGTTGACCTGCCGCTTCTCTGCATGGAAAGGTTACCAGGTGGCCAGGGAAATACCTGAAATGGTAACAGTCTGGGGGATTAGCTAGCTGTTCTAAGTCCTGACCACTCCTCTATGACATGGAAGAAGACCTACGACTCTCTGGTAGTCCCCAATGGACTAGACTCTCACATAAGGGGTAAACTTCATTTAAAACAGCCTTTCGCAAACACTAATACAGGAGATTATTTTTGATACTGTTGCGTGAAAATAAAACCA
The DNA here is from genome assembly GCF_033978785.1 of Entelurus aequoreus. NCBI lineage: Eukaryota > Metazoa > Chordata > Actinopteri > Syngnathiformes > Syngnathidae > Entelurus > Entelurus aequoreus. The sequence continues at coordinate 55,294,665 of NC_084731.1, forward strand.
TTATTACTATCACTATACACCCAGACATATTTTTTTCTCTGGGTTATACTTGTATAGCGCTTTTCTACCTTCAAGGTACTCAAAGCGCTTTGACAGTATTTCCACATTCATCCATTCACACACACATTCACACACTGATGGCGGGAGCTGCCATGCAAGGCGCTAACCAGCACCCATCAGGAGCAAGGGTGAAGTGTCTTGCCCAAGGACACAACGGACGTGACTAGGATGGTGGAAGGTGGGGATTGAACCCCTGTAACCAGCAACACTCCGATTGCTGGCACGGCCACTCTACCAACTTCGCCACGTGTGTCCCATATTCACATTCAATAATTTTGCAGCATTTCCATTTTGGACTCGCGTCTTATTGCACAATATGAAATAAAATGTGTGCCTGATCTAAAATAACGTACCTTTTCTTCAAACCGTCATTGTTAACGCTGTGCCTTTTCCTCGCGTTTCCACTAAAACGACTTTAAGGTAAGAAGTAACAGCGCCATTTGTTGTTGCATGTGAGTATAAATAGAATAACATGGTGAGAATATATATTTTACATACGAGTATTGCGGATGTGTGGACATATCCTGTTTGCATTTTTAGAGCATTACATTTGAGGGAGAAAGTGTTCTGGCATGACAACTGTGTGTGTGTCAGTGTGTGTGTGTGTGTGTGTGTGTGTGTGTGTGTGTGTGTGTGTGTGTGTGTGTGTGTGTGTGTGCGCGCGTGTGCGTGTGGAGATTGACTTATTTGGCAAATGAAAGTGCAGCTGTGGCCATGCTTTGGTCGCTATCCGCCACTAGGCGGCACACTGGGCTCATGACGCTGTTGATGTGTGAAACCTCGCACATGCTTGCTTTATTGCTATCTTTAACACCGGGGACGGCTCCCGGATTTTACTCTCCCGGGGCTAAGGGGTGGGCTTGACCGATTTGTGGGGGGGGTTTAAGAAAATTTTAACATATTCATGACTTCCGTTTTTTCAATAAAATCAGTCATGACACACAGCACAAGCATGTTGGATTTACAAGTAGTTTTAACTGAATTTGACCAAAGAACATTCGACAAAATAGTTAAGCCTTACACGAGCAACAACGTTTTTTTTACCTGCAAAGCTGACAGATTAAAAAACGGACAGCGCTAATGCACCTGCTAATCACCAGACAATACAACCAAAACGTGTGTCTTTATCCATATGCATGATTAATGAAAACAGGGACTAAACGCCGCTACTTTTTTCCAAAGCTTTGAACCTATGCTAATCTATGGGTTTTTCTTCGCTAACTGCTAAATTATGGAATGGAATAAGCAAAGAAATCAAACAATGTAGGCTACTAAAATGATCCACTTTAACTGTTTAAATTTAAAGTGATTACAAAGTACAAGTAAGAAGAATCCTGAAGAAAAAATCCCCCCAAAAATCGTATTTATTTCATAAAGGATGAATGAATACATTAATTACTTTTCTGTTTTGTTTGATCCGTCGTGTTACTGCCGTGTTACAGACACCGTTTGGAAACAATTAAGGTAAATAAATAATTTTGTGAAAATATGTAATTTCACAATATCACAGTATATGTCTGCTGCTTTTAGTCTGGTGCGACTTATAAACGAAAAATCGTTTTCATTTCATTTTTATTTATTTTTATTTTTTATAAATGGGTGTGATGATAATGTAAATGAGTGATTTTAAATAATTGTTATGTTTGAATTCTTGTCATTTTTGTTTGACTACTTTGGATTATTTGTGCTATTCTTGTGTGCCTTCTCAATTACTCTGTTGATTGCTATCCGGAATGTTGCTGGGCCAGGTTTCGTTTGGAATTGGAATTGAATTATTGTGTATTAATATTGTATTATTGTGTGCTGTTTTGTTAGACTGAGTAAATATTTAAATTAAAAAAACTTTTTTTCTAAAAAAAAAAAAAGTAAGTGGGTGCTGCTAATAGTTGGGAAAATAAGGTAACTTAAAACAATATTGAAATTATATTATTATTATTATTAAATTATTACCTATAGGCTACAAAGTGCAGCGAAGTGCAAACAGGTCAATTTTAAACACTAGATGGGCGGAACAAAAAAAGTTTGCATTTGCACTCTGATTGGGCGGCCAAAAGATGGAGCTGGACATTTGATAGGCGTTTGGAAAGATGGACCCGGTTGCAGAATATCCATGTATGGTATAAAATGGCTGCGTTTACCATGATCCATATAAAGTGTGACTCACTCGAGTTGTCCAGCTGGTCGAAAAATTGTTTCCGGTTTATTTGGGTAACACCCCGTTTATGTCAAAATAGCTTGGCTTCAAGTTCCACATTTTGCAGCTTCGAGTCACTTTCACCTCACTCTCTCGGCTTCCGTTTGCTCCAACGTCTCGCTCTTCGTTCGTGCTCGCTTCTATAAGCAGCAGTCCATCCTCAGTATATTCAGCTTCAAAAAGATTAGGTTGTGAATCCTCATTTGTCCAAAAATAGTCGTTTTTGTTGTTTGTTACCAAGTCTGCTATAATTAGAAGACACACTAGCGTTTGATTCCGGAAGTAAGAACACACATTTGTTGCCAGAAGTCGGAAGTGCGCTGCTATGGAAATAGAAATCAATGCGCGGAAGAAAGATGGACTCAGCCCGGTGATAGACTTAGCAAAGATGTCCTCGCGGAGACAACTGGCTTCCACGAAGCTGTCCCGTTTTGTGGGTGGTCTTATTAGCCATTTTATACCATATATGGATGTTCCGCTGACGTCACGAATGTGGCGAATTCCAAACCGTTCCTTTGGAGGAAGTATGAAGGAAGGCAAGGTTGTTTTATAATATCTCCGCCATGCCTCCACCGTTTGATTGAAATGTTCGGGACTTATGCAGATCCCAAACACACAACAGCAGGTACCAAAAGGTAGAAAAGTTGTTTTTGCATAATAGGGCCCTAAAATGTTGGGGGCGGGGGGGCTGAACTGGGGCCATAGCCCCCCTATCCTAGGTGCTAACTCCGTCCTTGATCTACCTTTCATGTCGTGTTGGCTGTCCTCTCTCCGCCGCTCCAAGTCTTTCCTGTCGTAGTTGAGTCTCTTCAAGCACATGATCCCGTACTGCAGACTCGCCCTTGCGAACAAACACAAGCAGAGGGACGCCGACAATAAGAACGACGGAACGATCCGTCCTCTGAAGGACCCTGCTGCAGACCTGTGGAAGCTGTCCACCATCTTGAGGTGGGTCCTCAGGTCCTTCTTAGTCAAGTGGTCCAGCATGCGCGCGTCCACCAGACACTCCATGAAGTAGGACCGGTACTGAGGAAGGCCGAGACTTGGCAGCCACTCGTTGCCGATCCATTCATGATTCATGTCTCCGTACGCCAGCGTCTGCACAGGGAGGAGTGCTCTTGATTTGTACAATTCCATACTGTGCATCCCTTTTCAGAATCTCTGGGTTGCATCACACCTGCGCTGTATTTTTCAAAGCCACAAACATTTTCAAAAGCGTAGCAAATAGCATTAACCCAGGCTCTTTTGTTTTGACACATGAGATTGAAGGTGCAGATACCTTGTAAGGTATTTTTGGGCTAAAGCAGTGGTTCTCATCTGAGCTGCCAGTTTTGGACCCCCCCAAAACAATGTGGTACTGTTTTTCGTTTTACAGTCATACACCGTAAAAATAACCGTAGATTTTGCGGCAAAAAAACTGTCAGCTGAGTCGACAGAATTTTATTGTGAAAAAAACAGTGGCAGAGTTTTTCTAATTTACAGTAATATGCTATAAAAACCCACCGTACATTTTAGCGTGAAATATATTGTAATTTTTACGTTGTACAATTTGATGGATGATTTCCTTTGAAATCATAAGTCAAGCAGATATTTCAAGGGGAACTGCCATACTTTGGGGGAATTTTGCCTATCGTTCACAATCATTATGAGAGACAAGAAGACAAAGGTTTTTTTTTTTCTTGCATTCTAACATGTAAAAATTGGTGCGTTCTTGGTGGCTAGCAATACAGCTAATGGGACCAATCAATTCTACCTCTAAATCACTTTAGAAATGCATTAAAAAACCGTCAACAATACTTCATTTACGTCCTGTAACCTGTATAATAACTAAGCTGTAGCAACGTTGTTATTGTAAGAGAGAACACTGAGGAACTCCTTTTGAAGTGTAATAACACATTGGCATGCTAAGGTATTAGCCAAAAAAGATAGCTTCTACGTCAACACAAAACGCGTTTGACTTTGGATTGCACAACACTGCGATAAGACACCAATCTGTACTGACTGAAAAACATGAACAATCATATTACAGTATCTCTAAAGTATTATTTCATGTTTTGTTTGTACACAGCTAGCCAGACAGTATATGTACTATAGTTGTACTAACACGCATGATGTGCTGCATGTATCATGATCAATATAAAGTGTGACTCACTCGATGGACTGTTTACCTGTTTGGTCCAGCTGGCCAGAGACGTTTTTTCCATTTTTTGGGGGGTAAGCACTCCATTTATGTCAAAATAGCTTGGCTTCAAGTTCAACATTTTGCAGCTTCGTGTCACTTTCACCTCACTCTCTCGGCTTCCGTCTGCTCCAACGTCTCACTCTTCCTTTGTGCTCGCTTCTATAAGCAGTAATTCATCCACAGCATACTCAGATTAAAAAAGATAAGGTTGTGAATCCTGATTGGTCCAAAAATAGTCGTCTTTGTTGTTTGTTACCAAGTCTGCCATAATTAGAAAACACACTGGCGTTTGATTCCGGAAGTATGAACACACATTTGTTGCCATAAGTAGGAAGTGTGCTGCTATGGAAGAAATCAGTCCTGGCAATGATTAAAATGACCAAAATACGGTAAATATTGTACAAATTACATATTGTTATGAAGGTGTCTGTTACTACATTATAAAGATACTTGCAGTGTGTATATTGTACATATTACATATTGTTATAATGGTGTATGTTACTACATTATATATATACTTGCAGTGTGTATATAAGACATATTACATATTGTTATGAAGGTGTCTATTACTACATTATATATATACTTGCAGTGTGTATATAAGACATATTACATATTGTTATGACCCCCCTCCCTCTAGGGGAGACCGGATGCAATGGACGTCGAGTGGGTCTAGCATAATATTGTGAAAGTCCAGTCCATAGTGGATCTAACATAATAGTGAGAGTCCAGTCCATAGTGGGGCCAGCAGGAGACCATCCCGAGTGGAGACGGGTCATATACTTGTAATGTGTATATTGTACATATTGTTATGAAGGTGTCTGTTACTACATTATATACATACTTGCAGTGTGTATATTGTACATATCACATATTGTTATGAAGGTGTCTGTTAATACATTATATATATACTTGCAGTGTGTATATTGTACATATTACATATTGTTATGAAGGTGTCTGTTACTACATTATATATATATATACTTGCAGTGTGTATATAAAACATTACATAGAGTTATGAATGTATGTGTTACTACATTACATATATACTTGCAGTGTGTATATTGTAAATATTGCATATTGTTATGAACGTGTGTGTTACTACATTATATACTGTATGTACTTGCAGTGTGTATATTGTACATTACATATTGCTTTGACGGTGTCTGTTACTACATTATATATAGACTTGCAGTATGTATATAAAACATATTACATATTGTGATGAAGGTGTCTGTTACTACATTATATATATACTTGCAATGTGTCTATAAAACATATTACATATTGTTATTAAGGTGTCTGTTACAACATTATATATATACTTGCAGTGTGTATGTAAAACATTACATGTTGTTATGAAGGTGTCTGTGACTACATTGTATACAGTCTATACTTGCAGTGTGTATATTGTACATATTACATATTGTTATGAAGGTGTTTGTTACTACATTATATATGTACGTGCAGTGTGTATATTGTACATATTACATATTGTTATGAAGGTGTTTGTTACTACATTATATATGTACGTGCAGTGTGTATATTGTACATATTACATATTGTTATGAAGGTGTCTGTTACTACATTATATATATACTTGCAGTGTGTATATTGTACATATTAAATATTGTGATGAAGGTGTCTGTTACTACATTATATATATACTTGCAATGTGTCTATAAAACATATTACATATTGTTATTAAGGTGTCTGTTACAACATTATATATATACTTGCAGTGTGTATGTAAAACATTACATGTTGTTATGAAGGTGTCTGTGACTACATTGTATACAGTCTATACTTGCAGTGTGTATATTGTACATATTACATATTGTTATGAAGGTGTTTGTTACTACATTATATATGTACTTGCAGTGTGTATATTGTACATATTACATATTGTTATGAAGGTGTTTGTTACTACATTATATATGTACGTGCAGTGTGTATATTGTACATATTACATATTGTTATGAAGGTGTCTGTTACTACATTATATATATACTTGCAGTGTGTATATTGTACATATTAAATATTGTTATGAAGGTGTCTGTTACTACATTATATATATACTTGCAGTGTGTATATTGTACATATTACATATTGTTATGAAGGTGTCTGTTACTACATTATATATATATACTTACAGTGTGTATATTGTACATATTCCATATTGTTATGAAGGTGTATGTTATTACATTATATATATACTTGCAGTGTGTATATTGTACATATTACATATTGTCATGAAGGTGTCTGTTACTACATTATATATATATATATATATATATATATATATATATATATATATACTTACAGTGTGTATATTGTACATATTCCATATTGTTATGAAGGTGTATGTTACTACATTATATATATACTTGCAGTGTGTATATTGCACATATTACATATTTTTATGAAGGTGTCTGTTACTACATTATATATATACTTGCAGTGTGTATATTGTACATATTACATATTGTCATGAAGTGTCTGTTACTACATTATATATATACTTGCAATGTGTATATTGCACATATTACATATTTTTATGAAGGTGTCTGTTACTACTTTATATATATACATGCAGTGTGTACATTGTACATATTACATATTGTCATGAAGGTGTCTGTTACTACATTATATATATATACTTACAGCGTGTATATTGTACATATTCCATATTGTTATGAAGGTGTATGTTACTACATTATATATATACTTGCAGTGTGTATATCACTTTAACCGCATCTTACAAGCGTTTTTTTTTTTGTCATCTTTAAAATCTTACAACAAACAAAAAAAGGTGTGTGTCTTTTTGTCTCTCATAATGATTGTGAACGATAGGCAAAATTCCCAGAAAAAGTGCAGTTCCCCTTGAATTTTTTATTTTTATTTTAACAAAAAAAAATTGTTTGAAAGTATGATAATATAATATTTGTTGGATAAAATTGGATGATATACAAATTTTAAATCTATGTAATTTTACATAGTACATATATTTATTTCTGTCAAAATGGAAATAAGAAATACATATTTAAGAAAAAATAAGGTCCTTAATTGACACATATTATTTCCAGGTGTTTGTGGGCCAATGTAAAATATACATACTGTAGTTTGACACCTGTGATATATATTGTATTTTATATTAATCATACATTATGTACTTTATATATATATATATATATATATATATATATATATATATATATATATATATATATATATATATATATATATATATATATATATATATATATATATATATATATATATATATATATATATATATATATATGTATATATATAATTATTATTATTATATTTTCCAAATTGTAACAAACCAGTGCCCCACAATGGTGTTTGACCGTAAAGGATGTACTTTATTTAGATACAAGGTACATTATTATGTACACTAGAGGGCACTGGCAACTATAACTCAGCCATCACGTGTTTGGCTGACAAATCCAAAGGTGTCAAATTGTTTTTATGTTTGTGAATTCATGTGAATATGTGTGACTGCACCACTTTTGCCAGAGCAACTAGCTCACCTGCGCCCAGCTGCCCTCCTCATTCGCCTACGCGGCAGCATGGTGGAAACAATAAACAAGTTTCAAAAAAGAACGTTTACACACACGCACACGTTGTGGAAACGGCGCCGGGTACTTTGCTCCGAAGTACCTTCTGCACACGTGACGTGCCACAAACACAGACCCCAGCCCACATGACACAAAAGCACAGGTCACACGCCACAACAACACACCAGCACAAGCACAGAGAGGCGTTAGTGTTAGCATTGTGTCCGACGGGTGCACACGTGTGTGTCGTGGTAGGACAGTGTGTGTGTGTGCGTGTGCGTGTGTGTGTGTGTTTGGTGGGGAGAAGGTCGGTGGAGGCGAGGGGGGCACCCAGATGGTACTGACCGCTTTGGAGGACGAAGCCAGGTTCTCCATCTCTTCATGAGTCACCCACACATTTCCGGAGGACTGCTCAGAGGACAAGAACACACCGGAGTGCACACACACACAAACACGCACACAAACACAAACAAACACCCGGCATGTATTTTCACACACGATGACCCCCGTCCCGCCCACATGCACACGCATACAAACACACACCCGCACAGACAAACATTGACTGTGTTGAGTGATGCCAAAGGAGGGAGTGTATTTCAGGCGACATTTGTGCGACCGCGTGTGTGTGTTGTGTTGCTGCAGTGCTCCGTGTCGTGTTGGCGGGAAAAGAGGCCACGCTACTAAAGGCATGTGATAGGAGCGAGGAGTCGTCTACTGAGGGTGCTGGTGAAACCTACGACAAGGTTTTCTGTGCACTTAGGGCCGGATTTACTAAAGGTCTGCGTATACTAGGCTGACCATATTCTGAAATCCCAAAAAGAGGACACATATATGCGTGCCAAGGCGGGCAGCACGCCAAGGCCGGGACTAGGTGAAAATTTGCCAATGATACTCGAACTTGCTTCATAAGTAATATATTTATTTAAATAAAGCATTTATCCTCTCCTATGTTGACAGTAGTGTTGGCGCTAGGAATTTTCAAAATGGAGTCCCAGGGACCCCATCAAATCATACAAATGGGGTCCCACAGTAAATTTTTGGGGTACCACTTTTTTGTAAGCGTTTTGAAAACAAATGACAAATGTATGCATTATCCTGTTATATCTCACATTCTATGTTGTGTTTTGGAAAAAGGTTGTCATAAACGAGCTCTCGCCCTGCACAGCTGTTTTGTGCTTTGTAGTGTCGATATGGGCTTGTAGATCTTTATTTGCCACAGATATACACGTTCCTGCTTTGCACACAGTGCATTCTGCTTCCCATGTGTCACGGACAGGACCAAAACACAAATACTTTTTCCGCAAATCATCCGTGAAGTTGCATTTACTTTTCGGCATTTCTTGTTTTCATGTCTGTCTCCACTCACTAGCTCTCTCGCTCTGTGTCTCTGTCCCTCCCTCACCAATGTTTCTGCGTGCGCACCTTCACAGCTTGTTTTGTTTAACCCCTTCTTAACTTAACCCTAGAGTCCAGGGTCGGCAACATTTATCACTCAAAGAGGCATTTTGACGAGTTTCACAAGGGCGAGGCTACGCTGCTGCCCACTGCTCCCCTCACCTCCCAGGGGGTGATCAAGGGGATGGGTCAAATGCAGAGGACAAATTTCACCACACCTAGTGTGTGTGTGACAATCATTGGTACTTTAACTTTTAACTTTAAATGAAAGAGAACAATGGGAGCCTCAAAACTCTTTTGAAATGTAAAATGAAATAACACTGTATACAAAGCTTTTTATTGCTTTGTGCTATGTTTAAACCATGGGTCTTAGACACGCGCCTTGGCACGCACTTTAATATGACAGTTTAAGTTGGTGCGGCCCGCAAGATTTACATGAATGGCGTTCATCAGCGTCATAGTTGCCAATCCTCCAACTTTTCCCAGGAGACACCCGAAATTTGGGCGTGATGGCACTGCCATTAGCGCCCTCTACAGCCTGCTTAAACAGCTTACCTGCCCGGACACATGTTGAATGTATCTTCTGCTTGCACTCGAATGTGACATCAAAGCTTACTTGTTCAACAGCCACACAGCTTACACTGACGGTGGCCGTAAATAACAACTTTAACACTGTTACGTTACAAATATGCGCCACACTGTGAACCCACACCAAAAAAGAATGACAAATACATTTCTGGAGAACATCCACACTGTAACACAACATAAACACAACACAACAAATACCCAGAATCCCATGCAGCACTAACTCTCCCAGTCTACATTATACGCCCCCGCTAGCACCAAACCCCCCCCCCCCCCCCCTCCCTCCGTGCGTCGGTTGAGGTTAGAGAGTTAGGGCTGCATGGGATTCTGGGTATTTGTTGTGTTGTGTTTATGTTGTGTTACAGTGTGGATGTTCTCCAGAAATTTATTTGTCATTCTTTTTTGGTGTGGGTTCACAGTGTGGCGCTTATTTGTAACGTAACAGTGTTAAAGTTGTTATATACGACCACCGTCAGTGTAAGCTGTGTGGCTGTTGAACAAGTATGCCTTGCTGTCTCCCACGAGTGCAAGTTAAAGCTTCATGCAACATGAGACCAGGCTGGCATGCTGTCTGTGCAAGTAATAGAGGATAATATATGCAGTGCCATTACGGCACGCCCTTAATTTAGTTGTCAGGGGTTGCTGTTCTCTGCCCAAGACGTACATTGAAAATACACGCAACCCTATTTCAAAATGCCGGACATTTGAGGCATTTAAAAAACCCCGCCCGAACACCCCGGACACACCCGCAAAAGAGGACATGTCCGGGGAAAAGAGGACGTATGGTCAGCCTAGCGTATACTAAAACACGGGCTAACCTGATAGCACACGCAAATGATCTACTAAATGTGGATTAAGTCTGTTGAACGGGAACTGCACTTTTTTTGGGGAATTTTGCCTATCGTTCGCAATCATTATGAGAGACAAGAACACATGTCTTTTTTCTTCGGATTTTAAAGATGATAAAAAACGCTTGGAAAATGCGGCTAATGGAGTCACCGTTGTAGTCTTCAAAGTCTCTAAAACAACTTTAAAACCCTCCATCAATGTTTTTTATACACACTGCAAGTATATACATAATGTAGTAACTGACACCTTCATAACAATATGTATTATGTACAATATACACACTGCAAGTATATACATTATGTAGTAACAGACATCTTCATAACAATATGTAATGTTTTATATACACACTGCAAGTATATATATAATGTAGTAACAGACACCTTCATAACAATATGTAATATGTACAATCTACACACTGCAAGTATATATATAATGTAGTAACAGACATTTTCATAACAATATGTAATATGTTTTATATACACACTGCAAGTATATATATATATATATATATATATATATATATATATATATATATATATATATATATATATATATATATATATATATATATATATATATATATATATATATATATAATGTAGTAACAGACACCTTTATAACAATATGTAATAGGTCCGATATACACACTGCAAGTATATATATAATGTAGTAACAGACACCTTCATAACAATATGTAATATGTACAATATACACACTGCAAGTATATATATAATGTAGTAACAGACACCTTCATAACAATATGTAATATGTACAATATTTACCGTATTTTGATCATTTTAATCATTGCCGAAACTGACCTCTTCCGCACATTGATTTCCGTTCTCATAGCAACGCGCGTCCGACTTTCAACAAATGTGTGTTCCTACTTCCGGGAACAAAATGCGAGTGTGTTTCTAATCATGGCAGACTTGGTAACAGACAACGAAGACGACTATTTTTAGACAAATGAGGATTCACAGCCTTATCTTTTTGAAGCTGAATATACTGAGGATAAACTGCTACTTCTAGAAATGAGCACGAAGGAAGAGTGAGACATTGGAGAAGACGGAAGCTGAGAGATTGAGGTCGGCAAGACTTGAAGCTGCAAATTGGTGACAAACTATTTCAACATAAATGGAGTGCTTAACCAAATAAACCAGGAAAATGTCCCTGGCCAGCTGGACCAAACGCTTAACAGTCCATCAAGTGAGTCACTTTATATTGATCATGATACAAGCAGCACATCATGTGTGTTATTACAACTACAGTACATACACTGTCTGGCTAGCTGTGTACAAACAAAACATGAAATAATACTTTACAGATACTGTAATATTCATGTTCATGTTTTTCAGTCAGTACAGATTGGTGTCTTATTGCATTGTGTTGTCTATTACAAACTCAGACCCGTGTTGACGTTGACGATTTTTGAATGCATTTTTAAAGTGATTTAGAGGTAGAATTGATTGTTCCCATTAGCTGCATTGCTAGCAACCAAGAACGAGCTGATTTTTACATGTAAGAATGAAAAAAAAAACCTTTTGTCTTCTTGTCTCTCATAATTATTGTGATCAATAGGCAAAATTCCCCCCCAAAAAGTGTATTTCCTCTTTAAGTGAGCAGAATAAGTTGTGCAATCCATTTTGAGTCTTCATTAATGTGCAGAAATACAAACGTATGCTGGTCATCAAAACAACCAGGAGAAAATCCAAATATATTATTCAGCACCCACTATGATTTATCATCACTTGCCACCGTTTTGGAGCCCTATTTTGCATGTTTGAAACTGACACAGTTACACGCATGGCTGTAAGAGGGAAGTGCAAAAATAAGATAGACAATGGACCGAGAATATTCCGTTCTTCGTGTGTGTTTCAACATATTTGGACGGTCGTAAATAAAGTTCAGCAACATCCTTTTAGAATTTCAGATGACTAAAGGGGCTGATTAAAACAAATTCAATCGATGCGTTTTGGTGTCATTTACCGTATTTTCCGGACTATAGAGCGCATCGGGATATAACCGGCTCCCACAAAATTTTAGAAGAATAAAATATTTTTCCACATATTAGCCGCAACGTATATCTCTACTATAAAGCGTAGAGATATACGTTGTGAAACTAGTTGTTTACACATAAATGTTTTTTAAATGTTTATTTACATACCTTAATTGTTTCCAAACAGTGTGTGATCAAACAAAACAGAAGTCATCGTCATGGACCCACGAGCTGCGCAAGATAGCGCTCCAATCAGCTAAACAGACTCAATAACTCCACGGTGACGTTTTGGTGAATTTACAAAACTGAAACAATACGAAAACAATGCCATTGTAAGTTAATAATACTAACACAGACATTCGTAAACGTGTTAGCATATTAGCAAACGACGCTAGCTTCATTACATTACGATAGCACCTACAAATTTACACAAAAACACTCCTACAGACATCACAAATGGGACGGTTAAGTAAGTATACATTGTTTTAGATATATTGTGAAACTTACAAATGTTGCTTAGGGGGATGAATTAAGAATCCATTTGAGTAAAAACGCTATGGATGGCGAGACGACGGAGGGGCACATATACTTCCGGTTGAAAGCACTAAAGAGAAGAAAATACTGTAGACCTGTGGTCCCCAACCTTTTTGTAGCTGAAAATTTGTCCCACGGTGTGGTTATGGACTGTATCCCTGTAGACTGTATTGATCTATATTGATATATAATGTATATATTGTGTTTTTTATGTTGATTTAATAAAACATTAAAAAAATGTTTTTTTTAATTTTTTATTTCTTGTGCGGCCCTGTACCAATCGGTGGTTGGGGACCACTGCTGTAGACCAATGGTTCTCAAACTTTTTTCACCAAGTACAACCTCAGAAAAAACTTGGCTCTCCATAATGACAGACATTAAAATACAGTAGCATATAGTGTTGTACCGATACCAATATTTTGGTACCGGTACCAGTACCAAAATTATTTGATTCTTTTCTGTACTTTTTTGAATAAAGGGGACCACAACAAATTGCATTATTGGCTTTATCTTAACAATTTTTTTTTACAGTGCATTTCTTATTGCAAGTTTGTCCTTAAATAAAATAATGAACATGCAAGACAGCTTGTCTTTTAGTAGTAAGTAAGCAAACAAAGTCTCCTAATTTAGCTGCTGACGTATGCAGTTACATATAGTGTTCATTTACTGTCAATATCTGCTTACTTTCTCTTTTAACATGTTTGGGGAGGGATAGTGTGATCAGCGCGCCTGCAGGAGCAAAGGTCACCACCTCTGTCCATGGTGCTGAAGACAGAGCACCATCAGACGGGGGCGTGGCATGTGCTGACAGCGAGACACAGCTGGCAGGTGATTAGATTTCACAGGTGGTACGTGTTAATCTAATCATCTGTTGTCTTTAACAGTAAGCGACCGGGAGCAGAGGGGGAGGAAGATACGGACGTGGCTGAAAAGTCACGTTCTAGTAGAGAAAACTGTTGTTGGAAAGAAAACATTAATTAAAACCTTGTTAAACCTGCACGCTGGGCTCTTGTGCCGTGTCTGCAGTGGAGCTGCTGGGAGGCGACTTCCACATCTGGCGCCCAATTAAGAGGACAATGTCGACACCGAGCCCACTAGAAGCATTGGGACAGCTCTTAACCGAGGCGTCGATGCCGAACCACCGGAAAATGGGGCGATGCAAGCGCAGATTGCGCAGCAAAATCAGGTGCTGCGGACGCCGACGGAGAGGACCGGAGCGGGGGCACCTGCGGCGGCGATGCCAACATTGGCGGCCGTGGGATTTCACCGGATGACCGAAGCGGAGGACCCACAGATGTACCTGGACATGTTCGAGGCAAGGGTGGGAGCATGCGTGTGGCCTGAGGAGGGGTGGGCAGTGCGGCTACTGCCGCTGCTGGCAGGAGAGGCGCAGCGAGCGGCGCTCAGCTTGCCACCAGCTTCCCGGGTGAGATACCGGGACGTGAGAAGGGCGGTACTGGACCGGACGGGAGACTCACGGGAAGACAGCAGGCACGGTTTCCGGACGCTGCGACTGGGTCAGGAGGAGCGGCCTTACGCACTGGGACAGCAGCTGAGAGACGCGGCGGCGCGCTGGCTTCAACCAGGACAGGTCGGTGACGTCATAAAACAAATTATTGTGGAACAATTCCTAGAGGCGATCCCGGCGCGGACATCCTCGTGAGTCCGCAACCACCGCCCGCAGGACTTATCAGCGGCAGTGATGTTGGCGGAGGACCACCTGGCGGTCCACCGCGAGAGAAGGAAGGAAGAGAAGGCCACGGAGGCAGCGGAGCGTCCAGTTCCGGCGGCGCACGCAACCTGCGCAGCGCCGGAACTGGACGAGGGAGCCCAGCCGTGGCCACGGCTTCGAAACAACCCTGCTGTGCTTTCTTTCCCTCAGGTCCCGGCCGCTGCCGACGATGTATGTCCCCCGCAAATTGCACCTCGAATGCCTGGGCAGGCGTGCTGGAGGTGTGGGCGGCTCGGACACCTGCGGCGGAAATGTCCAGCAATGGAAGCGGGGCAGGTGATCCGGGTTGTCGACCCTTCGGTGCCCTCCACCGGGCCAAGGGAGACGTACTATGTACCGGTAAGGATACAAGGGAGTACACACCGGGCGATGGTGGATTCGAGCTGCGAGCAGTCCATGATCCACCAGAACTTGGTTCGACTCGGGGCGTTGAGAAAGGTTACACAGGTGCGGGTTAAATGTGTGCATGGGGATATTCACGAGTACCCTATAGTGCCGGTGGAAATGTTGTTCAAAGAGGAAAAACATAGTGTTAAGGTGGCTGTAAGTTTGCGCCTGGCGCACCCCTTAATTTTGGGAACCATTTGGCCGGGGTTTAACGGGTTAATAAAGCAGTGCGCAGGGTAGGGAAAGGGGATAGCCGCGCTGTTCTCACTGGCGACGCGAGATCATCCGACGCTGCCGGGGGGGAAGGGGGAGGGGAGACGGCGGGGGCTTCGCAAGAGGTTGCCCCGGTTCCCCAATGTTGCCCAATGGATGATTTTCCACTCGAGCAGTCTCGAGATGACACTCTGCGTGCGACCTGGGACCAAGTGATATCCATTGATGGGCAGCGGTTCGCCCAGGGGATAGCGTGGGAGTTTCCCCACTTTGCATTGATTAGGGACAGATTATACAGAGTGAGTCGTGACACTCAGACAGGGGACGAAATCACCCAATTGTTGGTGCCAAAAAGCCGTCGGGAAATGATTTTCCAGGCGGCGCATTTTAACCCGATGGCCGGTCACATGGGGTATGATAAAACACTCAATCGGATAATGGTCCGTTTCTATTGGCCAGGCTTTCGGGCAGACGTGCGCCACTGGTGCGCAGCTTGCCCGGACTGTCAACTAGTCAACCCTGCGGCCACCCCTAGGGCACCTTTGCGGCCATTACCACTCATAGAGGTCCCGTTTGAGCGGATTGGCATGGACCTCGTCGGACCATTTCACCCGAGCACCCAGGGATATCGCTTTGCGCTAGTCCTGGTGGATTACGCAACGCGCTATCCCGAAGCAGTACCGCTGCGCTCCATCTCTGCAAAGAGTGTAGCGCAAGCACTGTTTCAAGTTATCTCCCGAGTTGGAATCCCGAAAGAGATTCTGACTGACCAGGGCACTTCCTTTATGTCACGCATGTTAAAGGAACTGTACAGATTATTGGAGATCAAATCCATTCAGACCAGCATTTACCACCCACAGACTGATGGGCTGGTAGAGCGACTGAATAGAACCTTGAAATCCATGATGCGGAAGTTCGTACACGAGGACAAACCAAATTGGCATAAATGGTTGGATCCCCTGTTATTTGCCTTGCGGGAGGTTCTTTAGGCCTCCACTGGGTTTTCCCCATTTGAACTGTTGTTCGGCAGGAAGCCGCGCGGGGTGCTGGACCTAGTTAAAGAAAGCTGGGAGGAAGATCCAAGCCCCAGTAAAAATTAAATTCAATACGTCATGAATTTGAGCGCAAAACTCCACACATTGGGGCACTTGTCACGTGACAATTTGCTCCAAGCCCAAGAACGTCAGCAGTGCCTGTATAACAAGGGGACGCAACTCAGACATTTTTTACCGGGAGAGAAAGTACTTGTATTACTCCCAACATCCAGGGGGTAGTAAAAAAATTGGTGGTTGGGACCACTGCTATAGGCTACCCGAACACAAGCGCCTACCCAATGCCCCGAGTCGACAAGCTCCGGTTGGGCACTGCTCGTTTTTTCACGACACTGGATTTGACTAAGGGTTACTGGCAGATTCCCTTGTCTCCAGAGTCTAAGGAAAAAACGGCATTCTCCACTCCGGAAGGTCTATACCAATTCGTGACCCTTCCGTTCGGTTTGTTCGGATGCCCCCGCCACATTTCAGAGACTCATGGAACGGGGTACTGCGGCCCCACGCGGCATATGCTGCCGCCTATCTGGTTGATGTCATCATCCAGGGGAACAACTGGGAGATAGTTGGTGCGGTACTCGAGTCCCTGAGGCGGGTGGGGCTCACCGCCAACCCGGCGAAGTGCGCGGTTGGCTGGAGGGAGGTACAGTACCTGGGGTACCACTTGGGGGAAGGTCAGGTGCGGCCTCAGATAGACAAAACAGCGGCAGTTGCGGCCTGCCCGACCCCGAAGACGAAAAAGGAGATGAGGCAGTTTTTGGGGCTGGTGGGCTACTACCGGAGGTTCGTCCCCCGGTTTGCGGACCTGACCAGCCCACTAACTGACCTCACCCGAAAAGGTGCTCCAGATCTGATCCAGTGGACGGAGCAGTGCCAGCAGGCATTCGAGAAGGTGAGGAAAGCACTTTGCGAGGAGCCGATACTGCACATGCCTGATTTTTCCTCCCATTTTGTTTGCAGGAGGACGCGTCGGGCAGAGGGCTGGGAGCTGTTTTATCCCAGCAGAAGGAGGGCAACGACCACCCCATTCTGTACATCAGCAGGAAACTGTGAGAACGGGAAAGCCGATATAGCACGGTGGAGAGGGAGTCACTCGCCATCCGGTGGTCGGTCGTGCCCTCTGGTACTACCTGCTGGGACGCCCGTTCAGCCTCTGCTCGGACCACAAACCCCTCCAGTGGCTCCACCGCATGAAAGATGCCAACGCGCAGATCACCCGTTGGTATCTCGATTTACAACCCTACCATTTCAAAGTGATCCATAGGCCGGGGGCGCAGATGGCCGTGGCGGACTTCCTCTCCCGCTCTCATGCGGGGGGGGGGGGAGGCGCGGCCGGATGATGTCCCGGCCCAAGTCTGGCGGTGGAGGTATGTGGAGGGAGAGTGTGATGAGCGCGCCTGCAGGAGCCTCTGTCCATGGTGCTGAAGACAGAGCACCATCAGACGGGGGCGTGGCATGTGCTGACGGCGAGACACAGCTGGCAGGTGATTAAACTTCACAGGTGGTACGTGTTAATCTAATCATCTGTTGTCTTTAACAGTAAGCGGCCGGGAACAGAGAGGGAGGAAGATACGGACGTGTCTGAAAAGTCACGTTCTAGTAGAGAAAACTGTTGTTGAAAAGACAACATTCCTTAAAACCTTGTTGAATCTGCACGCGGGGCTCTTGTGCCGTGTCTGCAGTGGAGCTACTGGGAGGCGACTTCCACAATGTTCTATCTACACTTCTGTTAAAATATAATGATCACTTATTCTTCTGTTGTTTGATACTTTACATTAGTTTTGGATGATACCACAAATTTGGGTATCAATCCCATACCAAGTCGTTACAGGATCGTACATTGGTCATATTCAAAGTCCTCATGTGTCCAGTGACATATTTCCTGAGTTTATAAGCATAAATAAAAAAAATGTAAAACGAAAGAAGATGTTGTGACGTCCAAAAATATCGACGTAATCATAATAGTATCGACTAGCTACGCTACTGTGCTTGGTATCATTACAGTGGATGTTAGGTGTAGATCCGCCTATGGCGGTACTTTTCAGAGGCGGTATAGTACCGAATATGATTCATTAGTATCGCGGTACTATACTAATACCGGTATACCGTACAACCCTAGTAGCAAACTAGGCCTAAGTATTCATTAAAAACAAAGCAGATGCTTTATTTAACAAGTATATTTAATAATTTGGCCACTGGAAAATTACACACAGAACAGTAACGCGGTGTTTGAATATATGAAAATAAAACACTGTACTTTAATAATAATATATAGAGCCCGTGTACCACTACAGTTTGAGAATCACTGCTGTAGACTTCACACGGCAGCACAAAAAGAGGGCGCCATAGCGCAAACAATAACACAACTTTTCAGTGTCTTTGCTTGTGTTCCATAAAAAAAACAACTATTTGCGTTATGACCATCAGTGAAGTAAAATATGTAAATTAGCCACACTGTTTTATAAGCCGCATGGTTCAAAACGTGGAATAAAAAGGAGCGACTTATAGTCCGGAATTTACGGTAATATTTTTTTATTGATGTTTGTTTTTTTCCACATAGAATATATGTGTATACAGAATATATTATATGATAAAAACTTCTTCAAGTATGCATGTTTAGCAACTTGAGCACGTAAGTGCAGCCTCCCTTCCAAGAAAAAAAAAGTGGTTTTATTGTAAATGCACCGCACGACTGCTTGTATAATGCCCATAAAAAGTGGTGCTTGTTTGAAAACATAACAAAACGCCACAGGTAGAATCATGACAACATGAATGTGCGGTAAATGAGTGTCTCCATGGCGATGCCCCGAATAGCACACGCAAAATCCTCATTTAAATAAGGCGATCTGCACCACTTTTCAATTGTACACGCAGTCTTAGTAGATCACACCGAACACGCCCACTGATAGTACACGCTATGTTATTAGCGCGAGGTATTTAGATCTTAGTAAATCAGGCCCTTAATGGTAAAAAATACACGTTTTGTGTAGGTGCACGTTCAGTGATTATAATAATATCATATTGTATTGTTACCGTTCTGGAGGTGAGCGGTGCAGAGGGGCTGGTGAGCGAGACCATCTCCTGGATGGCCAAGCGCAGTTTGAGTCGATGCAGCGGGTTGCTGATGCCGATCTCCCTCTGGATCTCAGTGTCCGACAGCGCCGACATGATGGCGCCGCTCTTCACGTTGGCTCGACAGGCAGCCACGTACCACGCCGGCATGCCCACCCACAGCTGGCCCAGGGAGAGAGCGAGGTCACCCGCGGTGTCAGAGAATATCGGGTGCAATAACTGAGGTGTGAGAGCGCAACCTCGAGCCAGGAGACAACAGTCGGGCCGTCCCACTGGGCGAACGGTACGCCTCTTTTCCTGGCGTCTTCTAGAAGCTCGTGCCTGAGGGTGGAATTTAGGACACATTTAGGAAAATGTTCTAAAAGAAACAAGATAATAGGAAAGGTTTTACTTTTTCTTCATCCTGCGATCCCGCTCTGCTTGGGTGCCCAGTTTTCCCAGCGTCATAGTGTCGCCAATGTTCATGTCAAAATCTGAAATAAACACTTTTGGTAAACACAAATTGTTACTTTAAAGCAGAGATGATGGCCTAAACTAAAATTTTGCAGGAAATTCCTAGAAACGTCGAGTGCTCCTGTTGTAAAGGACTGTGTTTGTTAACCATAGGGCCGGTCCGCCAAAAACTGGGCCGTACTCAGTTGTAATACACTTTTCCACCACTTGTGGCAGTAATGACAATATCAAACAAACAGAAGAGGTCTAAAGCTAAAGTCATAGAGCAGTTTTGAAGGGGAACTCCTTTTTTTGAATAATCATTCACAATCATTATGAAAGACATAAGACACTAAATAAATATCCTACTAGTGGCTTGTAAAAAGACTATTGTCAGGAAATGGATATCACAGGAGGGCCCAACTTTGAAGCTATGGATGGAAATAACAATGGACATTTATGAAATGGAGAAGATAACAACTTTTATTATTTATAAATTGGAGAAATTTACTCCATACCCCATAGGCCTGATTTTATTTTCTCAAATTAGTGATTGTACTGTGTAAAAAAGATTACTCCCTATATGTTTATAGTTTTTTTTCTATGTATTTATTTACTATTTGTTCATATCCATCCATCCATCCATCCATATAAACAAAAAAATATTATTTTTACATTTAGGGCAGACGATAGATGTAGGATGTATGCAAATATGATGTAATAGATAGGAATATCTGATGCTGGATGTCAATAAAAACTAAATAAAAATAAAGACATGACGGATGTCCATCCATCCATTTTCTACCGCTTGTCCCTTTTGGGGTCGCGGAGGTGCTGGAGCCTATATCAGCTGCATTCAGGCGGAAGGCGGCGTACACCCTGGACAAGTCGCCACCTCATCACAGGGCCAACACATAGAAAGACAACATTCACACATCCATCCATCCATCCATTTTCTACCGCTTGTCCCTTCCGGGGTCGCGGGGGGTGCTGGAGCCTATCTTAGCTGCATTCGGGCGGAAGGCGGCGTACACCCTGGACAGTCGCCACCTCATCACAGGGCCAACACAGATAGACAGACAACATTAAAAAAATAAATAAAAATAAAGACATAACGGATGTCCATCCATTTTCTACCACTTGTCCCTTTCGGGGTCGCGGAGGGTGCTGGATCCTATCTCAGCTGCATTCGGGCAGAAGGCGGCGTACACCCTGGACAGTCGCCACCTCATCACAGGGCCAACACAGATAGACAGACAACATTAACACTCACATTCACACACTAGGGCCAATTTAGTGTTGCCAATCAACCAGATGCATGTCTTTGGAGGTGGGAGGAAGCCGGAGTACCCGGAGGGAACCCACGCAGTCACGGGGAGAACATGCAAACTCCACACAGAAAGATCCCGCGCCCAGGATCGAACCCAGGACCTCCGTATTGTGAGGCACACGCAGTAACCCCTGTACCGTGCTGCCCACATGACAGATGTATTTATAAAAAAAAAATTAAAAAAAGCATTCTAACTTGCAAATGACTAAAATAAAAGCCAATAAAAAACATCCAAGAACTGATCAAGAGCTTGTGTGCCAATATTGACATGATCGACTGATAAGCTGCTTCCTCGCTTCCTAATCGTCGATACCTCCTTTTGAGCTATAGCAGCTCCTACTGTGCTCTTTTTCTACAATAATTTGTAAAGTGTCAGTGGAAATGTTCCAGAACAAAGTCTTCATGGACTTTGCTACTGCTGCAGGAATGTCTCAGCAAGATGAAAAGCTAAAATAAAATATCTTAAAATTATAATTTAATAATTTTACCTGTTAACGCTGCGAGGGGCTGTCCATCCCTGCAAATAGTCTGCTCCAATCGACCCTTTTCCTTCTTCCCAAACAAGCGGCCGATAGACGACTTGATGCCTTTCTTCTGCTTGCTGCCACCAGATCAAAGGAGACATATTTATTCTAAAGTATATGACAACAGTACAGTACACCCGTCCACATGGAGACAATCATGGTTGTGTTGATTATTTGAGAGTTTTACAGTACAAAGACTAGCCGGAGTTACATAACTTTAGTCAAACTCGTTTTCACTGACGGCCACATCGCAGTTATGGCTGCCCTCAGAGGGCCGCTTGTAACAGCGACTAATACATGTATTCGTCTATACATTTGATTTTTTTTTTTTATATACGATTTATTTAGGATTTTTAATTTTTAGAACAACACATATACAGCAATATACATTGAAATGTATATTGCCAAAACAAAAACAAAAAAACAAAAACCCAAAAAACCTACTGAAGTAATAATAGATTTATATTCATGTGCGCTACTGTGCATTTGATTATTATATATATTTTTACATACACTGTCAAACAAAATCTTTAGAATTAAAAGTAAAAACCGGCAACTCAGGCACCAGAATTTTTCTGTAAAATATATTGGGAGTTTTTTTGTGTTTTTTTTTTTACAACTTATTACTATCAATGGGAAAACTGAACCACAGTTCAGGCAGCGTAATCGCCAGAATTTCTACTGTAAAATTTACGGTTGTGTTTACAACATATTACTGTAAATGGAAAAATGGTCCCACTGTTTGTTTTTTTTTAAATTATAGCAACTGATCTGCCAGTTTTTCACCATAAGAAAAAAAGTGCTACTGTTTTTCCATTTACAGTTACACACCGTAAAAAGCGCAGATTCCGCGGTACAAAACTGGCAGCTCAGCTGACAGAATTGTACGGTTTAAAAACAATGGTAGAGTTTTTTGAATTGACAGTAATATCCTGTAAAAACACTGTAAATTTGACCCTATTGTCATTTTTACAGTGTACAATTTAAAGGATAATTTGGTTTAAAATCCTAAGTCATGCAGATATTAAGTATTTATTTTTATTTTTAACAAAAAAATTAGTTTGGAAAGTTTATACATATTCATATTTGTTGGATAATATTGGATAATATTAAAGTTTGAAAGATACAGAATTTCATAGAGTACATATATTTATTTCTGGAAATAACGAATACATATTTAAGAAAAGATAAGGACCTTTATTGACATTTATTATTTCGAGGCATTCGCAAGCCACTTTAAAATATAAAAGTTTTTATTTTATTTTATTTTATTTTTTTAACAACATATTACTGTAAATTGAAAACAGAACCACTGTTTTTTACGTAAAAACTGGCAGCTTAATCGCCAGAATTTTACGGTAAAATGTACGGTTGTGTTTACAACAGTACCACTGTTTGAATTTTTAAATTCTGGCAACTGAACTGCCAGTTGTTTACCGTAACAAAAAAGTGGTATTGTTTTTCCATTTACAGTAACACACTGTAAAAACAACCACATATTTTACAGTAAAAAACTGACAGAATTTTACCATTAAAAAACAATGGTAGAGTTGTTTAAATTTACAGTAATATAATAACCGTAAAATCTATTGTCGTTTTTACAATGTACAATTTGATGGATAGTTTGTTTTAAAAGCTTGAGTCATGCAGATATTAAAGTATTTAATTTTGTTTTAACAAAAAAATACAGTAGGAAGGAAATTCATACGGCCCCATTCGTCGCGGTTTACCTGACACATGAAACGTGACCAATTGGGCGGTTGCACTATTCACTTTAGTTGCCAGATGGCAGTAGAGTGTTGACTATCTTAAACTGTGTTTTGTGGCAATTCCAACTTTGACCAGTTTCCATTTAGAGTGGCGCTTTCCATCATTTTCAGCAGACTGCATTGCAAAATGATTAACCCCCACTCTTCCTCTCACCCGAGATCCGACCAAGAAAACTCTACATATAGCAAATGACTCTGTGGTCAAAGTTGTTATTGCCACAAAACACATTTTAAGATATTCAACACTCTACTGCCATCTGGCGGCTAAAGTAGATAGAGCACCCCGCGATTTAATTACATTTTTTTCATTAAAAAAAAACAGGGCGACACATCACCATTCCTGTTCTGCGAACGGCTTGTGGTGAAAATGAAATTTCGTTGTGATAGTAAAAAACATACCATACTACCCCGCAATTTGTCACGTTTCATGTGTCAGTTCAACGGCGACAAAAGGGGCCATATGAATCCTCTTCCTACTGTAAGTGAGGTGTGTGCCCACCTACATGAGACATTTTCAGTAGCTGTTTTTATCATATTTTTATAAATTTTCCTTTTTTCAAAGCTAGTACAAAAATGTTTGGGGTCGAGGGGGATTGTTGTGCAGTTCTAGATCCTGAAGACAAGGGGGAGAAACTTGTAATAAAATTACAAGATTCTAAACCAACCCAGTCTATAAAAAATCTGGGCGTGATTTTTGACTCCGAGCTGACTTTTTTTTTTTTTTATCATCTTAAGAACAAAGCCAGAGTCCACTCGTTTCTCTCTCAGGCCAACATGGAGGTGCTAATGCATGTTTTTATTTCCTGTCCTTTAGACTATTGTAACGCTTTCTGGTCTTCCCAAGAAGAATATCAGAAGTCTGCAATTATCACAAACTTAGCTGCACGTGTGCTGACGAGGACCAGAGGGCGGGAGCACATTACACCAGTTTTAAAGTCGCTGCATTGGCTTCCCATCCGCTTCAGGGTTGATTTTAAAGTTCTGTTATTACTTTTTGAATGTCTTAATGGTCTTGCGCCTTTTTATCTATCTGACCTGCTTTTACCGTATCAACCCTCACGGATCCTGAGGTCCTCTGGCACTGTATGTATTTTATTGTTTTATTGTGTTGTTTCGATCTTAATTTTTATTATTATTACTATTATCCTCTCAATGTTATGTTTTGTATTAACTTATTAATGTAATTGTAGCTGCTGACGGAAGCAACATGTATATTTGATATATAATTTCATAGTTAAATAAACACAATGCACAAATATAAGTTCATATTGTACACATTATGTGATTAAAAAGGTATTTCCATGGGTTAATTCATGCAAGTTTATGTTAACTTTATTTTTGTTACAAACCCCATGTAAATTGAGAGGGGAATATATTTTTTGTTTCGGTTTGGTCACGTTGTTGAGGGAACAATTAATGTGTGACGGCATTAGGGAAGCAGCATGAGTGATGTGGAAGACATTAATGGAGTCTCGGATTAATAAGAAACTCTATTCCCTTGGAGTTTATGAGGCCAATGAGACATGATTATTTCTGATATGTACCGTATTTTTCAGACTATAAGGCGCACTTACAATCCTTTCATTTTCTCAAAAATCGACAGTGCGCCTTATAACCCGGTGCGCCTAATGTACGGAATAATTCTGGTTGTGCTTACCGAACTCGAAGCTATTTTATTTGGTACATGGTGAAATAATAAGTGTGACCAGTAGATGGTAGTCACACATAAGAGATACATGTAGACTGCAATATGACGCCAGTAAACAACACCAAAACTTTAAATATTCCATTGAAAATAAAGAACATTACACACGGCACTCAAAAATCTGTCAAAAATGTTTTAGTACGACTTGAAGCTGCACCGCTTGATGGATTGTCGGCCCATTACGGCTACCGTAGTCAGAGATACAAGTATTACTATGGTGTGTGTATAGGGACTGCAAAATGGCACCTATTAGCAGACATATTATTTGGCGTTTTGTTTCGCAATATTATGCAAAACCAACTTTTCTTACCTTCTGGTACCTGCTGATGTTTATTTGGGATCTGCATAAGTCCTGAAAATTTGCACACATAGTCGATAAGCTTTTACTTTTTCTCTATCTTCTTGTTATGGGACATTCATCCTCCGCTGTTGCCATTTCTAATATAAAGTAGCGTAAAGTTCTAACTTATATCTTGCTATAGAAGCGCTAAAAACTACCAGTGTAGTGGGTTTACATAATTCACTCGCGGAACTCTTCTGTTTTCCATCAGTTTGAGCTGGTGTCCTTTTCCTTTCTAAAGGACACAGTTAGTCATATGAAGCCCTCTAATTCTCCTGCAGATGCCCTCCCACCTCGCCTGTTTAAGGAGGTACTTGCTACTATTGGATCAAGTGTCCATAACATTATCAATAGTAGCCTCTCTTCTGGAATAGTACCAGCAGAGTTTAAACATGCAGTACGACCTTTACTTAAAAAACCAAGCCTCGACCCCTCTCTCCTCTCTAATCTCAGACCTATCTCTAATCTTCCATACATTTCCAAAATATTAGAGAAGGTTGTCTACAGTCAGTTGTTGCCCTTCTTAGAGGATAATGGTATTACTGAGCTGTTCCAGTCCGGTTTCAAAGCCCTCCACAGCACAGAGTCAGCGCTTCTAAAAGTATCTAACAATATCCTCCTGTCAACAGATTCTGGTAAATATGTTGTCCTGTGCTTTTAGATCTGTCTGCTGCATTCGAAACCGTCGACCACGCCACCTTAATCACTCGTCTTGAGAACTGTGTGGGCATTAAGGGCGCCGCCCTCAACTGGTTCCGGTCGTACCTAACTGACAGGAGTTTTTGTGTAAAAATAGACAGCTTTATGTCTTCCACAGCTCCTCTACTACATGGGGTCCCCCAGGGCTCAATCCTTGGCCCTCTTTTATTTGCGCTTTACCTTCTCCCCCTTGGTTCTGTTTTCAGGAAGCACAGTATTGCATTTAATTTTTATGCCGATGACTGCCAGATATACTTTCCCATGGCACAAAATAACATGGTTCAACGTCTCATTGACTGCCTGCACGACATCAAAGCCTGGCTTTCAGCTAACTTCCTGAGCCTAAATGAAAACAAAACAAAAGTTATGTTGTTTGGTCCAAGTCGCTCTCCCTCCCCCAACGTTGACCTCGGCACTCTGTCCCCGTATCTCAGCGACTGTGTCACAAACCTGGGGGTAAAGTTCGACTCAGATTTTAAGTTCGAAAAACAAATCAGCAGCGTCGTACAAAAAAGCTTTTATCAACTACGCCAAATAGCGAAAGTGAAACCGTTTCTGTCAGGACATGATCTTGAGAAATTAATCCACGCCTTTATCTCGACTCGTCTTGACCACTGCAATGTCCTGTACGTAGGCATTAGCCAGGCCTCCCTCGCCCGCCTGCAGCTCGTGCAGAACTCTGCTGCTCGTCTGCTAACACAGACCCGCAGGCGTGAGCACATCACCCCTATACTAGCGCCCCTTCACTGGCTCCCTGTGCGCTACCGAATCAACTTTTAACTCCTACTATTTGTTTTCAAATGTCTAAACAACCTCGCTCCAACATATCTCTCCGACCTCCTTCAGCCTTACTGCCCCTCTGATCCCTAAGTTTAGCCGATCAGCTGCTGTTGACGGTCCCTGACACAAGGCTGAAGCTTAGAGGTGACAGAGCTTTTGCCGCTGCTGCTCCCAAGTTCTGGAACGACTTACCTTTGAGTGTTAGACAGGCCTCCTCTCTTCCTGCTTTTAAATCGCTCTTAAAAACACTTTTATTCCATGGCCTTTAACACTCTGTGATCTTCATCCTGCTATGGTGTCTCATAATGCACCTGCTGTGAACCTGTTTCTATGTTTTATTTATTTATTTATTTATTTTTTATTGTGCTCTGTTTGTGTTGTGTTGTGTTTGCTAATTTTTCTTGTGTTATCTTTGAACCTACCTATTGTACAGCACTTTGGCTACACCTGTGGTAAATTTTAAATGTGCTTTATAAATAAAGTTGATTTGATTTAGTTATTAGAGAGTTCCGGTTGGACGTTTTTCACGGGACACATTTCCGGCGTTGTTGGACTAGTCAGCCACGGATGAGGAGATGCTGCTCCGTTATTGATTTAAGTCAAGTCTGAATGTCATTAAAACAGTTAGCTCCATCTTTTGACACTTCTTCCACTCCCGTCCTTGCACGCTACACCGCTACAACAAAGATGACGGAGAGAAGACGCTGCCGAAGGTGAGCCACGTAAATAAGAGCGCCCACAAAACGGCGCATTCTAAAGCGACTGTCAGAAAGCGACTTGAAGATGATCTGTAAAACATAATCGATGCAACATTTTGACCAAAGAACCACCATTACATGTTATGTAGACCACAAGGAAGTCTTTTACATTAAGAAAATAATAATAATAATATGACCCCTTTAATGCGCCCTATAATCCAGTGCGCCTTATGTGTAAAAAAAAAAAAAACCTGAATAGACCCGCTCATCAGCAGTGCGCCTTATAATCCGGTGCGCCCTATGGTCCGGAAAATACGGTATGTGAAATCAATGTGTTTTCTTTTTTGGATGTCAGACCGACTGTAAGTTTTGTTTTCTTATTTTATTAGTTCTGACGGCATTATATTTGGCATCGTTGGTAACATGAAGAAGACGTGGCTCAAATAAATGTCTGTGAGCAAAACGAACGACGAGCCTCGAATAAGACCTCAGAGGGAGTAACAGTAATATTTATAGTTTATCCTATGTTTTATACTGTTTTTTTGATGGCGTTAGTTTTA
>NC_084731.1:55328333-55363333 GCF_033978785.1 Entelurus aequoreus
CACCACTTGTGGCAGTAATGACAATATCACACAGAAGAAGTGTGCAGCTAAATTCAGAAGTTTCTTAAATGCAAAAAATAAAAATAAAATGGTGAAGCTGTAATTTAATTTGCACTTTAATTTTAATGACAGTTTATTCAAGAAGCATGTATATTATTATTTCTTACTTTAGTTAGAATTGGTTTATTTTAGCCCTGGGTAATTAACTGTATGTTAATGTATTTTTCCTCAGTATTAATGAATCCCTTCATATGCAGTATATTACATTTTTTTTTGTAATCAGCCCATACTTGCCAACCTTGAGACCTTCGAATTCGGGAGATTGGGCGGGGTCGGGGGGCGGGGTTTGGTGGCAGCGGGGGTGTATATTGTAGCCCGGAAGAGTTAGGGATGCAAGGGATTCTGGGTATTTGTTCTGTTGTGTTTATGTTGTGTTACGGTGCGGATGTTCTCCCGAAATGTGTTTGTCATTCTTGTTTGGTGTGGGTTCACAGTGTGGTGCATATTTGTAACAGTGTTAAAGTTGTTTATACGGTCACCCTCAGTGTGACCTGTATGGCTGTTGATCAAGTATGTCTGCAGTCACTTTCATGTGTATGCGGAAGCCGCATACAACATGTAACTGGGCCGGCACGCTGTTTGTATAGTGAAAAAGCGGATGCGTCGACAGGTTGTAGCGGACGCTAAAGGCAGTGCCATCACTGCACGCCCTTAATATTGTTGTCCAGGTGAAAATCGGGAGAAATTCGGGAGAATGGTTGCCCCGGGAGATTTTCGGGAGGGGCACTGAAATTCGGGAGTCTCCCGGAAAAATCGGGAGGGTTGGCAAGTATGAATCAGCCTGACCTAAACCTTGATAGTAATCTTTGTGATTAACACATGCTTTCAGATCATTTGACAAAGTGTATCCTGTTAAACACCAAGTAGTTTAGATATAATTATTGAATAAGATTCAAATCAACAGTAAGATTACTAATTCAGTGTTAATATTTGACTGGGCCCCCGGGGCGCCCTGTAGTGGAAACGTTGGGCTAAGAACCCCTAATGTTAACCACAAAAAAGTGTGTAAAATGAAGATTAAAATAATCATAGGTCCTCTTTAACATTCTACAACATCCAGTACATTGGACCCTTTATTGAATATCAAATAGAGGTACTAATGAGGTACTAATTGATAGAGATATTAATGTTTATTATCATAATTGAATTTGCAGTATAGACTGCATTGCATCTTCTTTTGAGACGAGGTACTGAACGCATTAGAAACAGCTCTTATAATATAATGCATACTATAACCAATCATAAACATATATCTAATTTTGTATAGAACCTAATAACATTGAATTACAATGTAAATAATTATGTACCGAGGGTGACTTCCATCTGCAAACACTCCACTGCGACGTTTCAAATGGTCAATCTCATTCCTCAGTTTCTCAATCTCACCAATTAAACGTTCCTGCAAGGGGGAAAAAAAAGATAGACACAATTATATATGTCTTTGTTTTAGCAATCAAAGAGTGACTGACTTTTCATAACTAAGTAGAGCGCAGACCTCCACCAAGGCCAAACTGTTGATCAAAGTGCAAAAAAAGATGTGGAGCATTGATCGTTGAGCAGACACTTTCCTGATTGATGTCCGTGGTGGGATGGTTTCTTTGGTGAACACATATATATTCGTATATATAATGTATGTGTGTATATATATGTGTGTATATATGTATATATGTATACTAATATATATATATATATATATATACATACATATATATATATATATATATATATATATATATATATATATATATATATATATATATATATATATATATATATATATATATATATATATATATATATATATATATATATATATATATATATATATATATATATATATATATATATATCATCATCATCGGCGGTCACTCATGGTCAAGTATGACTGTCCTCCTTCCTGGTCCTTGTGGGTCTTCAGGTGGGCGTAGAGGCCGATTCTGGACCCGATTATTCTGGGGCAATGTGGACAAGGGAATGTAGTGGTGGTGGGTTTGGGTTGGGCCTGTTTGGTGGATGCTCTCTCCTTTCTTAGTCTGCGCTTGTCTTGTGCAGCATGGCGGAGGTCGTCATTATATTGCGCGGCACCCTTACGAACAAGGTTTCTCCACATCGTCCTGTCTGTTGCCTTGACTTCCCAAGACTTAAGGTCTATGCGACACTTTGTCAGGTTTGCCTTGATGTTATCCTTAAATCTCTTCTTTTGACCTCCCGGGGCCCGTTTCCCTTCAACAAGCTGGGAATAAAGGACTTGTTTTGGGAGGCGAGAGTCAGGCATGCGGACTACATGGCCCGTCCATCTGAGTTGGTTTTGGGCAATCGTGGCAATGATGGTGGGCAAGCCAGCCTCCTCCAGGACGCTGGTGTTTGTGCGTCGGTCCTCCCAGCTGATCCTCAGAATTTTCCTGAGACATCTATGATGGTAGGTCTCGAGTGCCTTTAAATGCCTGCTGTAGGTGGTCCAGGCTTCTGACCCATACAGAAGGGTGGGGAGCACGACTGCTTTGTAGACCAGGATTTTGGTCTTTGCTTGGAGGTCACGGTTCTCGAAGACTCGCTTCCTCAGCCTTGAGAAGGCCCCACTGGCACAGCTGAGGCGATGGTGAATTTCATCGTCAATGACAGCTTTAGATGACAGGAGGCTCCCGAGATATGGGAAGTGGTCCACATTTTCCAGTCGGATTTTGTCAATTGAGAGGTTTGGGGGCAGGACAGGCGCACTACTGTTTGGTGGTGATTGGTGGAGGATTTGGGTTTTCTTTATATTGATGGCAAGACCAAGCTGTTTGTATGCCTTCGCAAAAGCAGACAGAGTGCACTGTAGGTCCTCTTCTGAGAGGGCTACGAGGGCATTATCGTCTGCATACTGCAGCTCCATGATGGATATGGTGGTGGTTTGACCTTTAGCCCTGAAACGGTTGATGTTGAGGAGTTGACCGTCGGTTCTGTACATTATTTCGACTCCCTGGGGCAGATGTATGTTTGTGAGATGGAGGATAGTAGCAACAAAAATGGAAAATAGTGTTGGAGCGATGACACATCCCTGTTTTACACCTGTGTCTACACTAAAGGGTTCCGTTTCATCTCCACTGCCACTGAGCACTGTGGCTGACATGTTATCATGCAGTAGTCTCAGTACCCGGATGTATTTATCTGGGCAGCCAATCTTGGACAGAACCAGCCAAAGGGCCTGACGGTTAACCGAGTCGAAGGCTTTGGTGAGGTCTATGAAGGCCATGTATAGTGATTGATTTTGTTCCCGGCATTTTTCTTGCAGTTGTCGTGCGATGAAAATCATGTCTGTGGTGCCTCTGCTTGGGCGAAATCCACTCTGAGACTCAGGAAGCACGCTTTCTGACAGGGGGGTGAGTCTGTTGGCCAAAACCCGAGCGAGGGCTTTCCCTATGGTGGACAGGAGAGAGCTGCCACGGTAATTCCCACAGTCTGCCTTGTCTCCTTTCTTAAATATGGAGACAATTAGGGCATCTCTGAGCTGTGCAGGGATTTCCTCTTCTTCCCATATTTTGAGAAGCAGGGCATGGATGTGCTTGGTAAGATCGGGTCCGCCTTTCTTCAGGACCTCTGCTGGAATGCCGTCGGGCCCAGCAGCCTTGTTGTTCCTCATCTTCCCAATGGCGTCCTGCAGCTCATCCAAGGTAGGTGGTTCTCCCATGCTTTCATCTGTGGGTTGTTGTGGGAGTTGGTCAAGAGCCTCCATCTCAGGTATAGTGTCCCTTTTAAGAGGTCCTCATAGTGTTCTTTCCACCTGTTTGAAATTGCGTCCTTGTCCTTCAGCAGCAGCAGACCATCCTTTGAGCGAAGGGGGGTTAGGCAGCGGTGGCTGGGACCATACACCACTCTTGTGGCATCGAAGAAGCCTATAGTGTCTCCAGAGTCAGCGAGCTGCTCGATCTCCAGAGCCTTTGTTGTCCACCACTGGTTCTTCAGTTTCCTAACCTGTGTTTGGACAGCTGCCTTCGCTTTGGCGTGGGCTACTCTTTTCACTTTGCAGTGGATGTTGTTTTGCCAAGTGATGAAAGCTTGCCGCTTGTTGTTAATTAGTTGCTGGATCTCAGTGTCGTTCTCATCAAACCAGTCTTGATGTCTCCGCTTTTTGAGACCAAGGATATTTTTGCAGGATTTCATTATGGCAGTCGAAAGTGTGCTCCAGTGTGTTTCCGTATCCTCTGGGTACTGTTTGGGCAACGCTGCGCTAAAGGCCTCCTGCAGCTGTTGTTGGTAGGTGGTGTCACTCAACAGCTCGATGTTGATTCTTGGCCGGCACTGTCTTTTCTGCATCCGTCTTTTCCGCATTAAGCGGATGGACATGATGGAGCGAATGAGGCGGTGGTCGGTCCAGCAGTCGTCTGCACTGGTCATTGCTCTGGTGTTTAGGACGTCGCGACGGTCTTTAGAGCGGACAATGACGTAGTCAATGAGATGCCACAGTTTGGAGCGAGGGTGCTTCCATGATGTTTTGAACTTGGTTTTCTGACGGAAAAGTGTGTTGGTGATGACCAGGTTGTGCTCCGAGCACTTAGTTAGCAGTAGTGTGCCATTTGAGTTTGTATTTCCGACCCCTTCTCTCCCCAGTGTACCCCTCCATAGGTGGTGGTTTCTTCCCACTCTGGCGTTGAAGTCTCCGAGCAGGATTAACTTGTCCTCCTTGGGGACTTCAGATAGAACTTTGTCCAGGTCAGCATAAAAGGCCTCCTTAACTTCATCCTGTGCATCAAGGTTAGTCGTTAGTGCATAGGCACTAACGACCGTGGCCATATGACTGCTAGCAAGCATAAGGCGTAAGGTCATTAGGCGCTCGTTGATGCCCACAGGGAGTTCATGGAGGTGGTTGATGAGGCAGTTCTTAATAGCAAAACCCACACCGTGGATTTGTGGCTCATTTGCAGGCTTTCCTTTCCAAAAGAAAGTATATCCGCCTTTTTCTTCCTTCAGCTGCCCTTCATCGGCCAGTCGGGTCTCGGAGAGTGCTGCGATGTCGATGTGGAACTTCCTTAGCTCTCTGGAGATGATGGCAGTTCGCCTTTCAGGTCGATCGCTGGTTTGGTTGTCCGTGAGGGTTCGCACGTTCCAGGCTCCAATGTGTAGTTTGTGTTTTCTTTGTTCTCTTTGTTTTTGACCGCGTGGTGGTGATCCCTCTGGATGCGGTATTCCAGACAGGATGTTGCGAGGCAGGCTATTTTTAGGGTACCTTTTCTAACCCCCTCCCCTACTGGGGTGAGCAGAGTAGATCCTGAATAGGGCTGCTCAGTCATGGGTGCAGCTGCCGAGAAGCTCTTCTGCCTCAGTCCATGAGCTTAACGACTGAATCTAACACCCACCGCCTGTGTGCCAGGTTGTGGCTAGGGACTGCCAGACTTCACTGTCCTGCCCCCGTTACCACTTCCCGGTCGCCAAAGGACTTTGAAGTATCCGGGATGTAAAATGGATGGGTTCCCATTCGGGAGGACGCCTGCGCGTGATGTCTTTTAGCGTGGGGAGACTGATGCGCCTGCAGCCACCACACGGTCCTTGGCAGAGAGGGGCCTTGATCCAGTGGCATGGATCCATGACGACTGGAGACCACCCTCTGTTGCAGCCTTCATCCGCCTTCAGTGCCGTTGTGACATGCAGTGTCACCCTCCGCCACTTCCACCGTTGAGGTCTTATATCTATTTAACCCATAGATGGGGCAGTGGTTGGCGGACGCCAAGGCGTGTCCACACACTGGTGGGCCTGCACGCCTCGCCTCTGGGGCCCACTGCTGCTCCGAGATCCCCCACAGTTTTGCCTGTGTCCGCAAAGACGCAGTTTACCGTGTGTGGCCACGAGGAGGCACCACAGGGGTCTTGGTGGTGGAGAGGCTTTGTACCAGCAGGAGGAGGCTTACGCACTCGGCTCCTCTTTTCACCCACCCAGGGGCTAGCTGGCGGCGATAGCTGTAAGCAGAGAGTAGCAAGCAGGGGCAGCATGCAGCATGCACTAACTACAAGCACTTCTGCCACAAATCTAACGCACTGACGCATCACACGCACCCTGTGCGCGAGCACTCACACACCGAATATATATATACACACACACTCACACACACACACACACACACACACACACACACACACACACACACACACACACACACACACACACACACACACACACACACACGTATATATACATATATATATATATATATGTATACACACATTATATATATATATATATATATATATATATATATATATATATATATATATATATATATATATATATATATATGTATATATATATATATATATATATATATATATATATATATATATATATATATATATATATATATATATATATATATGTATATATATAATCACCAAAAAACTGAAATAAATATACTAATTTGTCTAACCTCATATTTAGTTTAACCCTAACAGGACATAAAAGTCCTTACGTTTTTGAAGGGCATAAAAACATTTTGGGTTTGCCCAAAATTCTAAAACTCTTCCATCCTAAACAAAAATATCGATATAATGTGATTTTCAATGTTGACATTTTTCATCAGATACTATTCAAATTAGTGAGATACCTCATGTTGTGCATTTTTCTTTTACTTAAATCCAAACATTACATGTTCAGTATTTTTGGTTTGGTTTGGTTTAGATTTATTTCAAGCATGTATACAGTTACAAGGGATACATCATATAGTTTACATATTTACATTTATCTTTAAAACATGCTCGAAAAGGAGTAGGATGAAGCCAAACTCATTCAATCCTACCCCTTTTCCAATTCATAGCAGTTTACGAGCACATATGGTCACTTCCTGTTCTCATTTTGTAACACAATTTACATCGATGAAACACAACAGATCTCCTAATAAATACTTAGGTCAGTTATGATCAGAGGTGGGTAGAGTACCCAAAAATTGTACTCAAGTAAGAGTACTGTTACTTTAGAATAATATGACTCAAGTAAAAGTAAAAAGTAGTCATCAATATACAGTAATTACTTGAGTAAGAGTAAGTATTCCATAAAAAAACAACTCAAGTTTTGAGTAACTTCTGATTTATTTATTAGCTATTTTAATGGTTATTTGACTACATTTGTAGTTGGTGTGTGTGTGTATAAAACATAAAAATCATAAACAATTTTATACATGGGTTATACTTGTATATACTTGAATATACTTGTATAGTGCTTTTCTACCTTCAAGGTACTCAAACGCTTTGACACTATTTCCACATTCACCCATTCACACACACATTCACACACTGATGGCGGGAGCTGCCATGCAAGGCCCTAACCACGACCCATCAGGAGCAAGGGTGAAGTGTCTTGCTCAAGGACACAACGGACGTGACGAGGTTGGTAGAAGGTGGGGATCGAACCGGGAACTCTCAGGTTGCTGGCACGGCCACTCTCCCAACTGCGCCACACAGTCCCCAATATGATATAATAATAATATAATATAATATAATTTAATATAATATATAATATATAATATATCCATCCATCCATCCATTTTCTACCGCTTATTCCCTCCGGGGTCGCGGAGGCCGCTGGAGCCTATCTCAGCTACAATCAGGCGGAAGGCGGGGTACACCCTGGACAAGTCGCCACCTCGTCGCAGGGCCAATATAATATTATATAATATAATATAACATAATATAATAATAATAATATAATACGGCATGTTTTCTCTAGTTAGAAGTGGAATTCTTGTCAGCTGAAATGTGAACATTTCTACTGACACATGATGATATAAATTTTATTTTTACTAGTTTGAAAGTAATCATTAAATATTATTTTTTGATGCTCTGTCTGTCGTGTCACTGTGTACATCACTGTGTACAGTCAGTACGTTTCTATGTACTAAATTAGTCTGATTTGTCAAATATTAATTTTTCTTCTATTTTCACAGCTATATGGGGAGTTCTAGTTTCCATGCCTGCAATGAGGTGGCGACTTGTTCAGGGTGTACCCCGCCTTCCGCCCGATTGTAGCTGAGATAGGCTCCAGCGCCCCCCACGACCCCGAAGGGAATAAGCGATAGAAAATGGATGGATGGATGGATGGATGGATAGTTTCCATGCTCTTGTGACTGATGGCCATACGCAGTGTGCCTCTCGTACACTAGGTGGCAATTGTGGTAATTTCAGCTTGTTTAGCTAAGCTAGACGTAAATACAGTAGAAGAAGAAAATGCTACTTGCTAATAAGCTAGCGCAATTGATTGATTGATTGAGACTTTTATTAGTAGGTTGCACAGTGAAGTACATATTCCGTACAATTGACCACTAAATGGTAACACCCGAATAAGTTTTTCAACTTGTTTAAGTCGGGGTTCACTTAAATTGATTCATGATACAGATATATACTATCAGATATATACTATCATCATAATACAGTCATCACACAAGATAATCACATTGAATTATTTACATTATTTACAAATTGGGGGGGGGGGGGGTAGGTTTGGTTGGTGTAGCGGATTTTATAGACTAGGCTCAGTGCAAGTTGTTTTACTCTGTCCTCCACCCTGAGCCAGCCCACTTTGGAGAAGTGGGTAGGAGTGAGGTGGGATTTCTCAATCAATCAATCAAAAGTCTAGAAGTAATCTGACTAGCTTGTTCTGGGATGTTTGGAGTTTAGATTTCTTGTTTATTTTACCCTTTCAATATCTACTCCGTCTATTTGTATTTGTGTATGATGCTCTTTTCTACTGTTACCAAATAGCATTATTTTAGTTTTACTGAGATTCAAGGATAGTCAGTTTTTTTCAAACCGTCTTTTTAATTTGTTAATTTCTTCCGTTATTATTTGTATTAGCTTCTGATTGTTCTCTCCTGAACAGAAAGCAGTTGTGTCGTCTGCAAATAAAACTAACTTTAGGTCCTTTGTAACTTTACAAATGTGGTTTATATAAAGATTAAACAATCTTGGTCCCAGTATTGATCCCTGGGGTACACCACAAGATATATCTTGCTGTGTTGACATATTTTCACCCACATATTGCTTCCTGTTGGTTAAGTAGCTCCTTACCCAGTTCAAGACCAACCCTCTGCATATCGTTCTAATTTTGTTATTAAAATATCATGATTAATTGTGTCAAATGCTTTTGTAAGTCCATGAATAGTGCGGCCGCACATTCTTTACCATCTATTGCAGGGGTGCCCACACTTTTTCTGCAGGCGAGCTACTTTTCAATTGATCAAGTCATGGGGATCTACCTCATTCATATATATAATTTATATTTACTTATTTATGAAATATATGTTTTTGTTAACAAGCATGTTTAACACATATAGTTAATGTTAACAAGTTAAAGGTGTTTAATGATAATACAAGCATGTTTAATACATAGTCAATATTGTTAACAAGTTAAAAGTGTTTAATGATAATACAAGCATGTTTAACACATATAGTTAATATTGTTAACAAGTTAAAGGTGTTTAAAGATAATACAAGCATGTTTAACACATATAGTTAATATTGTTAACAAGTTAAAGGTGTTTAAAGATAATACAAGCATGTTTAACACATAGTTAATATTGTTAACAAATTAAAGGTGTTTAAAGATAATACAAGCATGTTTAACACATATAGTTAATATTGTTAACAAGTTAAAAGTGTTTAATGATAATACAAGCATGTTTAACACATATAGTTAATATTGTTAATAAGTTAAAGGTGTTTAAAGATAATACAAGCATGTTTATCACATATAGTTAATATTGTTAACAAGTTAAAGGTGTTTAAAGATAATACAAGCATGTTTAACACATATAGTTAATATTGTTAACAAGTTAAAGGTGTTTAAAGATAATACAAGCATGTTTAACACATAGTTAATATTGTTAACAAGTTAATGGTGTTTAAAGATAATGCAAGCATGTTTAACACATATATGGTTAATATTGTTAACAAGTTAAAGGTGTTTAAAGATAATACAAGCATGTTTAACACATATAGTTAATGTTAACAAGTTAAAGGTGTTTAATGATAATACAAGCATGTTTAATACATAGTCAATATTGTTAACAAGTTAAAAGTGTTTAATGATAATACAAGCATGTTTAACACATATAGTTAATATTGTTAACAAGTTAAATGTGTTTAAAGATAATACAAGCATGTTTAACACATATAGTTAATATTGTTAACAAGTTAAAGGTGTTTAAAGATAATACAAGCATGTTTAACACATAGTTAATATTGTTAACAAATTAAAGGTGTTTAAAGATAATACAAGCATGTTTAACACATATAGTTAATATTGTTAACAAGTTAAAAGTGTTTAATGATAATAAAAGCATGTTTAACACATATAGTTAATATTGTTAATAAGTTAAAGGTGTTTAAAGATAATACAAGCATGTTTAACACATATAGTTAATATTGTTAACAAGTTAAAGGTGTTTAAAGATAATACAAGCATGTTTAACACATATAGTTAATATTGTTAACAAGTTAAAGGTGTTTAAAGATAATACAAGCATGTTTAACACATATAGTTAATATTGTTAACAAGTTAATGGTGTTTAAAGATAATGCAAGCATGTTTAACACATATATGGTTAATATTGTTAACAAGTTAAATGTGTTTAAAGATAATACAAGCATGTTTAACACATATAGTTAATATTGTTAACAAGTAAAAGGTGTTTAAAGATAATACAAGCATGTTTAACACATATAGATATGAAGACAAGAATATACGTTTGTGTATTACCTGATTCTGATGACTTGCATTGATAGGAAACAGACAGTGGTGCTGATAACGTCCGCATTTTCAAATGGAGGAGAAAAAAAGTCCTCCTTTCTGTCCAATACCACATGAAAGTGGCTGGTTTTTGGCATCTTATTTGTCTAGCTTCCGTACTCCTTTGTATACACTTTACAAGAAATACATTGGCGGCAAACTCTGTAGCTTGCTAGCTTGTGCACGCCAGCTTTCTGAGACTCTTATGTTGTTAGCGCAGGCAGGATGAAGCAGCGCTTTTATTGTGCAACTGTGCAGTCGGTCTTTGGAGTTTTGACGACAGGTACGGCGCCAGAGTCTGTTGAAATAAAAAGTGTTTCTCGCCTTCCTGTCGGTAATTTTTTCTTAATAATGAGCTGGCAGCAGCCAGCGTCATCTCAGAAGACCCTCGGGTGCCGTGAATGTCAATCAAGTGACGAAAGTGACGTCATAGTAAAGATTTATGATAGCTCATTTACAGGACTATTTTTTAAATGCATGGCTGGCGATCGACTGACACACCCTCCGCGATCGACCTGTAGCTCGCGATCGACGTAATGGGCACCCCTAAACTATTGCATTGGTAACTTCCTCTCTTATTTTGATTAATGCTATCGATGTTTAGATATTTGCTCGGAATCCATATTGGTTTTCCACGAGCGTTCCACTTTTGTTGATACATTTATCTAATCGGGTATTGAATAGTTTTTCCGTGATTTTGGAGAATTGTGGAAGTAGTGAAACAGGTCTGTAGTTGGTAAACTGGTGTATGTCTTGTTTCTTATAAATTGGTATGACTTTCGCATTAAGAAGGTGAATAACTTAATTATGCTAAATAGGTAAACAAACATCAAAGTAAAATGGACTCGCAATATTTATTGGCAAAACTTGCACTTCAATAAATATTGAACATTTTGAGTGCAGTTTTTCCCCCAATTGGAAACATTTGGTCGGGTGGTTTGTTTTGTTGCCTTTTCTGTTGCCAATTGCAATAATATGAATTTTTAAACCGTATTGAATGCCACTTTAGTCCTTCATTTTCGCAAAATCCAAAATATGACTTTTAAAGCTTTTTTAATGACCCGCAGGAACCCTGTAAATAAAATCCTGTGAAAGAATACATCTTGTCATCTGATGAGTTGACTGACCCTGGTGTGGTGGAACTCTTCCAGCTGCTTCTGGCAGTTCTCAAGATCTTGAATGAGAGAGTTCTGCACACAAACATGTGGAAATTATGTCAAAACAAATCTGCGGTGCAAACATGTATTATAATAATTAATTAGTATGCGGGGCCACAACGAGGGCCTTGCCTTGTCCTCCAGCGCTGCCATGCGTTCTTTCAGGTGGAGTTGCAGCCTCTCATTGGACTCGGTGAGGAGGCGGTCCACCGTGTCCGACAAGCGCTTGTTGTGTTCCTCGTTCATCTTCTCCCTCTGTCGAGCCTGGGGAACGCAGACAAGACCGGGCGTCACAAAGTATTTTTAATGTTTATGCTGCCTGATTGAGCCATTTATGTGCGGACTAACGTTTTCCACTGAGGGCCGCAAACTAAAAAATGAAATCATGCGGGGGCCATTTTGAAATTCTTTATTTTTAAACTAATACAAAATATATATTTTTTTAACCTTTAGGGCTCCCATCAAGTTTGGTCCCAGGGTCTCAATCATAAAAATTGTAAAAATAAGTCATATATTAAAACATTTTTCAATGCTTAAATCTCTAGATCAACTTCAAATCTATCTGTCGATATATATCTTTTCATGTTTTATGCTCTTTTTGTTAAAGAAGCCCTGTTTTTTATGGCACAAACACAAAATATGCAATATTTTCATCAACAACGATTTCAAAGTGGAAGTTTTGTAGCCTTAAATAGGGCAATAATTCATAACATCGTTGTTTTGATTCATTATTATTTTTTGGGTAATGACAGTTTACAAAAAAAACCCCACTAAAATTCTCAGGGATCCAAAATGGCCCCACAGATAAAAGTGTTAAAACATAAGTCATACATTACTTTTAAATGTTTATTTTACTTTAAAGGCTTAAATCTCTAGATCAACTTCAAATCAATCTGTTGATATAAAATCTAATTTTTTTGTTAAAGAAAACCCTGTTTTTATGGCAAAAACAAAAAATATGCAACATTTCCCCCCCAAAAAATTCCAAATGGAAGTTTTAGAGCCTTAAATAGATTAATAATTCACAACATCATTATTATTATTTAAAAATGACAGTTAAAACATTCCCACCAAAACTCTCAGGGATCCAAAAGGGCACCACTGACAAAAGTGTTAAAAAAGGGTCATACATTACTTTTTTTTATTTGTTTACTTTTATCCATTAAATCTCTCAATCAACTTCATATCTATCTGTCAATATAAAGTTAAAAAAATGTTATGCCCTTTTTGTTAAAGAAAAGTTATTTATGGCAAAAACTTTCCCCAAAAATATTTGGAAGTTTTGGAGTCCTAAATAAATAAATTAAATAACAATAATTCATAACATCATTGATTTTGATTCATTATTATTTTTTGAGTAACGACAGCATGATTAAAAAAAAAAAAAAAATTCCACTAAAATTTTCAGGGATCCAAAAGGGCCCCACTGATAAAAATGTAAAAAATAAGTTATACATTACTTTTTATTTTTTATTTTTTTACTTTCAACGCTTAAATCTCTATATCCACTTCAGATCTATCTGGTAATTTGTTTTTATTTAATTTTTTTTTACTGTAAATAAAAAAATGCCATTTTACAGTAAAATTTTGGCACCTGAGCTGCCAGTTTGTTTTTTTTACCACAGTTTATTACAGTAAAAAAAGTACTGTTTTTTTCATTTAGAGAAAAATGCTGTAAAAATCACAGCAAATGTCACAATTTTACCATGAAATCTATTGCTACTTTTACATTGCACAATTTGATGGATAACTTGCTCTGAAATGATAATTATTAGTAGTATTTATTTCCATTCAAGAAATGGTTTGAATGTTTGATAATATATTTTTGCATAATTACACAATATTTAGGTTAACATAATTTGCGATTACATGGAGTAAATATATTTTTTTCTGCCAAAATAGAAAGGAAGAATACATTTAGTAAGAAAAGTTACAGTACTTTATTGATACATATTATTTCCAGGCTTTCGAGGGCCAAATAAAATGAAGTGGCGGGGCACATCTGGCCCCCGGGCCTTGAGTTTGACACCTGTGCGTTTGATGTACCTGCACAAAATATGGGATTGGTATCGCCGATACCAGCCTGAATAGTACCTGGTATCTGATCGTAAAGAAAATCAGTGGTATCGCACAGCACTGACAGCGGCAAATGAACCCTACAGTGTACGGCGGAGGAGGGGTGGGCGGACGTGTCACTGGACGGTATGTGGATTTGGTTGAAATTCATGCAACAATGAACCGGGAAAATGATGCGTTGGCGTACGCATGAGCGAGCTCCGGGTTGAGGCGGCCGACTAATGTGAAGCATCAGTCCACACACACACACACACACACACACACACACACACACACACACACACACACACACACACACACACACACACACACACACACACACACACACACACACACACACACACACACACACACACACACACACACACACACGCACACACACACACACATGCACACACCCCCACACATGTACACACACACATGTATACACACACACACACACACACACACACACACATCACGTTTCGAGGTCAGAGAGACCCTGCAGGGCACACATGCACACGCTCACCCTCGCCAGCTCTTGGTTCTTCTCCTCAAGTTGGGACTCCAGCTGTCTGAGGCGCTCCTCCACGTTGCCATGGCGCTCCTCGGCCTACAGGGGGCGACACTCACTCATTTAGCTCTGCTACTGTGTTGAAGTGTTTTGCAACTTGCTGACTCTTCTGTTCCGTCGCTTGTGATTTAATTTGACGTGTGTGTGTGTGCGTGTGTGTGTGTGTGTGGTGTGTGTGTGTGTGTGTGTGTGTGTGTGTGTGTGTGTGTGTGTGCGTGTGTGTGTGTGTGTGTGTGTGTGTGGGACCTTGGACAGCGCCGCCACTCGCTGCGCCAGCTCAGCTTCCACCTCTGGCAGCGTCTCGGCCTTCCTCATGGTCTGCGCCAACCTCTGCTCGGCCATCTCCAGCATCTCCTGCAGCTGACGCACCTTCTCCTCGCTCTGACTCACAGAGACGCACAGAGACAGAACGCGGCTAAGTGACACGCGTGTTCAGGAGACAGCAGCACGCTCACGTTCCCTTTAGGGACCTGAACTCAGATTCACCCCGCACTCCACGTGAACCTTCCAGATCTCACCAGACGGGAAAACCCCCCACAGAGCTTTGCACTTAAAACCCACACATGTACTATTCTTACATCAGTTGGAGTAGCCAGGCTGTGAAATATTGATTGTTTGACATAGCAGTATTAGCAGGCATCAGCGTTAAGCATTAAGCCCAACTTTTCCACTACAGTAGGGCCCGGGACCCACTCAAAGATTAACACGTTAGTAGTCTAACACTTCATTTTAATCGTATTCAATAATTGTGTGATTGCCCACACACACGGAAATCGTGTGCTCGCCAAAATGAATGGACGTATTCATAGTTGTTTCATAGTCCACTTTTTTACCCGATTCGCAGCTTTCAAGTTAAAGTTAAAGTTATATAATAATTGTGTGAATGCCCACGCACACGGAAATCAACCACCCACACACACTACTCTTCGAAGATCTCAAAGGAAAAAACATGTTTTCTATTTCCCAGAATTCCTGATTTTCCCAAAATTCCAATTCAAATGAATGGACGTATTCATAGTTCTACAAGGCCCAAAATTTTGCGCCACTTTTTTACCCGATGGGGATTTTTCAACCATCCACACACACTACTCTTCCAAGATCTCGAAGGCAAAATATGTTTTCCCTTTCCCAGAATTCCGGGTTTTCCCAGAATTTCCAGGAATTTCTCCCCATTGACAATGAATGGGCAATATACAAACTTCTGCATATCCCACATGTCTCAACTGAATTGAACCGTTCCAACATCCACACACTCCACTCACCCTGGACATTCAGGCATTTCAGTTCCACTCACGCGTATCAGCAGTTCGCTGGCTTGCGCACATAGGGCATTCACACGCAATTCCTGTCGGAATTGCAAATGCTAGTAATATCTGACCGACTTACAGTTTCACAGGATAAACCTTGTCAAATGATATGAAAGCATGTGTTGATTACAAAGATTATTATCAAGGCTTAGTTCAGGCTGATTACAAAAAAAACTAAACAATCAAATATACCGCAAAAGAAGGGATTCATAAAAACTGATGAAAAATACATATACATACAATGCAGGGATAATATACATTCTAACTAAATGAATAATACAT
This sequence comes from Entelurus aequoreus, assembly GCF_033978785.1. Lineage (NCBI taxonomy): Eukaryota > Metazoa > Chordata > Actinopteri > Syngnathiformes > Syngnathidae > Entelurus > Entelurus aequoreus. The sequence goes on from NC_084731.1 coordinate 55,344,518, forward strand.
AATATTAATAAACATGTGTATTAAATAAACGGTCAATTATATTAAAGACCAAATGAAAATACAGCTTCACTACTTTAGTCATATTTTTTGCACTTAAAAAACGTCTCTATGACTTTAGCTCCAGACTTCTTCTGTTTGTTTTACATTGTCATTACTGCCACAAGTGGTGGAAAAGTGTATTGCAACTGAGCAACCCTGCGGCCCATACGGACCACAGCTGAGAAAAAGATATGTATTGGCGGCCCTCTAGGGGGCACTCTCGGCCAAACACTGGTTTAAGAAACACTGGGTGACATCACATTGGATGAACCCTTTTGTAACACATTGGAACACAATAGAGGCTCGCTTACTCAAAATATGAAGTCCTGTTTGTGTTCATTGTGAAGTTAGCTTTTTTTATTTAGAGTTGAATGTCAAGCTTTCAGACTTGCCTAGCTTAAAAAAAATACTCAAAACATCTAGCGTTAAGAAAAAAGAAATACTCTTAATGGAACAGCCATTGTATCCAAGCTTGGCCAAGAACACATACATACGGACTATATTAGGGCGGGACAATTAATCCAATTTTAATTACGATTTTGATTTTGGCTTTTCACAGTCATAAAAATATTATAATCATGAACTAAAATCATAATATAGTCACACAAATATTTAAAAAAAACATTAATGGGCTGCGCAACGTGTATGCAAATTCCTAAGTGTCATGTCTGTGTTAATCATGTTTTTGTTTTGCTTGGGTTTTGGGCTCTTTTTAGTTCCTGGTTGCACTTCCTTGTTTGGTTTGGTTTCCATGGTCACCCATTAGTTTTCACCTGTCTTGTCACGCACCTGTTTCACATCCTCATGTCACGCACCTGTCTCACGTTTTCACTAATCCTGTCACCAGTATTTAAGGCCCTTGTTGCCAGGCAGTCGGCCTGGCGACATCACTCTGTTCACCCTCATGATCCATGCTGCTTTTCCTTTTGCCCCTCTTGTCATGTCAAGTAAGTTTAGTTATTGTTCATAGTTTTTTGCCTTTGTGCTAGTGTTTTGTTTTCATAGTCAAGTTTTTTTCCCTCCGCTGTGAGCGCTTTTTGTTTATCCTCTTTTGAGCCTTTTTTGAGTTAATATATTAAACATGTCCTCACCTGCACGCCACGTTTGGTCCAATTCCTTTGCACCACGGGAGAACAAACCACGCCACAGACCAAGTCTTGACAGATGTCGCCAGCAGAAGAGTTCCCCCGCAAAATTGGACGAGGGAGCGTGGGAAGTCCTGCACGCTATGGAAGCGGAAACACGGCGCTTTTCCCCCAGGGAGCGCAGGGGGATGATGTGGGGGCCCGGAGGCAAGCTGGTGCCGATCGGCGCGTCACTCCCGCCCCGGAAACGTCGCCAAGGAAAGACTTCCGCGAGTGGACAGGGTGCATCACTCCTGCGGGCTCCTCCCCCTCCGGGCGGAAATGGAAGTCAGACAGCCTGGCAGCTCAAGGAGCACTCCACAGACCTGGAGATTTTTTTTCCAAATTCTTTACCGGTTCAATCCAAGCCACCCAAATTCCATGCCCCGCCCCCCAGGACTCAAGCCACGCCCAAGTCACACATTTTTTTTTCACCCACAAAAGCCCAGGTGGAAGGGGAAAGAAAGATTTTTTGGACAGTTTGGAGGGGAGGATTCTGCCCCCCTCCTGACCACCCTCCACCCACCCAAAGAAACGATTCCAGACCGCAGGGCGCGCGTCTGGTATCCGCTCCTTGAGGGGGGGGGCTAGGGGTGGGAATTGTTCAGGTGGGGTGGCTCAGCATCGTCACGCCAAGCCACAGCCTCCAGCACGACCACCACCACCAGTCTTTCATCACGCCAAGCCACAGCCACCAGCTCGGCCACCACCACCTGTCTTTCGACCTGCCAAGCCACAGCCACCAGCACGGCCGCCACCACCAGTCTTTCGACCTGCCAAGCCACAGCATCCAGCTAGGCCACCTCCACCAGCTCCACGCCAAGCTCCACCAGTCGCAGCTCCACGACGCCAAGTGCCGCCAGTCGCAGCTCCACGACGCCAAGTGCCGCCAGTCGCAGCTCCACGACGCCAAGTGCCGCCAGTCGCAGCTCCACGATGCCAAGCGCCGCCAGTCGCAGCTCCACGACGCCAAGCGCCGCCAGTCGCAGCTCCACGACGCCAAGCGCCGCCAGTCGCAGCTCCACGACGCCAAGCGCCGCCAGTCGCAGCTCCACGACGCCAAGTGCCGCCAGTCGCAGCTCCACGACGCCCAGTGCCGCCAGTCGCAGCTCCACGACGCCCAGTGCCGCCAGTCGCAGCTCCACGACGCCCAGTGCCGCCAGTCGCAGCTCCACGACGCCAAGTGCCGCCAGTTGCAGCTCCACGACGCCCAGTGCCGCCAGTCGCAGCTCCACGACGCCCAGTGCCGCCAGTCGCAGCTCCACGACGCCAAGTGCCGCCAGTCGCAGCTCCACGACGCCAAGTGCCGCCAGTCGCAGCTCCACGACGCCAAGTGCCGCCAGTCGCAGCTCCACGCCAAAACCAAGACACACCATGCCAAGACCAAGACACACCATGCCAAGACCAAGTCCAAGACCCCCCATGCCAAGACACACCATGCCAAGACCAAGTCCAAGACCCCCATGCCAAGACCCCCCATGCCAAGACCAAGTCCAAGACCCCCCATGCCAAGTCCAAGACCCCCCATGCCAAGACCCATGCCAAGACCCATGCCAAGACCCATGCCAAAACCCATGCCAAGACCCATGCCAAGACCAACCATGCCAAGACCAAGTCCAAGACCAACCATGCCAAGTCCAAGACCAACCATGCCAAGACCAAGTCCAAGACCAACCATGCCAAGACCAACCATGGCCATGACAAGCTTCGCCACGCCAAGCTTCGCCGCCTGCTTCATCTGCTGCTTCTACGCCTGCCATGACGACGACGCCGCACCTGTCTTCTCGTCTGCCACGGATATGGCCGCTGCCTGGTCGTCCGCCACGCCAAGTGCGCCCACGTCATCGTCTGCCACGGATGTGGCCCTTCCCGGGTCGCCCACCTCGCCTGTGGCGGCGGCGTTCCACTCGCCGCCGCCACATGACTATGCCTAGGTGGATTCGGGGCCACTTGGCCTGGCGACCCACCGCCATGTCCCCCTCCCTCCCCCCCCCATGACTCTTGTTCATTTTTTTGTGTTGGGACATCTGGGATCTGTCCGTAAGGGGGGGCTCTGTCATGTCTGTGTTAATCATGTTTTTGTTTTGCTTGGGTTTTGGGCTCTTTTTAGTTCCTGGTTGCACTTCCTTGTTTGGTTTGGTTTCCATGGTCACCCATTAGTTTTCACCTGTCTTGTCACGCACCTGTTTCACATCCTCATGTCACGCACCTGTCTCACGTTTTCACTAATCATGTCACCAGTATTTAAGGCCATTGTTGCCAGGCAGTCGGACTGGCGACATCACTCTGTTCACCCTCATGATCCATGCTGCTCTTCCTTTTGCCCCTCTTGTCATGTCAAGTAAGTTTTGTTATTGTTCATAGTTTTTTGCCTTTGTGCTAGTGTTTTGTTTTCATAGTCAAGTTTTTTTCCCTCCGCTGTGAGCGCTTTTTGTTTATCCCCTTTTGAGCCTTTTTTGAGTTAATATATTAAACATGTCCTCACCTGCACGCCACGTTTGGTCCAATTCCTTTGCACCACGGGAGAACAAACCACGCCACAGACCAAGTCTTGACACTAAGCTTGTAACGGTGAAACGGATGAGGAGCGTATGAGTGAAAAAAAGTTTGGGATCTCGCCATGGTTGCTACTTTTTATTTGACAAAACGCTAACATGCCTCATCGATAATCAGCAAAGTCAACAAAAAAAGCAAGCAAGGCAAATGATATCCGCGTGAACGTAACCGCAGACGGAATCATGGAATTAGCCAATATAACGGAATCCGCTTTTAAAAGGCAAGGCAAGGCAAGGCAACTTTATTTGTATAGCGCTTTTCATACACAAGGCAGACTCAAAGTGCTTCACAGACAACAAAGTGAAATGAAAGAAAATAAAAGCAAAATTAAAATGCAGACAATAAAAATAAAAACAGTGCAGACGTTAAAAGTTAAAAGATTAAAAGATTTAGCTGAAAGCTAAGGTGAACATAAAAGTCTTCAGTCTAGTTTTAAAAGTAGTCAGAGTTGGGGAGAGTCTGACATCTTCAGGAAGTTTATTCCAGCTATGTGTTGCATAGTGACTGAATGATGATCTCCCTTGATTTGAGTTTACTCTTGGAACCGCTAACAGATTGGTCTCAGAAGATCTTAGTGATCTAGAGGGCGTATATAGTGGGAGCATATCAGTGATATACTTGGGCCCTAGACCATGTAGTGATTTATATGTGAGCAGGAGGATTTTGAAATCTATTCTCTGATGTACAGGGAGCCAATGTAAGGATTTAAGAATTGGTGTAATGTGCTCACATTTTTTGGTCTTTGTTAGAACTCTAGCAGCAGCGTTCTGAACAAGCTGTAGCTGCCTGACAGTTTTTTTGGGAAGACCTGCAAGGAGACCATTACAATAGTCTAGCCTACTGGTAATAAAGGCATGTACAAGTTTTTCTAAGTCTTGAGCTGACATGAGCCCTCTAAGTCTTTTTACATTTTTGAGGTGATAGTAGGCCGATTTTGTTACTGATTTGATGTGACTGTCGAAATGTAAATCAGAATCTAAAATAACCCCAAGATTTCTGGCTTTATTTGAGGTTTTCAGGGACAGTGATTGAAGGTGTTGGATGACTTTAAACCTTTCTTTTTTAGCACCAAAAACAATTATCTCAGTTTTATCTTCATTTAGTTGTAGGAAATTTTGGCACATCCAGTGTTTGACTTGCTCAATGCACTGGCACAGAAGATCTATGGGGCGATAGTCATTTGGTGATAGCGCTACATAGATTTGGGTGTCATCGGCATAGCAATGATGGTCAATGTTATTATTTTGCATGATTTGTCCTAGTGGGAGCATATAGATGTTAAATAAAGTCGGCCCCAAGATTGAACCTTGGGGGACTCCACACGTTACGTTGGTTGGTTCTGATACAAAGTCACCAATGGAAACAAAATAGTTCCTATCTTGTAGATATGACTTGAACCAGCTTAAAACTGTGCCTGAGATCCCCACCCAGTTTTCCAACCTGTCCAAAAGTATTGAGTGGTCGACAGTGTCAAATGCAGCACTGAGGTCCAAAAGCATTAATACTGAAGTTTTGCCAGAGTCTGTGTTTAGACGGATGTCATTTATAACTTTAAGAAGGGCCGTCTCTGTGCTATGAAGAGGTCGAAATCCTGACTGGAAGTTGTTGTGGCAGCCAGTAGAAGCAGAATATTACGGAAATCAACAAATTTACACAATTATATGCTTGACCCACAAAACCAAAATAAAAATAAAAATATTTAGATTTTTTAAAATTGCTATTGTTATTGACATTTATCATTATTGCTATTATTATTGTTTTTTTATTTGTTGCTAATTTATATCTAGTTGTGCTCTGAAAGTATATTTAAAGTGGTACAACAAACACTCATTTTTTCAAATTATTGAATAATCGTATTAATAATCGTGATTTCAATATCAATCCAAATTAACTTTAAATAGTTATTTTTACCATAAACGTCCAGCCCCAGACTGTATGTTAATTAATGTTGCCTGGATCATGTTTAGTTTAGTTTAAGACTCCCTTAATTCTGTTTCAGGGTTTGTATTTTCTTGGTTGCCATGGGTGCTGATTATTTTCACCTGCCTTTGATTAGTGTTCGGGACGATCACCTGCTCCCAGGCACTAATCAGAGAGCCATTTATTCCAGCTTTTCGCCACACTCAGTTTGGCTGTCTTGTTTGCTTCACGCAACAGTTACGTTCGTTTACCTTTTTGATTCCTGTTCTAAGCTTCGCCATAGCTTCCGCGCTATCGGCACGCTTTCCTGCATTTTGTGTATTCCTGACTGATTTATGGACAATAAATAATTTTCCTACCTGCACGCTGATTCCGGAGTTCCGTCAGCATCTTGGGGAAACGATCCGTGCATTTACGTGCAACCCCGCCTTAACTACATGACCAGCGGTTTTCTGTGGGAAGGCTACTGCCCCTGTTAGCACTATTTCTCTCCACATGAGTTAGCCACATTTTAGCTAATGATGACATGATTAATAATAACAAAAATGTTATCTTATCTTTGTCCCGAGAGATATTTAGCAATATATGATTTATTTTAAAGGTACACAAATTACTTACAAATGCAACATAAGGAAAACAAAGCTATGCTACTTAGCGATAAGGAAGTGAGCATCTTCTTTGGTTCTTACAAAACAGTATAATTGACAACTCTGCCCCCTAATGGACACAAAAGATCAGCTCCAAACTGTTTATCAAGGACTGGCCAGTAATAAAGTTGATGATTTAGCGCCGCATGACTTGTGTGGTGTGCGTGTTCATACTTGTCTGTGCAGAGAGTCCTTTGTGGCCAGCTCGTTCTCCAGCTTGTCGTTGAGGTCGTGGATGTGTGTGGTTTCCCTCTGGGCAGCCAGGTAACGTTTCTCTAAAGTGGTGATCCTCTCCTCCATGTCTTCTCTCTGCCAGCACAGAGAAATAAACAACCAAACCTTTTAGAGTCATGTTATGTCATAAAGCATGGACACCAGTATGGTGGAGATGATGACCTTTTTCCGAAACATATAGCATGCAGTTTCAAGAGCCCAAGGTCAAAATTCGGATGTTTTGTCAAAAAGTGCCTCCGCAGGTTATATTATTTTGAGACTGTTTACACTTAATTACAAAGTAAACACATTGGCTTCCACACTGCACTTTCAGTAAATTCAATATTCTGTCTTCGACACTCGTTTTCAGCGTATGCGGCTAGACAGATAGTTAACAGCATGAAGAAACAAAAGCTCCAGGTGTTTTTTGTTTTTTTTTAAATTATTTTCCTTCCTCAGTTTTATTTCTTTACACTCCTCTCTTCATTTAGGTTCATAAGACTGAAATAATAACGTCCATTGTGTACGTTTGTATTTCACATAAATAAAATAGAAGGTTTAACTATGGATGCTTACACATATAGAAATGAAACAACATTCACACATCAAACATTGCACACAATGAATGTGACTCATCACAATTAATCCTAAGGTGTAGCGTTATCGGCCTCAACTGGTGAAATTTAGCGTTACGTGTGTTCAACTAGCTCTCATTGCCAGAGTTACTCTCAGACAAAAAACAACACGACCACAAATACAAAAGACATTACAAAGTCAGCAATTTCAATACAAAATAAACTAAATATCTTTATGCACAATATCTACGTGATGAAGCTTACACGGTGGAATTATCTAGAACAATGTGTCCGTCACTTAAAATGTCCGACAGGAAACAATGACTCGAGCACTTGGGGTAGAACAATCATACTTTGTGGTCCAGTCGTTGTTAAAAGTCAGATTTTCACAATTCATTTTAATTTTTTTCAGGGTTGAATGAGTAGTCTTCTTCTACTCACCCACTGTGACACATATGCCTAGCTGTTGCCCCCTGTGGGGCGGCAAGAGTACTGCATACATGATCAACCCTAGTTTAAATAGTTTCATCAAGCCTATTTGGGTGATGTTCGGTGGGCCAAATGAAAAGCTTTGGCAGGCCGGATGTGGCCCTGCCAGTTGAATAGGCCTGATATAGAGCCTGAATTACTAAAGGTTTGCGTGTACTAAAACATGTGCAAACTTGATAGCAAACACTAGTGAGAAGAATAAGCAGCGCAATCCACTGAGCGTGTCTGTCTTCATGAATATGCAGAATATACGCTGATCATCAGAACCCCAACAATACTGGGAGGAGAAGATGCAAATATAACTATTCAGCACACGCAGTTTGATTTATCAAGATCAAAACTGTTCCGCGAGGGCTATTTTGTGTCTTTATTTAGCACGTCTGAAAAGTACGTGCAAACTGACACAGTTACTAGAGGTGCACGAAAACATCGATTTACATCCAAACCGCAATTCATATTCATCCTGATTCTAAATCGATTTATAACTCTCAAAAATCAATTTGAAAATTGAATAGATACATTTTTTTGATCAGAACACATTTTTAAAAACTATGTTTTTAGGCCATCTCTGTACAACCAAAAGGAACTTTTCTAACCTGTAACCTGTTTGAAAAAGTTTCATGATAACTATTATGCCAAATACCACATTGTGGAAAATCGATTCTGAATCGAATCGTCACACCAAGATTTGGGATCGGGTCAAATGGTGAGGTGCCCAAAGATTCACACCTCAAACAGTTACACACACGGCTGTGAGAAAGGAGACGACCGCGCTGCATCTCCTTCCTACGTATGCGTGTCAACATATACGGACTGTCAGAAATAAGATATATTGTAGATTCAGCAATATCTTTTTATAATTTTATAGCTGCTGGAAGACTCAAAGGGGCTGACTAAAACAAATTGAATTGATGTCTTTTGGTATCTGCTGGTGTTCTTTTTTAAGACGTTTGTTTTTTCGAATAAAATATGTATTAAAGGCCTACTGAAACCCACTACTACCGACCACGCAGTCTGATAGTTTATATATCAATGATGAAATCTTAACATTGCAACACATGCCAATACGGCCGGGTTAACTTATAAAGTGCAATTTTAAATTTCCCGCGAAACCTCCGGTTGAAAACGTCTATGTATGATGACGTTTGCGCGTGACGTCAATGGTTGAAACGGAAGTATTCGGACACATTGTATCTCAATACAAACAGCTCTGTTTTCATCGCAAAATTCCACAGTATTCTGGACATCTGTGTTGGTGAATCTTTTGCAATTTGTTTAATGAACAATGGAGACTGCAAAGAAGAAAGCTGTAGGTGGGATCGGTGTATTAGCGGCTGGCTGCAGCAACACAACCAGGAGGACTTTGAGGATAGCAGACGCGCTATCCGACGCGAGCCGACGCGAGTCGACGCTAGCCGCCGACCACATCGATGATCGGGTGAAGTCCTTCGTCGCGCCGTCGATCGCTAGAATGCAGGTGAGCACGGGTGTTGATGAGTAGATGAGGGCTGGCGTAGGTGGAGAGATAATGTTTTTATCATAGCTCTGACGAGGTCCCGTAGCTAAGTTAGCTTCAATGGCGTCGTTAGCAACAGCATTGCTAGGCTTCGACAGGCGGCACAGCATTAACCGTGTAGTTACAGGTCCAGTGTCTCCTGATAGTAGTATTGTTGATCTGCTGTCTATCCTTCCAGTCAGGGGCTTATTTCTTTTGTTTCTATCTGCAGTTAAACACGATGCTATCACGTTAGCTCCGTAGCTAAAGTGCTTTACCGATGTATTGTCGTGGAGATAAAAGTCACTGTGAATGTCCATTTCGCGTTCTCGACTCTCATTTTCAAGAGGATATAGTATCCGAGGTGTTTTAAAATACAAATCCGTGATCCACAATAGAAAAAGGAGAGAGTGTGGAATCCAATGGGCCCTTGTACCTGAGTTACGGTCAGAGCGAAAAAAGATACGCCCTGCACTGCACTCTAGTCCTTCACTCTCACGTTCCTAATCCACAAATCTTTCATCCTGGCTCAAATTAATGGGGTAATCGTCGCTTTCTCTGTCCGAATCAGTCTCGCTGCTGGTGTAAACAATGGGGAAATGTGAGGAGCCTTTCAACCTGCGACGTCACGCTACTTCCGGTAGGGGCAAGGCTTTTTTTATCAGCGACCAAAAGTTGCGAACTTTATCGTCAATGTTCTCTACTAAATCCTTTCAGCAAAAATATGGCAATATCCCGAAATGATCAAGTATGACACATAGAATGGATCTGCTATCCCCGTTTAAATTTTAAAAAATCATTTCATAGGCCTTTAATAACATATCTCCTATGTAAAATTCTGGTGACTAAGTTGCCAGGTTGTTTTACTATAAAAACACAGTGGTATTGTTTACTGTAATATGTTGTAAAAAACACAACAATGTATATTTCTGGTGACTAAGTTGCCAGTTTTTACTGTAAAATCTACAGATCTTTTTTTGTGGTGTACATAAAAAATTATCAAATGCTTAGGCAAATTTGATAGATTATTCCATAACAGCGACGTGGCCCTCAATAAAGACAAGTTTGACACCCTGCCCTACAGCGTGTTACACAAGTAATATTAAATACGGAAACGGGGCCACAAACAAAATCTGGTTTAGGGCCACAAAAAGCCAAGGGCCAGCTGACATCTTGTGTTTGGTCTTTAAACTACAAACTCTATATTGATACTGAATCAACAGCACCTCTGCTGGTTGCTGCTCAAATCATACAATCAACAACATTTTGAATGATCAGTAAAATGAGACATTTACTTGCCCATACACTAGGCCTGCAGTAAAATTTGATATTTCCAATTTGTGTGTTTTATAATGTAAAAGGCCATCATTTATATGACTGACTTAAAAAAATGTTGAACGTTAAACTAAAAAATTGAAGCTTGCGGAGGCCATTTTGATATTTTTCATTTTCAAAACCAATACAATGTATAAATATTTTTTAACCTTAACAGCTCCTCTCAAGTTTAGTTCCGGGACCCGGACGGGTCTCAGTCCTAAAAATTTCAAACATAAGTCATATATTATTGTTCAATGCTTAAATCTCCAGATCAAGTTCAGGCGGCTCTAAAGTAAAACAAAAAAAAATATTTTTTAATGTTTATTGACATTTATGTTTTTTTTCTTTTTGCCAAAAACACAAAATGTGCCACATTTCCCCCCTCAAAAAATTCAAAGTGGATTATTAAATGTGAATTAATTGGAGCCTTAAATAGATTGATAATGAATTACAACGTTGACTTTGATTCATTATTATTTTTTGAGCAATGACAGTTTAAAAAAAAAATCCCACAAAAATATTTGGGGATCCAGAAGGGACCCACTCAGAAAAGTGTTAAAAAAAAGTAATACTTTCATCAGTAGGAAGGGAATTCATATGTCCCCATTTGTCACGGTTTACCTGACACATGACTTGTGACAACTTATTCATCACTTTAGCCGCCAGACAGCAGTAGAGTGTTTAATATCCTAAAATGTGTTTTGTGGCAATTCCAACTTTAACCACACTTTCCATAATTTTCGGCAGACTGCATTGCAAAATGATTACCCCACCCCTCCTTCCTCTCACACGAGATCCACCCAGGAAAGGGGCCATATTAAATCGTTACCTACTGTAAGTATTCAGATCAACTTCTAATCTGTCCGTCAATTATGAGTTTTTGTCATTCTTTCACGATTTTATTTGTTTGTTTTATGCCCTTTTTGTTAAAGAAAAACATATTTTTCATACGGCAAACACACAAAATATGCAATTTGTTCCCCAGAAATATATTCAAAGTGTAATATTTGATGTGAAGTAATTGGAGCCTCAAATAGGACAATAATTCATAACAACGTTGATTTTTGATTCATTATTATTTTTTGAGAGATGACAGTTTTAAAGAAAAAAAATGGCAGTTTTGTGTTATTAGTTTGTTTTCAATAATATTTTTGAACTTCGCTGCAGGCCGTGAAAAAATTAGCTGCGGTCCACCCCTGATCAAGTCCTCATTAGGTCGGAAAGCAAAGGATCAGTCATAATATGCTCGTTAAGACAAGATTAGTGGAAATAATTGATATTAACCTCCTTGTACCTAATTGTTCTTTCAGCCTTTGTTAGCTTACTTCCATGAAAAAACAACATATTGATTTAATGTTTTACTCCTCTCACCTCCCTCTGCTCTCTCTGCTGCTTGATTGACAGCTCCTCGCTGCGACTGAGCTCACGCCGTGCGCTTGCCAGCTCGGCCTCCAGCTCAGCCATGCGTCCGTTAAGCGACACCGAGTGCTCGCGGGTCTGGACCAGCTCTTTATTGGTCCTATCCAGCAGCTCCTGAAGCTCAGACGCGCGACTGCCATCATCATGAACGTCGATAGAGCCATTGGGTAGTCGCTGAATGCAAATAAACACACACTTTTTTAGGCAGTGAACACAATCGTAGTTGTGTACCATATAAAAAACCCTTTAATTTCCTCAAAAATGGGTGCGCCTTATGTACGTATTAATTCTAGTTGTGCTCACCGACCTGGAATGAATTTTATTTGGTACATGGTGTAATGATAAGTGTGACCAGTAGATGGCAGTCACACATAAGAGATATGTGTGGACTGCAGGTTGACGCATGTTCAATAAATTATGCTAGCAAGTACCCGTAAGCAAGCAACACCAAAACTATGTATTATTGTTGTACTATTGAAAATATAGAATATTAATCAGAAATTATCGAGTTTGATGCCATTATCGAATCCTCTTATCGAACCGATTCCTTATCAAATCTCTTATCAAATCCAGATAGGTTGTTGTGTGTGCACTGAGTTCCAAAAGCCATAGATGTTATGTGACTGGAGGAAAAGCGGACGTGACTGAGGACAGCATGCGGCCGTTAAAGGGTGAAGGTCTCAGGTGAGAGAGGACGCTAAAGGCACGCCCCCAGTGAGCATGTAGTGCTGCTATGTGCGTTGTAAATAAAAAAATTGCCGACAAACACATCACCAACATGGACGAGGTGCCGCTCACTTTCGACATCCCGGTGAAGCACACTGTGGAGAAGGAGAGGACCATCACAGTAGTGAATTGATACGCACAACGGGGCAAGAGAAGTCGGCTTTTACTGTTGTGCTAGCTTGCTATGCTAATGGACAACGAGACTGACTTTGAAAATGAGGAGAGGGAATCTGGTGTGTTTGATGGGAGAACTTGCCCAGCTGTTCATTTCGGACACAGAACATGAGGACTTTGATGGATTTGTGGATGAAGATTGATTAAAAAATAATGTGAGTACATTGATAAATACTTCAATAAAGTACAACCCAACTCAGCTTTGCTCCTGCTGCCTTTTTAAAACAGCGTCCATGCATGCTAGCGTATGTTTTAAGCTAGCGTATGTTTAACCATGCCTGTGCCCAAAAATACGCTGAGCCTTATTTATGCCTTAAAATACAGAAATAGCACCTGTTACTGACACGGCGCCTATTAATACGGTGCGCCCTATGGTCGCGAAAATACGGTTTAGTGGCTTCGATAACGGGAACCGGTTCTCACAAAGGGATTCAAATCCATGGAATCTGTTATTTTGTTATCGAACAATCGGGAGAACCGGTTTCGAACATCATCCCTACACACGGAGCTCAAAAATCTGTCAAAATGTTTTAGTACGACTTTGGTAAGCTACAAAGCCGCACCGCTTGATGGAACGCGGAGCATTACGACTACCATAGTCAGACGTACTGTGCTTCAACATACGGTATTATTATGGTGTAAAGACCCCAAAATCATACCTTTTAGGCGCAATATCGCAATATTATGTACAACCAACTTTTCTTACCTATTGGTTCCTGCTGATGTGTATTTGGTATCTGCATAAGTCCCTAAAAATTGCGCGTGTCCACCATTGTTGTCAATAAGCTCCTTCTTTTTCTCTATTCTCTTATTGTGGGGCATTCATACCCCGCTGTTGCCATTTCTAATATAACGTTGCGTATACCGTAAATGCCGAACTACAAGCAGCTACTTTTTCCTACAAAACAGTGCAGCTAATTTATGGATTTTTCTTTGCTGACGACAATAAAGCAAATAGTTTTCATGACACATGCAAAGACACTTAAATGGTGCGTTTTTTTTAAAGCGCCATCTTTTTGGACGAGTTCGCACACTGCAGGGGCAGCTTGGTGAATGCCTACAATTGTTTCCTGGTGTTTAAAGCTTTGAACCGGATGTAAAAGTGCAGCTCTGTCATCTAATCATCTATAGCGTTTCTACTTGTATGGATTCTTCATTCATCACTCCAAGCAATGTTTGTAAGTTTTACAATATAACGAAAACATTTTTTACCTACTAAACCGTCCCATGTATGATGTCTGTAGGAGTGTTTTCATGCATATTTGTACGTGCTATCGTAATGTAACCAAGCTAGTGTCGTTAGCATTACCTGATATGACAACACATCATTAACTTACAATGGCATTCTTTTTGTATTGTTTCAGTTTCATAAATTCTTCAGTAAATTCACCAAAACGTCACTGTGGAGTTATTGAGTCTGTTTAGCTGATTGGAGAGCGAGCTTCTGCAGCTAGTGGGTCCATGACGATGACTTCTGTTTTGTTTGATCAGCCGTTTTACTGCCATGTTACAGACACCATTTGGAAACAATTAAGGTATGTAAATAAACATTTACAGAAAAATTCTGTATAAATAACTCATTTCGCAACTTATATACCTGCGGCTTATAGTCCGATGCGGCTAATATATGGGAACATTAGTTTTTTTTCCTACAATTTAGTGAGTGGGGCTTATATCCCGGTGTGCTCTATAGTCCGGAAAATATGGTAGTTCTAACTTGTATGTGTCAGTAGACTCGCTATGGAAGCACTAAAAACTACCGGTGCAACAAAGATGACGGGGATGGTGATGACTTCTGTTTTGTTTGATCAGCCATTTTACTGCCGTGTTACAGACACCGTTTGGAAACTATTAAGGTATGTAAATAAACATTTACAGAATATTTCTGTATAAATACTACATTTCACAACGTATATATCTGCAGCTTATAGATGCGGCTGATATATGTAAACATTAGTTTTTTCCCCCAAACGTTTAGTGGGTGTGGCTTATATCCCGGTGCGCTCTGTAGTTCGGACAATATGGTAGTGGCTTATATCCCGGTGCGCTCTGTAGTTTGGAAAATATGGTAGTTCTAATTTATATGTGTCAGTAGACCCGCTATGGAGGCGCTAAAAACTACCGGTATAACAAAGATGACGGGGAGAGGACGCAGTCGAAGTGGAGGCACATAAAAAAGAACAGACGGTCAGAAAGCGGCATGAAGATGGTCTGTAAAACATAATCTATGCAACATTTTGACAAAAGAACATGTTATGTAGACCACAAGGAAGTTTTTTCCATTTAGAAAAAAAATCATAATATGACCTCTTTAATGCGGCTTATGGTACGAAAAATTGGGTTTTAAACATGCAAATGTTGATGGGTGGCCTAGATAACGCGGGCGTGGTGTGTTTATACAAACAGGGATGTTTGAGGTTATGCTGCCATGTTGTTGTTTTGATGTTTCTCCCCTCTTCACAGCTCAAAGGGGAGTGAATACGGCGCCTTAATTACACAAACCTTAAAAGACACATATTCAGACAGGCAACGCAGTGGGCAGCCCGAGTTATTTGGACAGCTTTACAAATACAAACACACATGGTGCACTACAAGCAAAGGGTTTGAAGTGGTGCAACGAGACTCGGCAGGTGATTCTTTACGACATTCGCTTTGATCGATTTCCGAGGGAAAACATGTCACCCTGCTTTTGCACTTTTTCATGTCATTTTTCTTTCAGAAATTGTAGCCAAAGGTACAAAACAATCAGTCTACGCTAGGATCAGTGAGCGGAACACACGGGCAGGTGACGGCGGGCGATTAGAAGTCAAGCCCGACGACAAGCCCTGGCTGCAGGCTGACATAAAGTAAAGCACGGAGCAGAAAAACAATCACACAGTCAGGAAGACCTTCCATGGAGGTTTGGATCCATCTGTCCGCTCCACTGAGTCGCCGTCCTTCCTTTGTCTCGCCATGTTCAGCTGCAGTGGAGATCAAAGAAAACTTTTAGTGCTTTCACTTTAAATCTTACAATAAAACTTTGCTTCGACTGAAGCTGCTATCACAATTTTCAGCTTAAACAGGTCTTAGAGAAGGAATGTCCAAACTAAGGCCCCCGGGCTAAGTGGAGCCTGCCGACGTCTTTAAATTGTCCCGTGAGACGTCATGAAATGAATAAGGAATCTTACCCGCAGGGAGATTGCATTAATTTTAAAGTTCTGACAGCTTAGATCAGTGCTTCTCAATTATTTTTTGTTGCGCACCCCTCGCCCCCCGAGGAAGAGGAAAATATTTTGCGCTCCCCCCACTCTCCACCGTGAACATACAAAACCCAAAACCAGTAAAGTTGGCACCATACTTGCCAACCCTCCCGGATTTTCCGGGAGACTCCCGAAATTCAGCGCCTCTCCCGAAAACCTCCCGGGACAAATTTTCTCCCGAAAATCTCCCGAAATTCAGGCGGAGCTGGAGGCCACGCCCCCTCCAGCTCCATGCGGACCTGAGTGAGGACAGCCTGTTTTCACGTCCGCTTTCCCACAATATAAACAGCGTGCCTGCCCAATCACGTTATAACTGTAGAATGATCGAGGGCGAGTTCTTGGTTTCTTATATGGGTTTATTGTTAGGCAGTTTCATTAACGTCCTCCCAGCGCAGTAACAACACACAACAACAGCAGTCACGTTTTCGTCTACCTTAAAGCAGTTCGTCTGCCGTAAACAGCAATGTTGTGACACTCTTAAACAGGACAATACTGCCATCTACTGTACATGCATATGTGACAATAACATCTACGGCTTTTAGAGAGTGCAGTGCACAACTGCGCACACAACAAGGAGACGAAGCAGAAGAACGAGGAAGATACAGCCGTGGCGACGCCGACGACGAGTAAGATGAAGAAATACGCTTGTAAGTTCCAAGCCGCAGCTGCGATTGAACCTGGATAGCCTCCGGGAAGAAGTAGTGGAGTACCAAGTGTTTGGCAGTAAAGATCTTCCTCAGGAAGCAAAGATTGACCGGTTTTGGGCCATGCTAGGGAGAGATGGAAGATTCCAGACTCTAGTGCATTTGATGAAAGCACTTTTGTGCGTGCCACACAGCAATGCATCATCAGAGAGGGTGTGCAGCATGGTTAGAAAAATAGTGACAGAGAATAGAACAAGGATGGACAATTCAACCCTTAACTCAACAATGAGTAGATGAGTGTTATGTGTGTGTATATGTGTAAATAAATTAACACTGAAATTCAAGTATTTCTTTTATTTATATATATATATATATACATATAATAAAATTAAAAAAAATATATATAGCTAGAATTCACTGAAAGTCAAGTATTTCTTATATATATATATATATATATATATATATATATATATATATATATATACATATATATATATATATATATATACACAGGTAAAAGCCAGTAAATTAGAATATTTTGAAAAACTTGATTTATTTCAGTAATTGCATTCAAAAGGTGTAACTTGTACATTATATTTATTCATTGCACACAGACTGATGCATTCAAATGTTTATTTCATTTAATTTTGATGATTTGAAGTGGCAACAAATGAAAATCCAAAATTCCGTGTGTCACAAAATTAGAATATTACTTAAGGCTAATACAAAAAAGGGATTTTTAGAAATGTTGGCCAACTGAAAAGTATGAAAATGAAAAATATGAGCATGTACAATACTCAATACTTGGTTGGAGCTCCTTTTGCCTCAATTACTGCGTTAATGCGGCGTGGCATGGAGTCCATGAGTTTCTGGCACTGCTCAGGTGTTGTGAGAGCCCAGGTTGCTCTGATAGTGGCCTTCAACTCTTCTGCGTTTTTGGGTCTGGCATTCTGCATCTTCCTTTTCACAATACCCCACAGATTTTCTATGGGGCTAAGGTCAGGGGAGTTGGCGGGCCAATTTAGAACAGAAATATCATGGTCCGTAAACCAGGCACGGGTAGATTTTGCGCTGTGTGCAGGCGCCAAGTCCTGTTGGAACTTGAAATCTCCATCTCCATAGAGCAGGTCAGCAGCAGGAAACATGAAGTGCTCTAAAACTTGCTGGTAGACGGCTGCGTTGACCCTGGAAAAAAGAGCTGGACTGCTGCTGAGTGGTCCAAAGTCATGTTTTCTGACGAAAGCAAATTTTGCATTTCCTTTGGAAATCGAGGTCCCAGAGTCTGGAGGAAGACAGGAGAGGCACAGGATCCACGTTGCCTGAAGTCTAGTGTAAAGTTTCCACCATCAGTGATGGTTTGGGGTGCCATGTCATCTGCTGGTGTCGGTCCACTCTGTTTCCTGAGATCCAGGGTCAACGCAGCCGTCTACCAGCAAGTTTTAGAGCACTTCATGCTTCCTTCCTATATATATATATATATATATATATATATATATATATATATATATATATATATATATATATATATATATATATATATATATATATATATATATATATATATATATATATATATATATGTATATATATATATATATATATATATGAAATACTTGACTTGGTGAATTCTAGTTGTCAATATACTTCTCCCCTCTTAACCACGCCCAATTTCCATTCACCATAAACATTTTAAAAATTACACCCATTTAAATCCATTACAAAGCATGATCAGAAAAATGCAAAACATTCTCCAGTTATTCATGTTGATTCTATTTTATTGATTTGTTTTTTATTGTTTTATTCTATTTCATTGATTTGTTTTTTTTATTGTTTTAGTCTATTTCATTGATTAGTTTTTTATTGTTTTATTCCATTTTATTGATTTGTTTTTTTTATTGTTTTAGTCTATTTTATTGATTTATTTGTCCATTGTTTTATTCTTTTTATTACATTTGTTTTTTATTGCTTTTATTCTATTTTATTGATCAGTGTTTTATTGTTTCATTCTATTTTATTGATTTGTTTTTTAGTGTTTCATTCTATTTTACTGATGTATTTTATAGTTCTATTCTTTTTTTAAATTTGTTTTATTCTTTTTTTTATTAGTTTTTTACTTGTTTCATTTTAAATGAACAATTTAATTACTTTGTATTGTTTCTTTTTATGTGCCGCACTCTGGAAACAGTTTTGTTGTTAATAGTGTTGTATGAATAAAGGGGATTGTGTTGCATTTTAGTCA
>NC_084731.1:55368333-55463333 GCF_033978785.1 Entelurus aequoreus
GCACGCACGCACGCACGCACGCACGCACGCACGCACGCACGCACGCACACACACACACACACACACACACACACACACACACACACACACACACACACACACACACACACACACACACACAGATATTTAAAGTGGAACTGCACTTTTTGGGGGAATTTTGCCTATTGTTCACAATCCTTATGAGAAACAAGAAGACAAAAGTTTTTTGTTATTTTTGCTTTCTAACGTAAAAATCGGCTTGTTCTATGTGGTTAGCAATGCAGCTAATGGGAGCAATCAATTCTACCTCTAAGTCACTTTAAAAATGCATTCAAAAACCGTCAACAATACTTCATTTACGTTCTGCAACCTGTATAATAACCAAACTGTAGTGACATTGTTATTGTAAGAGTGAACAGTGAGGAACTCTTTTTCTTGCGTAGTAACACATCGGCGTGCTACGGTATTAGCCGTAAAAGCTAACTACGGCAAGAGATAAGCTAGCTTCTACATCAGCACAAAATGCGTTTCAGTTTGTAATGCACAGCACTACGATAACACACCAATCTGTACTGACTGAAAAACATGAACAATCATATTACAGTATCTGTAAAGTATTATTTTATTAGCCAGACAGCGTATGACTCACTCAATGGACAGTTGTACGTCTGGTCCAGCTGCCCGGGGACGTTATTTCCGGTTTATTTGGGTAAGCACTCCATTTATGTCAAAATAGCTTGTCTCCAAGCTCCCCATTTACACCGTCAAAATCACTTTTATCTCACTCTCTCGGCTTCTGTCTGCTCCAACGTCTCACCTTTCCTTCATGCTTGCTTCTAGAAGCAGCAGTTCATCCTCAGTATATTCAGCTTCAAAAGTATAAGGTTTTGAATCCTCATTTGTCCAAAAATTGTCGTCTTTGTTGTCTGTTACAATGACCAAATAAGGTAAATATTGATTATATTACATGTTGTTCTGAAGGTGTCTGTTACTACATTATATGGTGACATGCATTATTAGCATCTACCAAGCGTTTTTTTAAATCATTTTTAAAATCGTAAAACAAGACACGTCTTCTTGTCTCTCATAATGATTGTGAACGAAAATTCCAAAAAAAGTGCAGTTCCCGTTTAGAGCACAAATACATGACCTGCGAGGTGACACAAACGTAGGTCACTGTCTTTTGTTTTTGTGTGGCTTCATATTAGAGGAATTGCGCTGCTTCTTCATTACCAGAGTGCACACTGCAAATTGCAGAAACTACTGCTTGCCAGACTGAAAGAGGTAGCTGCAGAAGGGCCACTGAGTGGTTTCTGGTATATTCTGTAATGCATAATGTTGAAGGTTTTACCTTTTCATCCAGAGCCTTGTGATGTTCAAACAGTGACTTGAGGGCTTTGAGGACCTCCACCTCGCTGGAGACTCCAGATGGTGGCGGGGCCTGCCTTTTCACAACTGTCATCCTGAGACTGCGTTCGTGACGAGACACCAAACACTCCAGGTGCTCCAGCAGCAGCTACACACACACACGCACACACACATAGTATACATAACATACAGAATCAATGAACACATGCTGTATTGAGTGGAGAAAAACACAGTGACGTACAATAAAATATAATAAATATAATATATAAATATAATGAATAAATAAATATAATAAATGAAAAAAATTAAAATAAAATATAATGTAAATATAATAAATAAAAACACACACACAGTGATGTACAATAAAATATACTAAATAATAAACACACACAGTGATGTACAATAAAATATGATGAATAAAAACACACAAAGTGACATACAATAAAATATAATAAATAAAAACACACACAGTGACGTACAATAAAATATAATAAATAAAAACACACACTGACGTACAATAAAATATAATACATAAAAACACACACAGTGACGTACAATAAAATATAATAAATAAAAACACACACGCAAATGAATAAATAGGGGACGGCGTGGCGCTGTTGGTAGAGTGGACATGTTCCTGGTTCAAACCCCACCTTCTACCAACCTCGTCACGACCGTTGTGTCCTTGAGCAAGACACTTCACCCTTGCTCCTGATGGGTCGTGGTTAGTGCCTTGCATGGCAGCTCCCGCCATCAGTGTGTGAATGAGTGTGTGAATGGGTGAATGTGGAAATAGTGTCAAAGCGCTTTGAGTACCTCGATGGTAGAAAAGCGCTACACAGGTATAACCCATTTACCATTTACCATTTAACTTAATATAATATCACATAATAAATAAATATAATATGATATAAGTATAATAAATAAAAACACACACACAGTGACATACAATAAAATATAATAAATAAAAACACACACACACAGTGACAAACAATAAAATAGAATAAATAAAAACACAGAGACGTACAATAAAATATAATAAATAAAAACACCCAGTGAAGCACAATAAAATATAATAAATAAAAATACACACACACAGTGACATACAATAAAACATAATAAATATAATAAATAAATGAATAAATATAATAACTAAATGAATAAATATAATAAATAAATAACTGAATATAAGATAATATAATAAATAATTAAAATATTATATAAATATAATAAATAAAAACACACACACAGTGACGTACAATAAAATATAATAAATAAACACACACACACACACACACAGTGACGTACAATAAAATATGATGAATAAAAACACACACACACGGTGACGTACAATAAAATATAATAGATAAAAACACACACAGTGACGTACAATAAAATATAATAAATAAAAACACACACACAGTGACGTACAATAAATTATAATAACTAAAAACACACACACTCACACACACACACACACACAGTGACGTACAATAAAGCCACATTTTTGAAGAACATGTCTTTATCAGCGGAGTATGCACTGTAACGTGTACACACACACACACGTACCCTGGTGTTGTTCCTTTCAGCTTTCAGCTCCGATATTTCCTCCTCTTTCTCCAGCAGCTGCTCTCGACATATGTTCAGCTCCTTGGTAAGAGTGGCAAACTCCTACACAACACACACACATACACACATACAGAGGTTAATATTGTATCACCATCAATATGCTGGGCTTTCATCTTGAGGAGTCGGCAGCATCAGGGTACAAACATGTGAGTACATGGATGCGGCGGGGGAGTGTGCGGCACCGAGGGAAGTCGTTTCATATTTGGAGGAGACTTTATCAGCAGGAAGTCAGGCGCACATTCTGTACAGTCAAGTGTGACTTCCCCAAATGAAACTTGCTAGTGTGTGTCAATTTGAATCGATGACATATAGCAGGGCTAAAAATTTGGATGTTTCATCAGAAAGATTATATTCCTTTGAACCACATCGGCTCTCACACTGCGCTGTCAATCATTTTATTATTCTGCCTTCGCTACTCGTTTCCAGCGTGTGTAGATAGACAGATAGTTAACAGCAAGAAGAAACAGAAGCTCCAGAAGTTTTGTTAAGGATTCATGTTCCTTCTTTATTTCTAATTGACATCCAGCATCAGACCTTCTCATCCATTACATCATATTTGCACACATTATACTTCTATTGTCTGACATAAGTGTCAAAATAATATATATTTTTTCTTTTCTAGCCAAACGATGCCAACCCCCCCCCCCCCAAAACATACTATTTAACAAGTAGGGAGTAATATTTTGAACACAATGCAATCACTCATTTGACAGAATAAAATAAGGCCTTTGTTCCTTAAATTGAATTGTTCTCCTTCCTCTGTTTTATTTCTTTACACTTCTTCCTTCATTTCGGTTAGTAAGACTGAACATATAAACATTACTAACTATAATGTCCATTGTGTAACTCACATAAATGAAACAGAAGGTTTAGTGTTCATACATTCACATAATAAACTACAGATTTTTCCGGATATAAAAATTAAACAAAAGCCAGAGCAAATATTGCACACAACGGATGTGGCTCAACACAATTAAACCTAAGGTGTAGCGTTATCGCCCTCTAAAGGTCAAATTTAGTGTCATGTGTATTAAACGAGCTTTGATCACCAGAGAGTTACAACCACAAATACAAAAGACATCACAAAGTTTTAATACAAAACAAACCAAATATCTTAATGCACAATATTTTCGATTTTTTACAACCCTCGTTTGCTCATATATGCAAAAGGTGACAAAGTTTGATACATTTGTGGAAGCATAAGACACGATAAAATCTCAACATATAATATGTAACACTGTTCAAATTTAACGTGACAATGTGTGCAGGTTTTGCAGTTTTCTCCAACCCACTTGACCAAAAAACAATCTGCACAATTTACGTTAAAATACCAGCAGCTGTGGTTGCCAGGAATTTACCATACAAAATACAGTCACCATGTTTAGGACATTACAGTATGTTAATGTTGAATCTGTTAATTTTACAGTTATTTATGGTAAATTACTATGAAAAAAACTGACATATTGTTAATCTGTTTACAAAAATAACTTTTTGGCAGCTGTCGTCAGGAATTCACCGTAAAACAAATTAGGGCCAATGTTTGTGTTGCCAATCAGCCTATCCCCAGGTGCATGTCTTTGAGTACCCGGAGAGAATCCACGCAGTCACGGGGAAAACATGCAAACGCCACACAAAAAGACCCCTTGGCCCGGGAATCAAACCCAGGACATTCTCACTGATAGGCACAAGTGTTAACCACTGCACCACCCTACCTGGGATCTGCAAAATGCCCGTGTTTCCGAGACATGTGAGCGGCACATGAGGATTTTAACTTGAAAGTATTTGTACAACCTTTTGGGCAACTCACAACATGGCCTTCTGCCACATGTTCCTTCAAGTGAGCTATCAAAAATTAGCCTTAAATGCTCCGTATCTGTTAAATAGCTGCTTGCAAGCGGTTCCAACACACTTAAACACACATTGTGCTTCATTTCCATGCAGTTTGCAATGAAGTACATAGACATAACACGTCTGATACCACTTGCCACAAAAATACAAGGTTAGCCAAACGTTAACTAGGCTAATTCTTTAACACAAACCCCTAAAACTGCTGTAAATTTAAATGTACAATCCGGCTTCCTCCCACCTCCAAAGACATACACCTGGGGATAGGTTGATTGGCAACACTAAATTGGCCGTAGTGTGTCATGAAGAACACAATGAACTTAGACTTTGTGTCAGTGTATCTACAAAGTAGTTAAACTGTAAGTCACAGCCCATCTGGGATTGAACAAAAAACAAAATAAAGCATAAATAAAAACTTGTTTGTTATTTCCACATATGAATCCTGTGCTAACTCAACAAACTGAGGTAGAAACTATTCAATATGGTTGACTTACTTCCTGCTTTCTAGGCATCACTGTGTATTGACAAAAAATAAAAGCTGTGCAATGTGTGAACAATTTCAACAAACCAACAATAAAAACCAAAAAGACTGACAGTATTGCAATAAATCACACAATGTTGGCTTTCTTTACATTTGCAGAGAAGACAATAATTTCCACAGACTATATCAATGTGCAGTGTCTCATGCAGCATTTGAAATGGAGTTACCTAATTGTTTATTTTACTCCTGTTTGTTTTACGTTGAGTCGATGAGGAGGAGTCACAGCCCCGTTTTACCGTGGACCTCTTGCTTGGTATAGTTGCTCGCCCCGGTATAAACTATTTGCTTGCCTAACAGAATTACTGTTGCGACATACAGTGGACACATTTAGAACAGCAGTTTCTCCAATTTCAAAAATACAGCTCAAACTCATCTCGCGGGCCGGGTTGAACCTGTTCAGGCCCTCGGGCCGCATGTTTGACATCCCTGATTTAGACAAAATAACTTTGAGTATTTGGATGCTTGTGACATTACAGTATTTGCAAAAGCATTGTACAAATGTTTCATTATTTTCACAGTAAAGTCATGTGTTTTCTACCTTTTTTATAGCCGTAGTCATTTAGCTGGAATTTAGCAGGAATACACCGCATTTACTATTTTTGATTTTACTGTTGCTATTTAACAATTGCTTGCCGTAGTTTTTACGGCCACTTTTTACAGTGCAGTTTAACGAGTAAGAAAACCGCAAAAATAAAACACTCCTGACTGTGCACTAAACAATATAAAGTCCAAACATGTTGTTGTCATTGTGGGCAAAATACATAAATAATTAACAAATACATTTATTTTTAAAACTGAAATTATTGCATATTAAAAATGCAATCATTCTTCACCTTTAAAGTAGCAGTAGAGTGGAAAAATAAGTTACCTCTATATTGAAGCTATTATCATATATATCTGATTTATGACACCTAAAGACTTATAAAGTTTGCGAGTAAATAGATATGATCAAAATAGTATCAATCTCACGGAGATTACCAAGCCATTTGTGAGATAAGGAGGAAGCCAGTCACATGATCCGTGACATAGAGGAGGAACCACAGATTAGGGGCGGTATGGCGTAGTGGGTAGAGCGGCCGTGCCAGAAACCTGAGGGTTGCAGGTTCGCTCCGCCTCTTGACATCCAAAATCACTGCCGTTGTGTCCTTAGGCAGGACACTTCACCCTTGCCCCCGGTGCCGCTCACACTGGTGAATGAATGATGAATGAATGATAGGTGGGGGTCAGAGGGGCCGTAGGCGCAAACTGGCAGCCTCGCTTCCGTCAGTCTACCCCAGGGCAGCTGTGGCTACAAATGTAGCTTACCACCACCAGGTGTGAATGAATAATGGGTTCCCACTTCTCTGTGAGCGCTTTGAGTATCTAACAATAGAAAAGCGCGATATAAAATCTAATCCATTATTATTATTATTATTACAGATCCCTTCCCCATCAACAACAATGCTAATCAAGCAGACTTTGTGAGAGCCAATAACGACTACTTTGGGAGAAATGATGGTTCAGAACCATATAGTTTTTATCCCGAATATAAGAAGAGTGAGCTACAAGTTTTAGAAACTCTGCTAAACAGATCCAGCTTCAGTGAAACACTAAGCATCATGTAGCGGTATTGCTCAGTGCTAAACAAGAAATACAAACTACAAACATCATAAAACGATAGATTACTGTACAATGTCTGCTCTCACTGCGATGACGACTGATAGGAAGTCCACATCTTCCCGTTCAGATGAAGAATTAATTTGAATCCACATGAAGTGTTAAAAAAGTTGCTGTCTTTGGTTGTGTGTTAGTCTCCATATCCGGGTATAAACTGAATGTCACAGATGAACAGCTTCTAGTGTCATGGCTAAATCCTCCAACTACCCAGGTGAGAGGCATGATTTATAACCGAATGAGACGCAGTGGTAGCAGAAGCAGCACACCAAACTTCTTCTTTACAGCTTTACAGCAGTTTGCATGCATATACAGTATGATGCATTACTCCCATCTTCAGTTTCATTTTATAATGACATTAAAGTCTCTCCTTGAGTCCAGTGCAGCATAAACTACAGCTCGCTCTCCGTAATCAATGCTAAAAATAGCTTGTCTGCGTTAGCGCTTATAATAACAACATTATTAATATTTGGTTAATGTTCAGGTCACGAGATGTAAATAGAGTATTGTTTGCGGGTTGGATAATTATTTAGTGGGATTTGTGGGCAAAATAGAGAGCCCCTATAGCCTCATCTGCAGAGGTTGCATTCACCAGACCCAGAATGAAGATGCATTTTGGGATATTTTATTAAGCTAACAAGTGGTCTCTGTTGGGGTGAGTGGCAGCACAGTTCAATGATAAGCAAGTTTGCTTCATGCCTGCGGCACATACACAGTAACAGGACTGAAAGTAAATATATAATACTATAAATAATGCTCTTTTTTGACAGGTCATATGATAAGTCTGTTTTTTTAGACTCACTGATTATCACCTTTTTATGGAAGCCCCTTTTTGACACTAAAAAATAAAATACCTGAATGGTACATCATAATTATGAGACAAAAAGTCATAATTATGAGACAAGAAAGTCTTAATTATAATAAGTTCTTGGTATGAGATAAAAAGTCGAAATTATACGATAAAAAGTCGAAATTATGAGTTAGAAAGTCAAAATTATGACATATGAATTGAAAATGATATGAGATAAGGTCATTGTTATGAGCTAAAAAAAAAAAGGTATATTTATGAGATAAAAAGGCAAAATGATATGAGATAAGGTCATAATTATCAGATAAGTACATAATTATGAGAAAAAAAGTCATAACTATGACATGAAAAGGCGAAATTACGAGATAAAAAGTCAAAATTATGACCTTAACATTTGAAATGATAAGAAAGTCATAATTATCAGATAAGGTCATAATTATGAGATTGAAAAAAAAATCATGATTATAAGATTAAAAAAATCATAATTGTGAGATTAAAAAGTTAAAATTCCGACATAAAAAATTAAAATGATATGAGATAAGACGGTCATAATTATGAGATGAAAGTTATTATGAGATTTATTAAAAGTCATAAATATGAGATAAAAATGCGAAATTATGAGATAAAAAGTTAAGATTATGATGTAACAAATCGAAATAATATGAGAGAAGAAGGTCATAATTATGAGATTTAAAAAAGTCATAATTATGAGATAAAAAAAAGTCATAATTATAAAATTAAAAAAAGTCACAATTATGAGATAAAGTTATAATTATAAGATTTAAAAAGTAATAATAATGAGATAAAAAGGCAAAATTATGAGATAAAAAGGCAAAATTATGACATACAAATGTGAAATTATATGAGGTATGAAGGTCATAATTATCAGATAAAAAAGTCATAATTACAAGATTAAAAAAAGTCATAATTATGAGATAAAAAGGAGAATTTATGAGATAAAAAGTCAAAATTATGAGATAAGGAAGTTGAAAATATGAGATGGCCGACTTCCTGTTCATTTTCAGGTATGGGTTATTGAGACTTTTTCGTGCGTCCCCTCATGATAGACATCTACAGCGGTTTTCGTGTCGATACGTATATGTACTGGTAGGAGGGGCACATTTTTTGTCATTATAAAAGGAGCCGATTTTGAAATTTAATTTTCAAGACCCCCAAAATATAGCATCTTTTGTCATACCTGACGCGCTAAGTTTTACAATATAACTAAAACAATTCTTACTTCCTCAAGCGTCCCATGTGTGATGTCTTTCGGAGTGTTTCCATGCATATTTGTACGTGCTATCGTAATGTAATGAAGCTAGCGTCATTAGCTAATATGCTAACAAGTGTCTGTGTTACTATTATTAACTTACAATGGCATTAAAGGCCTACTGAAACCCACTACTACCGACCACGCAGTCTGATAGTTTATACATCAATGATGAAATCTTAACATTGCAACACATGCCAATACGGCCGGGTTAACTTATAAAGTGCAATTTTAAATTTCCCGCGAAACTTCCGGTTGAAAACGTCTATGTATGATGACGTTTGCGCGTGACGTCAATGGTTGAAGCGGAAGTATTGGGACACATTGTATCCCAATACAAACAGCTCTGTTTTCATCGCAAAAGTCCACAGTATTCTGGACATCTGTGTTGGTGAATCTTTTGCAATTTGTTTAATGAACAATGGAGACTGCAAAGAAGAAAGATGTAGGTGGGATAGGTGTATTAGCGGCTGGCTGCAGCAACACAACCAGACGCGCTATCCGACGCTAGCCGCCGACCGCATCGATGATCGGGTGAAGTCCTTCGTCGCGCCGTCGATCGCTGGAACGCAGGTGAGCACGGGTGTTGATGAGCAGATGAGGGCTGGCGTAGGTGGATAGCTAATGTTTTTAGCATAGCTCTGTGAGGTCCCGTAGCTAAGTTAGCTTCAATGGCGTCGTTAGCAACAGCATTGTTAAGCTTCGCCAGGCTGGAAAGCATTAACCGTGTAGTTACAGGTCCAGGGTTTAATAGTATTGTTGATCTTCTGTCTATCCTTCCAGTCAGGGGCTTATTTCTTTTGTTTCTATCTGCAGTTAAGCACGATGCTATCACGTTAGCTCCGTAGCTAAAGTGCTTCGCCGATGTATTGTCGTGGAGATAAAAGTCACTGTGAATGTCCATTTCGCGTTCTCGACTCTCATTTTCAAGAGGATATAGTATCCGAGGTGGTTTAAAATACAAATCCGTGATCCACAATAGAAAAAGGAGAAAGTGTGAAATCCAATGAGACCTTGTACCTAAGTTACGGTCAGAGCCAAAAAAGAAAGTCCTGCACTGCACTCTAGTCCTTCACTCTCACGTTCCTCATCCACGAATCTTTCATCCTTGCTCAAATTAATGGGATAATCGTCGCTTTCTCGGTCAGAATCGCTCTCGCTGCTGGTGTAAACAATGGGGAAATGTGAGGAGCCCTTCAACCTGTGACGTCACGCTACTTCCGGTACAGGCAAGGCTTCTTTTATCAGCGACCAAAAGTTGTGAACTTTATTGTCGATGTTCTCTACTAAATCCTTTCAGTAAAAATATGGGAATATCGCAAAATGATCAAGTATGACACATAGAATGGATCTGCGATCCCCGTTTAAATAAGAAAATTTCATTTCAGTAGGCCTTTAACTTACAATGGCATTCTTTTTGTATTGTTTCAGTTTCGTACAATCACCAAAGCGTCACCGTGGAGTTATTGAGTCTGTTTAGCTGATTGCAGAGCTGATTGCAGAGCTGGCTTGCGCAGTTACTGGGTCCATGATGATGACTTCTGTTTTGTTTACTGCCGTGTTACAGACACCGTTTGGAAAAAATTGAAGTATGTAAATAAACATTTACCAAATATTTGTTGTCATTTCACAACGTATATATCTGCGTCTTGTCAGTGCGGCTAATATATGGGGGGGGAAAAAATTCTTCGAACATTTGGTGGATGCGGCTTGTGTGTTGGTGCGCTCTATAGTCCGGAAAAAACTGTATACATTAACCGCCTTATAACCCGGTGCGCCTAATGTACGGAATAATTCTGGTTTTGCTTACTTACCGACCTCAAAGCTATTTTATTTGGTACATGATGAAATTATAAGTGTGACCAGTAGATGGCAGTCACACATAAGAGATATGTGTAGACTGCAATATGATGGCAGTCATACATAAGAGATATGTGTAGACTGCAATATAACTCACACGGTAAAAAAACGGTCATCTACTGGCAGCTACGGCTGCCAAACGAAAACCATAAAATTAAAGTAAAACATTGTAAACCAAATAATGATCAAAAACATTATATTTACAGAAATTTTCATAAAACCTTTTTCGGAAAAATATAGTTATTTTACAGATTTTTTCTGAATTGTTAAGATCAACCACCTTTAATAAAGTGACGATGCAAACAGTTCTGCAGAAAAATACCGCCAGCCAGCCAGCCAGCCACATAACATGTGCGGCTTCTGCACGCACACATATTAGAATGCAACGCATACTTCATCAACAGCGATACAGGTTACACTGAGGGTAGCCGAATAAAAAAACTTTAACACTGTTAGAAATATACGCCACACTGTGAATCCACACCAAACCAGAACCCTTGCAGCACTAACTCTTCCGGGACGCTACAAGGTGTATGTGTGGGGGTGGGGGTGGGGGGGGAGGTATGGTGGTAGCGGGGGTGTATTTTGTAGCGTCCCGGAAGAGTTAGTGCCGCAAAGGATTCTGGGTATTTATTCTGTTGTGTTTATGTTGTGTTACGGTGCGGATGTTCTCCCGAAATGTGTTTGTCATTCTTGTTTGGTGTGGATTCACAGTGTGGCGTATATTTCTAACAGTGTTAAAGTTTTTTTATACTGGCACCCTCGGTGTAACCTGTATCGCTGTTGATGAAGTATGCGTTGCATTCGCTCGTGTGTGCGTACAGAAGTCGCACATATCTTGTGACTGGGTCTGAACGATGTTAGAATGGATGAAAAGCGGACGTGACAATAGCTCGTAGAGGACGTTAAAGTGGTTAGAGTGTCCGCCCTGAGATCGGTAGGTTGTGAGTTCAAACCCCGGCTGAGTCATACCAAAGACTATAAAAATGGGACCCATTACCTCCCTGCTTGGCACTCAGCATCAAGGGTTGGAATTGGGAGTTAAATCACCAAAAATTATTCCCGGGCGCGGCACCGCTGCTGCCCACTGCTCCCCTCACCTCCCAGGGGGTGATCAAGGGGATGGGTCAAATGCAGAGGACAAATTTCACCACACCTTGTGTGTGTGTGACAATCATTGGTACTTTAACTTTAACTTTAAGGTTAATTTGTTCAACCTTGGCCCGCGGCTTTGTTCAGTTTTAAATTTTGGCCCACTCTGTATTTGAGTTTGACACCCCTGTGTTAGATTTTTAGTACGGACATAGACTTTTATATAACAAGCTACATATTTAATGAAAGATAATTACTGTAATTTTACATGAATTTGAAAGTAATTTAAGAAAACAGAAAATGCTATGTATAATTAATTTGGTATTTTTCTGTAAAAAAAATAGAAATATATATAGTTTGTCATTACTGGCATATTACTTAAAATAACAGGCGGATTGTTTATTTACAGATAATGTCTTCAATTCTACAGTTTTATAAACTGTTTAAAAAAAATAGAAAAATTACAGTAGAAATTTAGAGTAAATTAACCATACAAATATGATTTTTTTTTTACAGTGCAAGTAAACAACACCAAAATGTTATATGTTCCATTGAAAATATAAAACATTACACACAGGGCTCAAAAATCTATCAAAATGTTTTAGTAGGACTTTGGTAAACTATGAAGCTGCACCGCTTCATGGATTGTACTGTGCTTCAACATACCAGTATTATTATGGTATGTGTATAAGGTAGGACATATTATCTGGCATTTTGTTTTGCAATATTATGCAAAAGCAACTTTTCTTACCTTCTGGTACCTGCTGATCTGTATTTGGGATCTGCATAAGTCCTGAAAATGTTCACGCGTCTGCCTTTGTAGTCCATAAGCGTCTTCTTTTTCTATATCTTCTTGTTATGGGACATTCATCCTCGGCTGTTGCCATTTCTAATATAAAGTAGTGTAAAGTTCTTACTTATATCTGTCAGTAAACTCGCCATGAAAGCGCTAAAACATACCGGTCTAGTGAGTTTTTATTATTCACCCAAGGAACTTTAGAGAGTTCCGGTCGGATGGTTTTTCACGGGACACATTTCCGGTGTTGTTGCACAAGTGAGCCACGGATGAGGAGATGCTGCTCCGTTATTTATTGAAGTAAAGTCTGAATGTCATTAAAACAGTTAGCTCCATCTTTTGACACTTCTTCCACTCCCGTCCTTGCACGCTACAACAAAGATGACGGGGAGACGACGCTGCCGAAAGTGAGCCACGTAAATAAGACCGCCCCCAAAACGGAGCATCCTGAAGCGACTGTCAGAAAGCAGCTTGAAGATGATCTGTAAAACATCATCTATGCAACATTTTGACCAAAGAACCACCATTACATGTTATGTAGACCACAAGGAAGTGTTTTACATTTAGAAAAAAAAAAAAATCCGTTGTGCCTTTATATGAACAAAGATCGAAAATAGACCATTCATCGGCAGTGCATTTTATAATCCGATGCGCCCTATGGTCCGTAAAATACGGTAATACCCGTCTAACCCTAGAATAAGTCTCTTTCTCTCTCAAAAGGCCACGCTTAACGTTTCATAGATTTCTGACCCTCCATATCAAGCTACATGTACAGCCGAGTGGGGGCGAAAACAGGTCAGCTAGATTGACTTTGCCATATTCCACGGGGGCGCACGGACAGACAGCAGCTCAGCCCAAATCCACCAACAGATGTTGGCGCTCAACATCTCTTTCAATCACGGCAAAAAGGGCTCGACGGGCCACTGACTCTCCACTTCATCCCCCGCCTTTTGGAAGCCTTCCGCGTCACACCCACTCTCATTTTGTTGGGAGTCACACACAAAATGACGCATCGCTGTCTCGGCAAATAAACATTTCCGTTTAATTTCTCAGGAGGGTTTTCCCTCCAAACAGGCATCATTGTGGGCACCACGCCGTATCAACGCTCCCCCCCAACCATGTCAGCTTTGAAGGATATTTCCTCTACTTCTCAACAAGCTGACGAGGGGGACGTCAACGTCTGTCAGAGGGTATATCACGCAGAGCGCCAGGAAGGTTCTAAGCGTCAGCAGGAAGCGGCTTCTCCGCCGCCGAGCGCGTTGCGAGATAGCAAGCGGTGAGGGAACACTGCTGAGCCCAGACATTGGGAAGCGATTGCTCCCTTTCGCTTCCTTAAGCAGTTTGGGATTAAAGGATGAACAAAAAATACTGTGTGTGTGTGTGTGTGTGTGTGTGTGTGTGTGTGTGTGTGTGTGTGTGTGTGTGTGTGTGTGTGTGTGTGTGTGTGTGTGTGTGTGTGTGTGTGTGTGTGTGTGTGTGGGCTAAGAGAGGGAGGGAGATTGGAGTACAGTTAGATAAAATAAAAGCTTCAATCGCACACAAAAAGTATAAATTCATCAAAGTGCTTATAACTGTGTGTGTGTATGTTCTTGTATTTCTACCACCCTTCTTGAGACATCAACAAGGAAAAGTACCTTCCATATGAGGAGGTGTGAACAAGTTAGGACATAAATCATGGTCCCAATACTTAAAAACATTGCACCTAATAGAGAATGTCTCATTTGCAGCCCTGGTGGTGAAATCTATCAAAATTAGGATGGCCCAAAAAGGAGGGATTTTTTCAAATTGACTGTGTGTCGGTATTAAAAGTGCTCCCCCTCTGGCCAACATATGGAATAACAAGTGTGTGTAAGAAATTGAAGTGCGCCCCCTTTGGCCAAAATTAATTAAAAAAAAAAAAAGTATATAGAGACATACTGTAATAACTTGAAGTAAATAATGAAGATTAAAAAACAATTACAGACAAAAAATTAATTAAAAAAACGGTACTTTTCAGAGGCGGTATAGTACCGAATATGATTAATTAGTATTGCGCTATTATACTAATACCGGTACACCGTACAACCCTATAATGAAGATTAAAATCCAATTACAAAAAAAACAACAAATAAAATTAACTAAAAGCTTACCTATTTTATATTTGCATAGTTTGTTTATATTATTAATGTTGTAAATAAAAATCTTTATATGTCTAGAAAGGGTGGGCCTAAAGAGGTAAGCATTTTTCGAAGGTCTCAAGAAGGTAAAAAATACAATAATTGATGTGTGTGTGTGTGTGTGTGTGTGTGTGTGTTGTATTTCTACCCTTCTTGAGACATCAACAAGGAAAAGTACTTTCCATATGAGGACCGGTGAACAAGTTAGGACATAAATCATGGTCCCAATACGGAGAACCATTGCATCTAATAGAGAATGTCTCATTTGCACCCCTGGTGGTGAAATCTATCCAAATTAGGATGGCCCAAAAAGGAGGGATTTTTTCAAATTGACTGTGTGTCGGTATTAAAAGTGTTCCCCCCCTCTGAAATGACATATGAAATGACAAGTGTGTAACAATTTCAAGGGCTCCCCTTCTGGCCAACATATTAAAGTTAAAGTACCAATGATTGTCACACACACACTAGGTGTGGTGAAATTTGTCCTCTGCATTTGACCCATCCCCTTGTTCACCCCCTGGGAGGTGAGGGGAGCAGTGGGCAGCAATGGAATAACAAGTGTGTATAAGGAATTGAAATGCGCCCCCTTTGGCCAAAATTAATTTAAAACAATTTAATATATATGTATATACAGACATACCGTAATAACTTGAAATAATGAAGATTAAAAACCAAATACAAACAAAAAATTCAACAAAATTTTTCTACTAAAAGCTTACCTTTTTTATATTTACATTGGAAATACGGAAAACCATTGCATCTAATAGAGAATGTCTCATTTGCACCCCTGGTGGTGAAATCTATCATTATTAGGGTGGTCCCAAAAAGGAGGGATTTTTTCTAATTGACTGTGTGTCGGTTTTAAAAGTGCTCCCCCTCTGGTCAACATATGAAATAACAAGTGTGTGTAAGCAATTGAAATGCGCCACCTTTGGCCAAAATTATTTTTTTTTAAAAAGAAAGAAATATGTATATAGAGACATACTGTGATAACTTGAAGTAAATAATGAAGATTAAAAAACAATTACAAAAATATAAAATAATAAATACAAATTAACTTAAAGCTTACCTTTTTTATATTTGCATAGTATATATATATATTATTAATGTTGTAAATACAAATCTTTATATATCTAGAAAGAGTGGTCCTAAAGAGGTAGGCATTTTTCGGAGGTCTTAAGAAGGTAACAAATACAAGAATGTGTGTGTGTGCGTGTGTGTGTGTGTGTGTGTGTGTGTGTGTGTGTGTGTGTGTGTGTGTGTGTGTGTGTGTGTGTGTGTTTGGTAAGCTGTGAATGTGTGTTTCTCATTTGCTGAGAGGTTGCCACTGTGGGCCGTTTGACCTGCACCACCTGAACTCGCCTCATTCAATATTTCCTGAAAAGTCTTTGCAATATTTTGTATTAAACCGTTGAATACAAAATCACCATCGTACCTTGCCACTGTTACACCCGGCCGTACCTTGTGCTGCGTTTTTTTAGTGTTCTCCTGTGTTAGGTGTTTTAGTTCCTGTCCTGTGCTTTCATTTTGGCAGCTTTTCCGTTTTTTTTTGGTGTTTTTACCCCCCCCCCCACCTGTTTCCAATCCATCCATCCATTTTCTACCGCTTGTCCCTTTCGGAGTCCCGGGGGGTGCTGGACCCTATCTCAGCTGCAATCGAGACTGTTTAAGTTGATCATTTTTCTACCTTGGTTGTCGGGACATTGTTGTTGTTATTGTGTCACCGGACTACCGAGGATCCTTTTGATGTTAAGCCCTGCCCCACATTTCCCGTGAGTGTTTTGCCGGGTTTTCACTTTGTTTTGTTTTGTTCACTTCATAGCCTGTCCGGACAGAGCACTTTCTTGTTGCTCTCGTTTTTTGTTAGTTTATCATTAAGTACCTCACACTGCTACCTCGTTCGTCTGCATCCTCTAAACCAGGGGTCCCCAACCTTTTTTGCACCAGGGACCGGTTTAATGTAGGCATTATTTTCACGGACCGGCCTTCCACATGTGGCAGATAAATATAGCAAATAAGTGCATGAAAAATGAATTCGTGAAAAAACTCACCGTAACATTGAATTAATGGGAGCCACTGTTTTTTTCCCTTTGCTAAAATAAAATAGCTCTCCATAGACTTTTGCTTTTTTACTCATTTTTGAAATAGTAGGCTTTTTTTTTGGCTTTAGTATCTCATGGGTTATAGGTGATACATCACATTCAAGGACAAGAGCATGGATATATAACAACGCTAGAAATAGTTGCCATTAGTTCCAATAGGTTTCTGTGGATTTCTATTTCCATTCTAAAAGTGATGTGTTCATATTTTGTGCAATATTTCATACGTAGATACACTAATGTTAGCTTTTTTTGGTCTGATATTCCATGCGTAAATACATTTGTTATTGCTAACTACTTGTGCATTAATACCAGCACTTTAACTTACCAGGCCAAAGGAGATGTGTATTTTCTTCCTTCGGCACAATTATTATATGCAACAATTTAACACTTCTCCATCTACCTTATGCACTTTAACTACCATGGTCACTTTGTTCCTGATCTGCCCTGATCTTAGGTCATCAACCTGCAGATGGAACCTAGCTTTCGGCTACAATTTGACACCTTCACATTTGATATGTTTATTAATGTGCATTGTCCCATGTAACAATTACAGCAAATGGTGACTTCCTACCAAGAGTTTTATAATACATCTATGAACAAGCTTATTGGTGTGTCTGGTGGGACTGGCCAAAGTTAAGTCGGAGAAAATGCGGTTGGTTGTAAATGATTTAATGTCTCCGTGCGGCCCGGTAGCAAATGCGTCACGGACCAGTGCCGGTCCCTGGACCGGTGGTTGAAGACCACTGCTCTAAACCGCTTGACAGCCACATTACGCTTGAAATTTTGCGGCTTCTCTCGGTTTGGCTTAAATTAAGTCTTAAAGGGGACCTATTATGCAAGACCAACTTTACTTACCTGTCGGTACCTGTTTTTGTGTATTCGGGATCCCCCATTTATCCCGGATATTTGAAATCAAACCACGGAAGCGTGGCAGAAACATTTGTAAAACAATCGTGCTTTTTTCCAAATAGTGACGTTTTTTGCCTTAATTCCTCCATGAATGGTGACGTTTTCTGTCTTACGTCCTCCATGAATGGTAGAGATTTACCCGAAGAGCTTTGCACGTGTCCACCATTTGTGCAGCCCTTTGAGACACTTGTGATTTAGAGCTATATAAATAAACAGTGATTGATTGATTGATCTTCCTCTCACGCGAGATCCACGCAGGAATGGGGCCATAGGAATGAATCCCTTACCTTCTGCAGTTTAACTTAGCGTATTAAGCTGCTACTCTTTTCCTACGCTTTACACCCTGCGGCTTATACAACGGTGCGGTAATTTATGGATTTCTCTTCACTAACGACCAGAATGTTTTCTATTCAACAAATAGTTTTCATAAAGCACCGACAGAGACACTGATAAGGTGCTATTGTTTGTGCTATGGCGCCATCTTTTGGAGTTTGCTCACTGCAAGTGCTGCGGGTTGAACGTCTACTGTACAGTATTTCCTTCTGTTTTGTGCCTTGAACCAGAAGTACACGTGTCATTCCGTCTACTGTCCCTCCAAAGCGTTTCTACTCGTATGGTTTCTTCATCACCCCAAGAAATGTGTGTAAGTTTTACAATATAACTAAGACAATTACTTACTTACTAAACCGTCCCATGAGTGATGTCTGTAGGAGTGTTTTAATGCATATTTTTACATGCTATCTAATGTAATCAAGTTTGCTAATATGCTAACACGTTTACGAGTGTTTGTGTTTGTATTATTAACTTACAATGGCATTCTTTTTGTATTGTTTCAGTTTCGTAAATTCACCAAAATGTCACAGTGGAGTTATTGAGTCTGTTTAGCTGATTGGAGAGCTAGCTTGTGCAGCCAGTGGGTCCATGACTACGACTTCTGTTTTTTTTGATCAGCCGTTTTACTGCCGTGTTACAGACACCGTTTGGAAACAATTAAGATATGTAAATAAACAATTACAAAATCTTTGTGTTAGTAACTCATTTCACAAAGTATATATCTGCGGCTTAGGAACGGTGTGGCTCGGTTTCTAGGTGCCAGCAACCTGAGGGTTCGTGGTTTGATCCCCGTAAGCATATGTAGTTGTGTGAATGTAATAACACTAAACCTAAATATGGGATCTGAGCCGAGGATGTCTTTGTGGCTTGTGCAGCCCTTTGAGACACTCGTGATTTAGGGCTATATAAGTAAACATTGATTGATGAAATACACAATGGACATTATTTATCTTAGACACCTAAATGAAGGAAGAAGTATAAAGAAATACACCTGAGAAATAATTCAAAATAAGAAACCTCAATCCCAAACAAAGCTTCTGGAGCTTCTGTTTCTTCATGCTGTTAACTATCTGTCTAGCTGCACATGCTGGAATTGAGTAGGGCGGGCAGGATAATGCATTTGTTGATGTTGTCGATGTTTTCACTTTGCAATTAAGTAAAGTAAGTCTCAAAGGTGGCACTACCTGACGAAACATCCACATTTCGATGTCCGGCCCCCGAGCCCTTGGACTCTTGAAACCGCGGCCCTCTTCAATATGATGTGGAATAGCCCTGGTCTAGAGTGCTTCAATTGTGTTAAATAACATTTTGAGAAGGTCATAAACAGTTATTTTTTGCTTTAACTACAAACCCCAAAACCAGTGAAGTTGGCACGTTGTGTAAATTGTAAATAAAAACAAAATACAATGATTTGCAAATCCTTTTCAATTTATATTCAATTGAATGGACTGCAAAGACAAGATATCCAACTGGAAAACGTAATTTTTTGCAAATATTAGCTCATTTGGAATTTGATGCCTGTAACATGGTTAAAAAAAGCTGGCACAAGTGGCAAAAAAGACTGAAAAAGTTGAGGAATGCTCATAAAACACTTATTTGGAACATCCCACAGGTGAACAGGCTAATTGGGAACAGGTGGGTGCCATGATTGGGTATAAAAGCAGCTACCATGAAATGCTCAGTCGTTCACAAACAAAGATGGAGCGAGAGTCACCACTTTGTCAACAAATGGGTGAGCAAATTTTCAAACAGTTTGAGAACAACATTTCTCAACGAGCTATTGCAAGTAATTTAGGGATTACACCATCTACGGTCCGTAATATAATCAAAAGGTTCAGAGAATCTGGAGAAATCACTGCACGTAAGCGATGATATTACAGACTTTCGATCCCTCAGGCGGTACTGCATCAAAAAGCGACATCAGTGTGTAAAGGATATCACCACATGGGCTCAGGAACACTTCATAAAACCGCTGTCAGTAGCTACAGTTCGTCGATACATCTGTATGTGCAAGGTAAAAGTCTACTATGTAAAGCGAAAGCCATTTATCAACAACACCCAGAAACGCAGCCGCCTTCGCTGGGCCCGAGCTCATCTAAGATGGACTGATGTAAAGTGGAAAAGTGTTTTGTGGTCTGATGAGGCCACATTTCAAATTGTTTTTGGAAACTGTGGACGTCATATCCTCTGGAACAAAGAGGAAAAGAACCATCTGGATTGTTATAGGCGGAAAGTTCAAAAGCCAGCATCTGTGATGGTATGGGGGTGTATTAGTGTCCAAGGCATGGGTAACTTACACATCTGTGAAGGCACCATTAATGCTGAAAGGTACATACAGGTTTTGGAGCAACATATGTTGCCATCCAAGCAACGTTATCATGGACGCCCCTGCTTATTTCAGCAAGACAATGCCAAGCCATGTGTTACAACAGCTTGGCTTCCTAGTAAAAGAGTGCAGGTACTAGACTGGCCTGCCTGTAGTCCAGACCAGTCTCCCATTAAAAATGTGTGGCACATTATGAAGCCTAAAATACCACAACGGAGACCCCGGACTGTTGAACAACTTAAACTGTACATCAAGCAAGAATGGGAAAGAATTCCACCTGAAAAGCTTCAAATATTTGTCTCCTCAGTTCCCAAACCTTGACTGAGTGTTGTTAAAAGGAAAGGCCATGTAGCACAGTGGTAAAAATGCCCCTGTGCCAACTTTTTTGCAATGTGTTGCTGACATTAAATTTTAAGTTAATGATTATTTGCACAAAAAAAAATTAAGTTTCTCAGTTCAAACATTAAATATATTGTCTTTGCGGTCTATTCAATTGAATATAAGTTGAAAAGGATTTGCAAATCATTGTATTCTGTTTTTATTTACGATTTACACTATGTGCCAACTTCACTGGTTTTGGGTTTTGTATACAAATATTTGATTAATGAATCCTACTTTGCGAAAATTCACATACGTCCCAGCAAACATGACAGAACAGTTCAGAGAAACAACTCGAAATCCGTCGAGGGATTCTTCAAACATCGCATATCCATAAGCCGAGAAATCTGCAAAAAAACCCAGTTTTTCTCCACCACCACAGTTCCGCCACCCTAACACTTTCCCTGCGTGTGAGTTATTCACCGTTATGATGCTGCCCTGCACACCATCGCTATGGCAACAGGGCGTCAAGGAAGCGAAGTGCTGCAAGTTTTATCAAACGACTGCAGATGTTCACAAATGCTAACATGCGGCTACAAGGCCACTGAGACTAAATGCACTCAACTGGATGCAGTAATTCATGTACTCTGGCTTTCTGGCACGGTCCAAAAACATGCATGTCGGGTTACTTGGGGACGTTAAATTGCTGTTTTCACTTACTACCTACAGTGGATGGAGGTTCATTTTGTGTCTTTTATAATGAAAGCTTTTTTTGGGGGGACTGATTTTTTTTGTGCGTTTGATTTTTGTGAACTGGATTTCAAATACGCTGACAATTTAACATTTTTTGAGCCAAATTTGTGTTTAAAAATTCAGTGTAAAAAAAAATTCAGTGCAGAAATATTTGTTGCTTCAAAACTCAAAGCTAAATCTAGGCCATGTCCACACGAACACAGTTTCAAAAACGCATATTTAGGGTTAAAACAATCTCCATCCACACAAGTGTAGTTTTAAAACTGTCTACACACTGTCATGCACATTTTGTCCAATCAGAAACCTGAAAAAAGCAGCCACAGCTGACTTGTGTCAACACGTGGACCTTGGGGTTTGTTTTCCCGGAATGCAAAGGAAAGTTGGCGCAGGCAAGACGTGAATGTAAGTACATATTTTTATTTTAACACTAACAGACTACAAAAAGGAAGCAAACAAAAGGCGCGCACAATGGCGGAGAACAAACTTGACTAATGAAACAAAACTTGCACAAAGGCAGAAACTATGAACAATAAACAAAAACTTACTTGGCATGGAACTATGGTAGCATGAAGACAAAACGAGGTAGCAGGGGTGTCAGAAGAAGCATGGTATGAAAGGATAATGTCACCAGGACGAACAACAGAAACAGACAGGCTTAAATAGCAGTGACATGATCAGTGAAAACAGGTGCGTGACTCAAAACGTGAAACAGGTGCGTGACATGACAGGTGAAAACTAATGGGTTGCTATGGTGACAAAACAAACAAAAGTGCACAAAGAGTCCAAAAACAAAACCGAACATGACTAAAACAAAACATGATCACACAGACATGACAACTTGTTGGTATTACGCCTCTGTTATAATGTTTATTTTGATAAACTAAACCAGACCTGGGCAAATTAAGGCCCGGGGGCCACATGTGGCCCGTTAAGATTTTAACGGGTACAGTCTAGTACCCGCACCGCACTCTTCAATCAAATAATTTTTTTAGATCTTCAAAATGGAAACTATAGCTGCCATTATGATGTGCACTGATGTTTTCAAATTACCGTAAGTCTTGAACTTTACAAAGTATTTTAATGGTTGTTTTTTTCACCCCGTTCATATTTTGCTGTTGTGGCCAAGCAGCTCAATTTTTGTTTCATCTGACCACAGAACTTTCCTCCAGAATGTTTTATCTTTGTCCATGTGATGTCAGATGAAACAAAAATTGAGCTGTTTGGCTACAATACCCAGCATAATGTTTGGAGGAGAAAAGGTGAGGCTTTTAATCCCAGGAACACCATTCCTACTGTCAAACATGGTGGTGGTAGTATTATGCTCTGGGCCTGTTTTGCTGCCAATGGAACTGGTGCTTTACAGAGAGAAAAAAGGACAATGAAATAGGAGGATTACCTCCAAATTTTACAAGACAACCTAAAATCATCAGCCCGGAGGTTGGGTCTTGGGTGCAGTTGGATGTTCCAACAGGACAATGACCCCAAACACACATCAAAAGTGGTAAATGAATGGTTAAATCAGGGTAGAATTAAAGGCCTACTGAAACCCACTACTACCGACCACGCAGTCTGATAGTTTATATATCAATGATGAAATCTTAACATTGCAACACATGCCAATACTGCCGGGTTAACTTATAAAGTGCAATTTTAAATTTCCGGGGGAACTTCCGGTTGAAAACGTCTATGTATGATGACGTTTGCGCGTGACGTCAATGGTTGAAACGGAAGTATTTGGACACATTGTATCACAATACAAACAGCTCTGTTTTCATCTCAAAATTCCACAGTATTCTGGACATCTGTGTTGGTGAATCTTTTGCAATTTGTTTAATGAACAATGGAGACTGCAAAGAAGAAAGCTGTAGGTGGGATCGGTGTATTAGCGGCTGGCTGCAGCAACACAACCAGGAGGACTTTGAGTTGGATAGCAGACGCGCTATCCGACGCTAGCCGCCGACCGCATCGATGATCGGGTGAAGTCCTTCCTCGCGCCGTCGATCACTGGAACGCAGGTGAGCACGGGTGTTGATGAGCAGATGAGGGCTGGCGTAGGTGGAGCGCTAATGTTTTTATCATAGCTCTGACGAGGTCCCGTAGCTAAGTTAGCTTCAATGGCGTCGTTAGCAACAGCATTGCTATGCTTTGACAGGCGGCACAGCATTAACCGTGTGGTTACAGGTCCAGTGTTTGGTTCGGTGTCTCCTGATAGTAGTATTGTTGATCTTCTGTCTATCCTTCCAGTCAGGGGCTTATTTATTTTGTTTCTATCTGCATTTAAGCACGATGCTATCACATTAGCTCCGTAGCTAAAGTGCTTCACCGATGTATTGTCGTGGAGATAAAAGTCACTGTGAATGTCCATTTCACGTTCTCGACTCTCATTTTCTAGAGAATATAGTATCCGAGATGGTTTAAAATACAAATACGTGATCCACAATAGAAAAAGGAGAAAGTGTGGAATCCAATGAGCCCTTTTACCTAAGTTACGGTCAGAGCGAAAAAAAGATACGTCCTGCACTGCACTCTAGTCCTTCACTCTCACGTTCCTCATCCACAAATCTTTCATCCTCGCTCAAATTAATGGGGTAATCGTCGCTTTCTCGGTCCGAATCGCTCTTGCTGCTGGTGTAAATAATGGGGAAATGTGAGGAGCCTTTCAACCTGCGACGTCACACTACTTCCAGTACAGGCAAGGCTTTTTTTATCAGCGACCAAAAGTTGCGAACTTTATTGTCGATGTTCTCTACTAAATCCTTTCAGCAAAAATATGGCAATATCGCGAAATTATCAAGTATGACACATAGAATGGATCTGGTATCCCCATTTAAATAAAAACATTTCATTTCAGTAGGCCTTTAAGGTTTTAGAATGGCCTTCCCCAAGTCTTGACTTAAACGTGTGGAAAATGCTGAAGAAACAAGTCCATGTCAGAAAACCAACAAATTTAGCTGAACTGCACCAATTT
This sequence comes from Entelurus aequoreus, assembly GCF_033978785.1. Classification (NCBI taxonomy): domain Eukaryota; kingdom Metazoa; phylum Chordata; class Actinopteri; order Syngnathiformes; family Syngnathidae; genus Entelurus; species Entelurus aequoreus. The sequence goes on from NC_084731.1 coordinate 55,393,040, forward strand.
TGTCAATAGGAGTGGTCAAAAATTCAAGCAGAAGATTGTGGCTGGCTACCAAAAGCGCCTTATTGCAGTGAAACTTGCCAAGGGACATGTACCCATAGCAAAGCAAAATTGAAGATGAGATCTCATGTATGTCTTATATACATCTCCTAGACATAAAAGAGCACTAATCGAGACCAAAGTAGTTTTCTCATTCTTCTCAGATGTATCTCCTGAGAAATAAGGCTCACAGTGAGCACTGTGAGAGATCTCAAAGTTGTCTAATAGTTATCTCTTTTCCCGATTTCAACTAAGACCAAAATGAGAGATGAATGAGCTGGTCTCCAATATGTCTCAATTATGTCTCAGTGAGAGATATACATGGTTTTGTTTCTCACTACTCACTGTTTGAGTTCTCAGATGTCTCTTTTCTATTTCAGCAAAAAGAAAATTGATGAGTATTGGTTTCAATATGTCTCAATGATGTCTCACTGAGAGATATACTTGTTTTTGTCTCTCACTGCTCACCATTTGAGTTGTCAGATATGCCTCTTTTCTATCTTAGGAAAAATAAATTAAAAATACATTTTAATTGGCACAATTTCATTATACCTCAATCATACTCCAGTTTATCTCATGCCAACATTTGGAGAAAATAATTAATTCAGGCAATATGGATGTATGGTCTGAAATCTATATGGTTTATTTGCATAATGTTCTACTTAATGTGTTGATTTCTTATACACACGCCATGTACAGTAACTCAGTGACTACAATTGTGAGATTTAAAACTGAACCCAAACAATACTGTTATGATCACAATACCCTTTTTAAGACCTTTTAACATTAGTGAACTTTCTAGAGCAGTGGTTCTCAAACTCTTTTCACAAAGTACCACTTCAGAAAACATTTGGCTCTCCAACCACCATGATAAGGACTAATATTAAAATACAGTAGCGTAGTAGGCCTAAATATTTCTTAACTTGTGCCCTGTGAAAGATGCTTACGGTTCCAGAATTGATGCAGTGACCAGCATGTATTTGCAATGCAGAGAGGTGAACTGTGTCCAATAGAAGTTCACTAGATGCTCCATATAGTTTAATCCTAGACAAATATTTGTTTTCCTGACAGAAACTATCATCTTTAGTCATATGTCTGTAAAATTCAGCTATGACATTCCCTGGTTTAATAGTTTGTGAAATAACAGGAATAGACTGCACAAGTTTGACTACATTTACCATCTGCATAGGTATATTTTGAGTACCATGTATGAGCCTTAACAAATATCCATTTTTGTCTTCATCTGTGTTCCAAGTAAGTGAGATGTTTTTAGGGTCACTAAGAGGACCACCCCTATCGACAAGCTGTTTGTAAACTTCTGCATCATATATATCTTCAATGTTGTTAGCATCTGCCTTCTTTCTGCTTAATCTAAAGTTAAGCTTCTCCTGAAAACCTGGCTTGAGGAACAAAGACCTTATTTGAGCCTTAATTGGAACCTCTATAAAGGATGAGGATCTTTCTTCTGACACACTGGTCCCACAAGACAGGCATTTTATTTGTTTACTTTCTAATGGCCCAAAACAATTACTGCAGTATTTATGTAATAAAATAGGCGATGATGCAGAGCGGGATAAAAAAAAGTTTTTGAACTTCTGTACACTGTTTAAGCAGTCTGCATTCAGACTATCGGGACAAAGCAACTTGAACATTTTCAGCAAATCGCTTAGGGCCTTATCAGTGACTTTATGACAGTTTACATAACACATGATGATCAGAAGGCACTCTGCCATGGTTACTGATACATTGTCATATATTGGTTTGTCTGTTGTGTCCTTGATATTTGACTCTTCTGCACACTCCTCACTCAAACTATCTTCAAATCCTTCATTAAACGTATGTCTGTCATTGTACATCCAATCCCCCATATCAGGGAGAGATTCCTCAAATGATTGAGATGGATCATACTCAGCATCGACATGTAGTTCAGTTGTTAGGCCATCAGGAGGATCTATGAGGGCTGATCTGGAAAATGGTTTTCCATTCTCTTTGATAGAGTCAAAAGTAGAAATATTTTCATGTGCTGAAATTAAAATAGAATAAAAATCATTAAAGGTTTTTTATAACATTTTGTCACAAGGCAAAACGTACAACATCTCAGCATATCGCTCACATTCTTACACTCAAAAGTTTGTCATATTTTAGCAGGATATGCTTTGTGACAAAATTCACAACAAAACATTAGTCAGACACAGAAGACGGTGGGTGTACCTGGCAGGTAGGGAGAGGCTTGATGTTCCAGAGTGGTACATCCTGCATGGACACCTGGAGGTTGGATGTGTTCCATTTGAAGAGCAGTGTTTTGGGCTCCTTCAGGAGGCACCGCCTCCTGCAGTGTTCCCCTGCTGCTACCTCCTGACACAAAGAAGAGGAACCAAAAAACTCTAAAGATTAAAATAATTAAAAGAAAAGAAGAAAACTTGCAAAACAAGAAACAAGTTGACATAAATTGAACACATTATACAAATCCAGCTAATGGAATGCATTTACTTTTTTCCCACATCTTGATCGCATTGTAGTTCACGTTTACATATCTTCTTTGTATGTGGTAACACATAATCCACAGTATTAAATGTAACTCATCACAATACAACACGCACTATAAAAAGAAAGTGTGGATCTTCGGTGATAAACAATGCCAATGATTAGTACATACACAGCAGCAAACCAAACATATGAGAAAGGATCTTGACGAGGGATGCAAATTATTGTAAATATTGTGTTATTTTGGTTTCAAAATTCTCACAATAATGCAGTGATGTGTGACGCTATCAAACGAGAACTCCCGTCAGTGTGTTTTTTTCTGACAATATTAAGTGGGCTGATCTGAGAAGTAAACTCGATCTCCCATGATCACCCGCGCAGTGTGGGACAACAAAGTTCAAACAGGGGACATTATATAGGGGCGAAAAAGAGGAAGTGTGCAGGAGTGACGGGAACGTTTGTGCTTCGTAGATTGGAGGAATTGTTGCTGTGAAATATTTCTGTGCCTATAACTGCCGTGTTAGATTAAACTAAAACAAAGTCTGCATACTGCAAGGTAAAGCATGCCACATTCATCCCGACCATTTCCAAGTCGACCCAGAGCCGTTGCAGCTCACCAGAGGAAATGCGCCGGTAGGAACGCGGACATGCACAAAATAAGAAATTTGCCCGCACTACACACCACAATGTCTACAATAAGTGAGTAATATATTAGAATGAGTTATATGTTAGAACCGTTAACTGGAAAATATCGTTGATGTGAAACCAAGACGCCAGAAGGTAAAATATCCATTTGTGAGGTATTTACATGATTAAAAGTCAAATTATTAGTTAACTCTTAAGAATCAGTATTTTATAAACTAATATAAAAATGTCCACTGCAAAGGACAGTTTCTTAGGAAGTTAAAAGTTTAAAGACACTAAACAGCAGTGATGTAACAATATCAAAATGTCATATCACCGTTACTGTGACCAAAATGATCACTGTTTGCATTATCATCGCAGTATTGTTGAATGTGCTCAAAAAGTAATCATACCCACACTCATACCAAGTTGTATTAAAAAAAAAACTTACCAGACACACAAAATAGTTTCTTGGCAGAAAAAACATTGTTGTTTTACATTTGTTACACTGGATGTTTACTGTTTATGTCAGTTTAAAGACACTTATTTGAAAGTTTTGGTTTGTCTTTGTGTGTTACTTGAAATTCTGGATGATTCTGCACCATTCCTTTGCACTTAAAATACCTGTTTATAATAATAAATAGGACTACAACATATGAACATTATGTTTGTGTTCAATTACAGTATACTGTAAGTGTGTTTATCCTAAACATTCCTGCCACTTCATTTAACACACTTTGACATTTTTGTAACAATATCTTACCATGGCTTTAACACTGTGACGATATCATACCGTGAAATTTTGATATTGTTACATCCCTAATCATGACCTGATGTTACTTACCAGCCTCAACTTGAAGATGAAAGGTTCAAAGAAGATTAATTACACATGCTGAGATAACTCATATTTCAAGTTTCATTCTTCATACGTAATGCTACTGTAATCAGGGTAATGCTTGTTCCTGACAAACTGTGGACAGCTTTTTATCCATCTATCTGGTCTGTAAATCTCAATCAGAACTAATTCACATAAACAAAGAACACGCATATACATATAACTTACTTAGACATTGCTCATCAGTCTCCACATTCACATGGTGGCTGCAGACGGAATGACTGCAGGAAGAAAAATAAAGTATCACATATTATATCTGCTGCCAGTTTAATGCACCACCACTATGCCAGTCTACTCACCAATTGTACAGTCCTTCTTCATCGTTTATTTGAGTCGACTTCTTTACCAGTTCTTCTCCATCGTTTTCCAGGTTTTCGTTTTGTCATTTGGACACTCCAATACTATGTAAATACAGACAAAGGTTGCTGGAATATACAGTGGGACTTCTTAAATGTAAAACTCTATATTATATTGAAGCAGTGTTTGTTCAGTAATGTATATTGTTCCACTTCCAATATTCTCTGTACATTTATTTCTATCATTGTTATTTCACAATGGGATGTATAAAGTGTATCTTCTATCTCACCTCGGTGGAGGTAAGTGTTGGAGCGGCTGGCTACGGTGTGTTAGCCAATGACTTTGGCTGGGGGGGCCGGGACTTCCGGGGGGATAGGGAAGTGACGTTGTTAATAGTGTTGGTTCGAGTTTTGCCGGGAAAAGGGTTAGACACACATTGGAGCTGTTGTGTGGTTGAATTACATCTTGTGCAATAAAGACAAGACAAACAAAGAAGTCGTATGAGCCTACATTTCTGGGATTATTACAGTATCATAGCTTCTAGCAAGGTGGTTGCGCCGTTGAATGCGGCATTTATAGCTCTATTTTCGTAACACAGTGACGTTACAGTAGTTCAATAAATACTAACTTGTGTGTTAAAGTAATTTAAATACCAAAACAAAAACAATAAATGGTATTACTTACTTTCAGTCGTTATTCCTTCGATGCTGAATTGTTTCTTCCAAACGAAATCAAGTCACATCCGCCCACTAAATGCGCATGCGTGTTTTCCAGTAAGAGCAAATATGATTGGACTCATGGGGCGCCGTGCCAAATCTCGCGAGAATGTTGTTGAGACAGCTCCACATCTCAGAATTTAGATAAAGTTGATTTTCTCCTTACTTGTCCATCTGAAAATAGCCATTTTTGGCTATGTGTAACTTTCAAAGGAAGACAATTCAGAAAATTCACGCTTTGTACCAGACAGCATCCCCACCTTCTACCATCCTAGTCACGTCCGTTGTGTCCTTGGGCAAGACACTTCACCTTTGCTCCTGATGGCTGCTGGTTAGCGCCTAGCATGGCAGCTCCCTCCATCAGTGTGTGAATGTGTGTGTGAATGGGTGAATGTGGAAATAGTGTCAAAGCGCTTTGAGTACCTTGAAGGTAGAAAAGCGCTATACAAGTATAACCCATTTATCATTTATTTATCATTGCATTGCATAGTTTTGATACCTGTAAAACTCGGATGTGGCAAAATTATGAATGCCTGATTATTATGTTCTTGCCTTACAGCGTATGTCCTGAGATGCGGTACCCTTCCTGATTGGGACAATATTGAGGAGGCCAAGCTCAAGAAAGCTTTGGTAAACAAATGTCGGGCCAGAGCAGGTTTTAAGTAGGCCCTTGTACCTGCCAAGTTCATTCTGGGGTAGGATGTTTCCTTTGTAAACATGTTAATATTTTGGTCTGGGGTTGCACAGTATATATAGTATAAAATTGCCATATGATGTAGCTTTTAGTACCACGTTATACTGTGACAATGCATATTGAGCTGTGCTGTGTCTCGCAAATTTGGCACCGATGCAACCTCACTAACAAGCTAGCGGCTAATATCCCTCCACAGTGCAAAGCTGTTTCGAAATAAAAAAATAATACAACTGGAAATGACGCAGTACGTTACTGCTTACATAATCAGGTATATTAGTAGTAATAGTAATTCAGTGTTTGTATTTGAGTGGGCCCCAGACCCCTCTGTAGTGAAAAAGTTGGTCGGGCCCCGAGGTAAAAAATGTTAAGTATCCCTGGTTTTCAATGTGTGATTATTGTTTGTATGTAGACCAGTTCTAAACAGCCCGGTTACAATTTTATAAATTTATTTCAGTTTTTGCTTGGAATATTTAAAAAATGGAAAATGTTGTCATTTACTCACCCTCTTACTGAGATGAAGTCAAGTGGGTTTTTTTTAACTACGGTACATGGTTTGCGCAACAAGGAGTTAAAAAAACTACACCTGACTTTTTCACGTGTGGGGTGGTATAGCTCGGTCGGTAGAGCGGCCGTGCCAGCAACTTGAGGGTTTCAGGTTCAATTCCCGCTTCCGCCATTCTAGTCACTTCCGTTGTGTCCTTGGGCAAGACACTTTACCCACCAGCTCCCAGTGCCACCCACACTGGTTTAAATGTAACTTAGATATTGGGTTTCACTATGTAAAGCGATTTGAGTCATTAGAGGAAAGCGCTATATAAATATAATTCACTTCACAACAACAAAGTGAGTACTTGGGGTTAAATTAATTTATATTTGTATTTGTTGTTTTTTTTGTATATTGTTTTCTATGTTGTTTTAATTATTGTGAATGTCAATATGTACATTATGTTTGTAATAATTAACTACATTTAAATTGTTGTATTTAATCTATTTTTATATCTTATGTTTTGTATTTTTGTATAGCCAAATAAAGTTATACACCTTTCAATATTTGAGTATTTTTTTTACTGTTATTTCTAATTAAGTCAGATAATTGAACTCTCAATTTGTTCTCATTATTCTCAAATTTGAGATTTGATGGCTTTGTTAAGACATTTAAGAGAATTAATCAAGACATGAAAGAGACATACATAAGATCTCTTTTATTGCTCATACATCTAATTTATTTCTCTTTAATTATCCTTCAAAATAAATGGGACATAATTGAGATCAGTGTCATACATATATGAGCTCTCCTCAGTGTATCCCACTTCTCAAATATTGCTCAAATGGTTGTCTCAACTCAACCTCCTTTGTCTCAGTGATGTCTTGTCTCTTTTTAGCTTATTTATTGCTCCTAAGGGTCCCTTAGGAGCAATAAAAGAGAAACAATTGATCACAGAATTAGACAGATATGAGAAGCTCAAAATGTTCTCAAGATACGAGATCAAGCAACAGATGAGCAAGCACATTTTTGCTATGGCTAAGCAAATATTAACATTGCTGGATGTATACTTTTGAAACAGCAGAGTTGGTCACATTTTCAGTAGACCCATAATAAATTCATAAAAGAACCAAACTTCATGAATGTTTTTTGTGACCAACAAGTATGTGCTCCAATCACTCTATCACAAAAAAATAAGAGTTGTAGAAATTATTGGAAATTCAAGACAGCCATGACATTATGTTCTTTACATGTATTTAAACTTTTGACCACGACTGTATACCGGCCCCCAGACACATTTTTTTCTCTAAATTTGGCCCCCCTGAGTCAAAATAATAGACGTACACAATGACATGTACATTATCTTTAAAACCAGCCTGCACGTACACAGAGCAATGGGAACATTATTATCTCTTTTTTGTCAGTGTTTAAAGCGCACATGATACAATTATACAATTATAACATGTTTAGCAATGTATTACATGTGCAGTGAAGTGTACATTATTTATAAAATCAGCCACACTAACAAGCCAAGGAAACCATTTTGCATGTCTGAGGTGCCTATATAAATCGCACGGATGTGCTTGTGCCGCTGCAAAACCCCTTTGGCATTATAAAGCATTTAATCATGGATATAGTGACATAGTACATGTGTAATGAAGTGTGTATTGTATTGTGTTTTTTTTTTTAGTTGCTTGGCCGCTTTTTACGCGCTCCATCGACATAAATGCAAGCAACACACGTAAGTTAACTTCATGATTTGTCGTTAAATAAGGACTAAAAACAAAAGATAATGTTGCACCTTTCTTATGGACACAGAGCAAAAAGTCTCACTTGTCAAAGTTGTCCCATCAAGTGGAGGTTCGACAGCGATCGTATCCAAAACAGCTGTCATTAGCGCCGGTGGGAGTGTCGCAAAGACAATTTTGATGTGTCTTTTTATTAATATTGAGTGAAAATAACAGCATTTTTACGTTCAAACTAGGGTTGTACGGTATACCGGTATTAGTAAAGTACCGCGATACTAATGAATCATATTCAGTACTATACCGCCTCTAAAAAGTACCGGTCCCCTACGCCCTTTGCGCCCTGTCGTTGTCACGTTGTGTCATTGCTGGTTTAAGAGCAGAGGAGCATGTTTGGCAGCGCACACTCACGGAGCACTTACAAGCAGACACAGTGTGTAGACAGAAAAAGGAGATCGGACACATTTTGACTTAAAAACTAAAGATAAAAGTGAAGCTATAACACTGTAATGCCCTCAGGAAGAGGTGCTGTAAGACATGGTGAGCTAGCTAGCGGCTAACGTCCATTAGCAGTCTGTAGTGTTTTAGCTACTTCTAAATCACTAATCCTCGCCTCCTTGGCGACAAATAAAGTAAATTTCTTACAAGTATCCTCCCTGCAGGACGAGGAATAGCTAAACATGTTTCACTACACAGCGTAGCTCACCGGCATCCCAATGTAAACAAACGCCATGGGTGTACAGTATCTACACCTAACATCCACTGTAACGATACCAAGTACGGGAGCGAATCTAGTCAATACTACTTTGATTACATCGATAGTTTTTGGCATCACATCTTCTTTCATTTAAAAAAAGAAAATGTAGATTATGTTTATAAACTCAGAAAATATGTCCCTGGACATGAGGACTTAAATTATGACTAATGGATGATCCTGTAACTACTTGGTATCGGATCGATACCCAAATTTTGTGGTATCGTCCAAAACTACCGTATTTTTCGGACTATAAGTCGCAGTTTTTTTCATAGTTTGGCCGGGGGTGCGACTTATACTCAGCGACTTATGTGTAAAATTATTAACAAATTGTCATGACGCGGAGTCGAACCCACGTTTCCTCTGCAGCTGCAGGCACTTCTGTTAACCCCTCTGCTGGCAGCACACTCAGACACACCTCTGCTCGCGCTGAGCACAACACGCCCACATAGCAACAAGCCTGCAAGCAATCAGTCATCAGAGCACCTGGACCTGACGAGGGGGAGCGGCATAAAGACCAGCGGACCCAAGGAACCTTTGCCAGAACGTCGCTAACCTTCCAGTAAGCATCGCGTCTGGCATTCCTTTCCCAGTGATTTCCTCGTCCTTGTTTTGCTCTCTCTCCGTGTTTTCCCCCTGGTTCATGCCCTTTTGTATTTCCACAGTGACTCTCCTGACCTCCGTGATCGTGCCTTGTCACTCGACACCCATCCGGATTTCTAACTGCCCTCCTCGATCCACGACCTCCCTGCTCGGACCTAGACCACGCTGCCCTGCTCTTGCCCACGACCACTTGCCTGTCCACGAACTGCCTCTTCGCCTTGCCCCCTTGGATAACGACGAAAGATACAACCAACATTTACAGACAACAACCCTTGGTAACATTTACATTATTAATTTTACACATAGTCAACACTCACTCACTTTGAGTAGCATACACACGCCACGTATTCATCAAAGGTTTCAAATAAACCTTGTAAACCTCAGTCCTGCCCTGGTTGTCGCCTCCTTCCCTTCTCTGATACACAACACAAATTACCGTAAAATATCAAATAATATTATTTAGCTCATTCACGTAAGAGACTAGACGTATAAGGTTTCATCGGATTTAGCGATTAGGAGTGACAGATTGTTTGGTAAACGTATAGCATGTTCTATATGTTATAGTTATTTGAATGACTCTTACCATAATATGTTACGTTAACATACCAGGCACGTTCTCAGTTGGTTATTATGCGTCATATAACGTACACTTATTCAGCCTGTTGTTCACTATTCTTTATTTATTTTAAATTGCCTTTCAAATGTCTATTCTTGGTGTTGGGTTTTATCAAATACATTTCCCCAAAAAATGCGATTTATACTCCAGTGCGACTTATATGTGTTTTTTTCCTTCTTTATTATGCATTTTCGTCCTGTGCGACTTATACTCCGGAGCGACTTATACTCCGAAAAATAGGGTAATGTAAAGCATCCAAACAACGGAAGAATAAGTGATTATTACATTTTAACAGCAGTGTAGATACAACATGTTAAAACAGAAAATAACTGAACAAGTAGATTAATAATTCATTTTCTACCGCTTGTCCTTAATAATTTTGACAAAATAATAGAATGATAAATGACACAATATGTTACTGCATATGTCAGCAGACACATTAGGAGCCTTTGTTTGCTTACTTACTACTACTTTTATGTTCAATATTTTATTTAAGGACAAACTTGCAATAAGAAATATATGTTTAATGTACCCTAAGATTTTTTGTTAAAATAAAGCCAATAATGCAATTTTTTTGTGGTCCTCTTTATTTAGAAAAGTATCAAAGTACCGAAAAGTTTCAAAAATACATTTTGGTACTGTTACCAAAATATTGGTATTGGGACAACACTAGTTCAAACATACAGTAATTCCTCTTATGGTGCGTTTAAAGGCAGTTGAGCTTTGGAAATGACAGCGTACAACCGTGACGTCATCACAAGTCTCCATTTGTGCCGTGCACACGCATACTCTACGCGGAGGGAAGGTTGCATGTCCACTTCCAATCTGCTTGCTAACCTCTCGCTTACAGACACTGCCACTGGCTAGCCCTTGTGGTGAACGGAGAAGCAGCATTGTGCGTCAGTCTTCTCCTGCCAGTACACAGCCTCTCCTTCACCAAGACTCCTGTCAGGCCTCCACGTGGCCACACACGGTAACTAGGGCCCCGTGGCCCAAGGCAAACGTGGCAGGGGATCTCGGAGCTGCAGTGGTCCCCAGAGGCGTGATGCGCAGGCCCACTTTGTGGACACGCCCTGGCGTCACCCAACCACTGCCCCGCTGCCTTGTGGGTTAGTCTGGGAAGACAAAAGGCTAGGGGAGCACACCCTGAGAGAAAAGCAAGTGCTGGTAGGCGCACCATAGGCGGTCCTCCAACAGACCGGAGTTCCGGCAGCCTCCTGCAGCTGTGAGGAGTTGCCGGTCGTCCTGGGTTTCCCTTACCATCGGATACAGCTCCCCACAGCGAAGAAGTGACGTTGGAGTCTGCGCGTCTCCCTCGTCAAAAAAGACCTCAACGGCGGAGTGGGCGGATGATGGTTGCATAGAAGCTCCACAACGGTCACAAAGGCGGCAGAAGGCTGCAGCAAAGATGGGCCCCCAATTGTCTTGGTCTCCATGCCATTGGACCCTGGCCTTCTCTTTGCCAAGGACAGTGTGGTGGCTGTCTGTGCACCAGTCTCCCCACTTTAAAAAATTTCACGCACAGGCGTTCTCCTGAAGGCAATCCCACCAACAGGAGGACAATCATACTCGTTTCGAGTGATCGCCGACGACAACCGTTGGAAAGGTCTTTTTTGCGCCAATAGGTGTATTTTAAATTGGGAACATTTCAAGTTACTATGGCGACGCTATTCAAGAATAAACAAAAATGTGGGCTATAATGGGGAATATTTACAGCACACCTGAGAGATTACCTCCTCTCGTAGCTCAGCCATTCTTTCACGTAGCTCGGTGCTTAACGTCTCATTTTGTTCACACACTTGTCTACTTTAACACTGGCTAAAAAGTTTTAATGTCCAATGTTTGGTTTTGGCTGGATGGCCATCGGAGTGAGGCGAGTGCCATCGGCTCAGCCTTTCCCCATTAAAGTGGATGGCACAGCCTCTAATTTTCTAGAGCGCGGAAGCCCAAAATATTTGCTCTTATTTTTGGTGAAAAACCTGTCCTCACGGCCAAATCTTTTATGCCACTGTCATGTGTTTCGGTGAAAACACATGTCCTCGCTCAGAAAATGTCACTTTTATAGAGCTCATGTGTCCCATTTGGCTTCTGCTGGGTCTCAAAGCCAAGAAAGTCAGCTAAATCTCTCATCTAGGCCTAATGTTAAAACGTCACAAACAAAAAACACAAAAATTAATATTTTCCTACTCGCTCTAACTCGGCCATTTCTCCACTTATCGGAAATCTAACAACACCGGAACGTTCCTCAAAGCCTTTAAGCGCTCACGTTTTTTACGAAAAGTTGATGTCTAAAAGCCTTTGCCCACAATCAGACTTTGTTCGGCATTAAGTTTTTCTACAAATCCTACTTAACTTTCTGTCTTTGTGTAATAGTAGCAGCCTCATCTAATTACATGAATTCCTGTAATGTCCCGTGACAGCCCCTCCCCTCAGATATCTTAGTCTGTTACAGTGTTAACAGATCATTTCATGTTACCATGGCAACGCTATTTACGAACAAAAAAAAACATCTTTTGTCTACTACGTAACTACGAGGCTAAACGGCTAACGAACCCTCACATATGATATACTGTCCGAAAGGTCTCGTTTGCGCTGAAAGGCGTATTTTAAATTGGGAACATAGTGTTACCATGGCGACGCTATTCACGAATAAACAAAACAGTAGACACACAACAGAGCCCCTCAGTACAAAAATCATGTTTTTTCTACCTGCGTTATGCTAGCATGTTAGCTTTTTTTTGCTAGCGTATCTCATATTAGCATGCTAACGTTTAATGCTAGCCTTTTTGCTACTTTTTATGTCTACACCAACAAATACTGCATTTTGGTATTTCTTCTTACCCAGTCATGTGCTAGCTTCTTAACGTTAGCGTGTTTGTATGCTAACAATAGCATGGCTACGTTTCCAGCTAATATTACACTTGTTTGTGTAATTCCACAGCCATACACCTTAGAGATATATAACTTGTAATGTGACACATGTTAACTGCTAACGTGCTAACGATAGCATGCTACCACACTAACATCAAAGTGCTAACGTTTTTTGCAAATTTTAAATTTTTTTGTCTAATTCCGCAGCCATACAACTTACACTCATATAACTTGGTATTTCAAACATGCTAACTGTATGCATATGTACGTTAGCATGCTAGCATGCTAACATTAACGTGCTATCTTTTTGAGCTAATTTTGAATGAGCTAGTTTTACAACCGTTTACCCCAGAGTCCTATAACTTGGTACGTGACACTTGTAAACTGTAAGCCTGCAAACATTAGCATGCTAACATTAAACTGCTAGCTTTTTTTTGCTAAATGTACACTTTATTTCTCTAATTCCCAGGCCATACATCTTAGAGTCATATAACTTGGTATGTGACACATGCTAACTATTACCATGCTCACGTTAGCTTGCTAGCATGCTAAAATTAGCATGCTAACTTTTTGAGCTACTTTTGCAACCGTTTGCCCAAGAGTCATATAACTTGGTATTTGAAACATGCTAACTGTACTGAAACCCACTACTACCGACCACGCAGTCTGATAGTTTACATATCAATGATGAAATCTTAACATTGCAACACATGCCAATACAACATCAATTTTAAATTTCCCGCTAAATATCCTGCTGCAAACGTCTCGGTATGATGACGTTTGCGCGTGACGTCACAGATTGTAGCGGACATTTTGGGACAGCATTGTGGCCAGCTATTAAGTCGTTTGTTTTCATCGCAAAATTCCACAGTATTCTGGACATCTGTGTTGGTGAATCTTTTGCAATTTGTTTAATGAACAATGAAGACAGCAAAGAAGAAAGCTGTAGGTGGGAAGCGGTGTATTAGCGGCCGGCTGCAGCAACACAAACACGTAGCCGGTGTTTCATTGTTTACATTCCCGAAATATGACAGTCAGGCTTTACCATTGGCCTGTGGAGAACTGGGACAACAGAGACTCTTACCAGGAGGACTTTGAGTTGGATACGCGCTACCATGAGTACGCAGCTGCGGCTTCCAAACATTTGATCGCTTGCCCATACGTGCGTGCCGCTATGTGCATGTCACGTACGTAACTTTGGGGAAATATATGTGCTGTATGAACTTTGGGGAGGTGAACGGTACTTTGGGCTGTGGGATTGAGTGTGTTGTGCGGGTGTTTGATTTGTATTGGCGGGTTGTATGGACGGGAGGGGGGAGGTGTTTGTTATGCGGGATTAATTTGTGGCATATTAAATATAAACCTGGTTGTGTTGTGGCTAATAGAGTATATATATGTCTTGTGTTTATTTACTGTTTTAGTCATTCCCAGCTGAATATCAGGTCCCACCCGCCTCTCACAGCATCTGAATCGCTTCCACTGCCCTCTAATCGTTCACTCTCACTTTCCTCATCCACAAATCTTTAATCCTCGCTCAAATTAATGGGGTAATCGTCGCTTTCTCGGTCCGAATCGCTCTCGCTGCTGGTGGCCATGATTGTAAACAATGTGCAGATGTAAGGCGCTCCACAACCTGTGACGTCACGCCACTTCCGGTACAGGCAAGGCTTTTTTATCAGCGACCAAAAGTTGTGAACTTTATCGTCGATGTTCTCTACTAAATCCTTTCAGCAAAAATATGGCAATATCGCGAAATAATCAAGTATGACACATAAAATGGACCTGCTATCCCCGTTTAAATAAGAACATCTAATTTCAGTAGGCCTTTAAAGTGCTACCTTTTTGAGGTAATGTTGCAACCGTTTATCCTATAGTCCTATAACTTGGCATTTAGCTAACATGCTAATGTTAGCATGCTAGCATATTAATATGAACATGCTACCTTTTTAGCTAACTTTACGTTTCTTTCTCTACTTAGACAGCCATAGATCTTACAGTCATATAAGTTGGTATGTGACACATGCTAACTGATAGCATGTTAAAATTAGCACACTAACTTTCTGAGCTAGTTTTGTACCTGTTTACCCCAGAGTCGTAAAACTTGGTACGTAACACTTGTAAACTGTTAGCATGCAAACGTAAGCTAGCATGCTAGCTCTGTGGCTCATTTTATACAGTGACACCTAAAACTCACGGATTCAGACACTCGGCACCATCTAATAAGTACGGCGGCTTGCGGCGACCCCCGGCCAGAGGTCCAGGGCATAGATAGCAGGCCCATCAAAATTCCCGGGGAATTTTCTAGTTATTAATATAACCTTGTCAGCTTTTTGTCATTTCATGATGCCTTTATCTCTAATTTTACATTTTGATAGAGGGAGGTATTTTTTTTCAAATTATTTATTTATGTTTTTAAGTAATGTACATTTATATGTACATGTAGATGATGTATTGGGACAGATGCCTTAACAATTTGAGCTGAAATGTGTCATATAGGAATTAACTATACACAATAAAACATTAACAAAATGCTGTGTCACATGAATGTTTTTTGAAGTAATACCTTTGTGACATGAAAAAAACACAAATCATGTAAAAAAAAAACATGTTTACTTTTTGATACCAAAATAAAACACAAAGCAGTTTGGCTAATGAAGATGAAGTCTAATGAACAAGCTTTGTTCTTCTCTTGGTTCAGTCCAGCAGTTTGGCCAACAGAATATAGAACACTAACACCTCTCACGTCAAATACACAATCTCCACAGCCTTCATTCAGTTTGATGAGATGACAAAACATTTTAACTAGAATTGATGTTATTTGAACACTGATACAGTTTGCAGTTAAATAAAGGAGGAGTGAACATCCCAGTAAGAAACTAAAGAATTTATAAACAAGTTGTGACAACGTTCACGACACATCGCCTGCTGCATGTTTCCTCACCTCATTAACTCTCAGTCACAGCAGCTGATGTACGCTGTATTGAGAAAATAAAAGCAACATCAAATAGTTTTCTCCTTCACTGTATACTTTTAGTGTGGGGACAAGTGCGTCTGTCTCCAATATTGTCCACACCTGTCGCCATCTAACAGCAGTGCGCTCTTAAACACACACCGGGAACCGAGGGAAAATTACGTTAAACCAAGCGCTTGGCTCCGTTTACCCCGAGGGGAAATCTCCCGAGCAAAGTCTGTGTAGCTAGTCCGCTTTGATTATCAAGCCAAACGACGCTAGTGCGCATGCTCCTGACTTTATTTTGCCTAAAATGCATTAACAAAAGACGTCTTTTCGGTAATTAAAAAAATAGACGTATTACTAATAACTAACAACATTTTATCGCAAATTATCATTATATCGTCTACCGTTACATCCCTAGTCCATTTACAAGTAAAAAGTCAAAGGCGGTCATGGCAGGTTCTTGCCGCAGATGCTGGTAAATTTTTTAGGGCATGACGGCAAAATGACGAGGGCGGTCGCGGCTTTTTTTGCAGTTGCCGTGGTTAAATTCGAGCCCTGCAGTAGACTCCGTGTGACAGCGCTGACAACTACAACATGGCTGACGGGGTGGAGACGCAGTCGAAGGGCGCTTGGCCTGGAGAAAGGCGTCGGCACGTCAATAAGACAAATTTTGAAGAGCCGGTCAGAAAAGCGGTGTGAAGAAGTCTATGGACGATCTCAGGTCAATAACCACGTGTACATGGACAACATTTATTTAATCGGATCATCTTTTGGATTAAAATGTTAATGTGTACATGGACCCTGAAAAACATTATGTGATTAAGACGTTCATTTTAATGCATCACGCCTTAAATCGGAATACTTTACTTTGACATGCGCAGAACATAAAAACGGAAAGGTGTTATTATCTGTGCTATGGCGCCATCTTTTGGGCAAGTGTGCTCATAAACAGTGACTTCAACTGTAAACAAACATGGATTTGTGCATTTCTGCTTGTCCGACGTTATCACGTTATTTATTTATAAATGTTCCTTCTGTTCACTTCTTTTGTTTTACCTCTCTTTATGAAATGGAGCTGTTCTGTGCTTTTCAGTTGCGGGTTACCACGTTCCGTGTATGTGTCTGAGGCTAGCAGCTAGCACTTGGACTAGCTGTAATGTCGTAAATAAAACGTCTTGTTAAGACCACATCTGGATCCCTTCTTTTATTGTTAAATCGACACATGCTACTTTTGTTTTTGCTTTTCTCGTTTTAGAGCAACAAACTCGACAGCATATAATGCTACGTCAGTACATGTTGAATGTGGGAGACAGCAGCAAGACAATCGCTTCATTCCGAGAATTTTAACTAGAGTATAGCTGACATAGAAGACATCTTTGTTAGATCATTCTAACCCGAATTTCGGAAGAAGTGTTTTCATGCGCTACAATCCGCATGACTCATGCACAATAAATAAACAAAAGAAAAAACTATTGGCTCCTATTTCAATCATCTGTCTTTTGCCCTCCAGGCCTTCCTGTATCCAGAGACTTACTCCCTGGGTTTGTAAACAACAACAACCAATTAAGTCTTGAACTATAGAAAGTATTCCAAAGGTTGGAATCTGCGCTTTTGAGTGATATATGAGTTATTACAATAATAATAGTGACTACGTCACAGCAGCTCCAGGCAGACGAGGCACGAAGCAGAGTGGGCGGGCTTTGCATATAGAGCAGCCAATAGACACACTGAAAAAACTCACATTCTCACAAAGTATATATTTCTCATTTCTAGTCAAAATATCTCAACAAACTTAATACAAGTCAAAATCCTGCAAAGTTGTCATTGTTCAGTGAAACATAAGAACTTGTTTTTAGGCAAGAGATTTTCTGAAGGAAATCGCAAGTTTGTTATAAGACACAAAACTTCACAATGCTAGTAAGTATCGCTAATAATACGTTTTAATTTCTAATTTCAAGATCACTTTTAAGTTTTTAGTGCTAAAATATATTGTCTTATTTCAAGAACGTTTACCAAGACAATTTTGTGCATTGGCAGATTTTTTTTTCTCAATACAAGCAAAAATAACCTGTATTATTATTGTTTTTGACTCATTATAAGAGGGGCATTTTTTCCAGTGTGCGGAAGAAGATTTTTTTCAACAAAGTGTCAGTTTGTGAGTGTTTTATTTACCCTTTGCATTAATTTTTTTGCATTTTCGTTGTGGTTTAGTTGATCCAGGCGGTTGTATGAAAGGTATATATCAGGAGCAATGATCTTATGCTCTTAATATTCAGTATTTTATCATTCATAGTTAATATTGTAAATCCCACATTTTTTATTCTTATGTAGAGTGCATAATTAGCAGACAAATTAGGAGCCTTTGTATGCTTTACTACTAAAAGACAAGTTGTCTAGTATGTTCACTATTCTATTTAAGGACAAAATTGCAATAAAAAACATATGTTTAATGTGCAATTTTTTTGTGGTCCCCTTTATTTAGAAAAGTATCAAAGTATCGAAATACATTTTGGGACTGGTACCAGTACCAAAGTATTGGTATGGGACAACCCAACTACCTATGTTTCACTATGCTTATCTCGATGCTACGTTGAGCTAGCACCCAAGTTGTGTGTTTTTCACCTTGTGTTTCAAAGTAAAGACTCATCTTACCTGCAAACTGCTTGTGTCATGCGATGATAAACGGTGCGTCATGGAAGACGCAGGAGTTTGTTGTGATTTTAAGGATGCAGATGAACAAAGGTGGAGCGTGAGGTAAACAGGGATTTATTAACAAACAAACAAAAAGCGAGAGCAACGAGGAAGTGCTCTGACTGGACAGGCTATGACCAAAACAAAACAAAATGCAAAACACTTACACGAAATGTGGAGCAGACGGCGTCCACACATACGAGTGTACTTGCGCTTAGCATTAAACAGGATCATCTATGGCCACCAGAGAATAGATCAGGGGTAGGTCCCAAGTTTAAACTTAAAAAATAAAATAAAAAAAATATTATCATTTGTAAAAATCTGTCCTTTTTAATACATTTTCTACCACTGTAGAAAATCTAAATATATAATTTATATATATATATATATATATATATATATATATATATATATATATATATATATATATATATATATATATATATATATATATATATATATATATATATATATATATATATATATATATATATATATATATATGTATATATATAAATAAATATATATATATATATATATTCGTTAGGTCAGGAAAAAACAAGGAGGCTATTTCATCCCTACAAGCCTGTTTCTCTACGACCTAACGAATATATACACCCACACATACATACACACACCCATATACATATACACATATACAGCCCAGCCCCCGGCCCCCGGCCCAATTTTTTTTAACCCAATGCAGCCCCCGAGTCAAAAAGTTTGGGGAACCCTGGAATAGATCAACATCATCAACAATGTCCCGACGATTTGATTGATTGATTGAAACTTTTATTAGTAGATTGCAAAGGAAGAGAATACATTACATGAAACAGTACAGTTTACACAGTACAGTACATATTCCGTACAATTGACCACTTAATGGTAACACCCGAATAAGTTTTTGAACTCGTTTAAGTTGGGTTCCACGTTAATCAATTCATGGTAAAATGAATGGAGAAAAAGGATCAACTTAAATATTCTTGATTGCAAACCGAAAACGGATGAGGGGAAATGCTCTGGGACAAAAGTGAAGCAGCCACGGGAAAACACCAACAAAACTGGAATAAATATCAAAATAAAAACACAGGACAGGAACTAACACAAAACACGGGAGAACACTAACAAAACCCAACATAAAGGCACGGCCTGAGGTCCTCCGCATCTTTTGGAATCACAAACATTCCACAACATGCCAGCATACGACAGGTTTAACGATTTTTCAATCAACTTTCGAGGTCGATGCAAAAAAATCAAGCTCCTAAATATAGTCAAGTGAGTTTGCCTCTAACCGTTTTGAAAATGAATGCTTTGCTTTAAAAACTTTATCAACCGCCTCGGTCTCTCCTCTGCGCCCATTAAAGGCCTGAGACCAGAATAGCATCCATTCATGTTCTTCATTAAACACAACCTACAGCGGAAAGAAGGACGCCGGCCAAGAGAGGAAGTGTTTCTCCTCTCGGCCGAGAGGAGAAACACAAAGAGTTTTTTTTTTGCCGTGAGGAGAGAATCCAACATACTGAGTTTGTCGTCTGGTAAAAGCGGAATACGACAAGATCCGAGAACCCGCGTCAACTCGAGTGAGAGCATCACTTTGAACCGTCAATCAGTCCGTGGCAGCCTGATTGAAGTGTGCAGAAGAAAGCAGGATAGGGAGGAAGAAGGAAAGGACGTGTGACTTATTTCTACGGGAGACCATCCTTCACTGCTCGGGTCTGCATGCCATACCTGGTACATGTAGGTGTTAAAGTGGGTCCCGTTCTGGAGGTGGATCTTCACCGTTGGCTTCATGGTGGAGGCGACACATAGCAGCTCCCTCAAACCAAACCCCGTCAAATATAAAGTAGAAAAAAGGAAGAGTGGAAGCTGTTCCCTAACGCTGTTCCCTCTGCCCTCCGACACAACACTGCTGCTGGCCTGAGAGTGCGGGAGGGAGGGAGGGAGAGAAAGGAGGGCAGGCAGAGTCGAGGGGATTGAGGTACAATTTGGCTTTCTGATGGGAGAAAAAGAGCACGTTCAGAGGGAAGAGGGAGGAGGTTGTTGTGGGGATCAGCTGATAGAGCAGGGGTGTCGAGACATTTTAGATCCGGGGCCACATGAGGGGAAAAATCTCTTCCCAAGTGGGCCGGACAGGTCAAATCGCGGCATGATCACTTAAAATAAAAGACAACTTCAGATTGTTTTCGTTTCTTTAAAAATAGACCAAACACATTTTTTTTTTTTTTTTTTACAAATCATGTTGTTTTTTTACACTGACATGTTGCGTTGATAGTATTCTTCATTTGTTGTTATTTATACTTTCTGAATAAATGATGTGATAATGTTCATCAGTCAAATAGATGCAATTGAGTCTGGCCGAGTTTTAAACTGTTCCCCTTTGGTGTTAATTTTCAATCCATCAGAAGATGAAATTAATAATAATATCAAAATCAAATGTTATTAATGTAATTTACTCGTTTTCCTCAACTGATGTACAAAACCCAAAACCAGTGAAGTTGGCACGTTGTGTAAATGGTAAATAAAAACAGACTACAATGATTTGCAAATCCTTTTCAACTTATATTCAATTGAATAGACTGCATCGGACTGCATTGGAACTGAAAAACTAAATTTTTTTTGCAAACAATCATTAACTTAAAATTTAATGGCAGCAACACATTGCAAAAAAGTTGGCACTGGGGCATTTTTACCACAGTGTTACATGGCCTTTCCTTTTAACAACACTCCGTAAACGTTTGGGAACTGAGGAGACACATTTTTGAAGTGGAATTCTTTCCCATTCTTGCTTGATGTACAGCTTAAGTTGTTCAACAGTCCGGGGTCTCCATTGTAGTATTTTAGGCTTCATAATGCGCCACACATTTTCAATGGGAGACAGGTCTGGACTACAGGCAGGCTAGTCTAGTACCTAGTGATGGGTCCGGCAACACCGATGCATCGGCGCATGCGTCGAGCTCATAGAGCGATACCCTGTGTCGGTGCGCGTATCGCTTTTAGAAAGTCACGTGACCGAACACGAGCTGTTTTGGTCACGTGACCGCTCATGAGCTGTTCTGGTCACGTGACCGCTCATGAACTGTATCGCGCTGACGCCTGCGCGCCAAACTCTGTTTATTAGGAAGCGGCGCAATGCGTGTTGTTGACGAACACCGTTAGGGCCGCTTGTTGTCACTGTCACTCAAAGTTGCATTTCAAAATTACACAGAATAAATGTGTTTATTTTGTTTAGAATTCAGATGGGTTTGATTTGGTGCGCGGCATATATTGGCTGTGCGGCGCACGGTGTGCGCGGAGGACGCTTGAGCACTGCGCAATTGCGCAGGCGCGCACCTTAGAGGGAACGTTGCTCACAGGGCACAGAGGAGGCGTCAGTGCGATACAGTTTGCGTATCGGTCACGTGACCAAAGCAGCTCATGATCGGTCACGTGACTTTCTAAAAGCGGTACGCGCACCGACACAGGGTTTCGCTCTATGAGCTCGACGCATGCGCCGATGCATCTGTGTTGCAGGACCCATCACTACTGTTACTAGAGAAGGTACAGGAATGACGGCGTGGCGAAGTTGGTAGAGTGGCCGTGCCAGCAATCGGAGGGTTGCTGGTTACTGGGGTTCAATCCCCACCTTCTACCATCCTAGTCACGATACATGTTCACATTATTTGACTGTATCTAAAAAAGATAAAAATATATTTTTATTTAAATGAAGATATGAAATAATCCTAAATGAAATACAATGACTTGGTTTATATTATTGTATATACTAGGTCATAAAATCAGTGTCAGTTGAGTCGGTCCATAGGTTGCCTGTAGGGATTTTTAATGTCCAGCAGATGTCAGTATTTAGTGACACAGTATCGACACAGTATCAATACAATTTTGCAATGTGTCGAAACGCTTCATGAGGCCTCATCAACCCATCACTACTAGTACCCGCACTCTTTTACTATGAAGCCAAGCTGTTGTAACACATGGTTTGGCATTGTCTTGCTGAAATAAGCAGGGGCGTCCATGATAACGTTGCTTGTATGGCAACATATGTTGCTCTAAAACCTGTATGTACCTTTCAGCAATGGTGCCTTCACAGATGTGTAAGTTACCCATGCCTTGGCCACTAATACACCCCCATACCATCACAGATGCTGGCTTTTCAACTTTGCGCCTATAACAATCCGGATGGTTCTTTCTCTTTGTTCCGGAAGACATGATGTCCACAGTTTCCAAAAACAATTTGAAATGTGGACTCGTCAGATCACAGAACGCTTTTACATTTTGCATCAGTCCATCTTAGATTAGCTCGGGCCCAGCGTAGCAGGCGGCGTTTCTGGGTGTTGTTGATAAATGGCTTTCGCTTTGCATAGTAGAGTTTTAACTTGCACTTACAGATGTAGCGACAAACTGTAGTTACTGACAGTGGTTTTCTGAAGTGTTTCTGAGCCCATGTGGTGATATCCTTTACACACTGATGTCGCTTTTTGATGCAGTACCGCCTGAGGGATCCAATGTTGGTTTTCCGCCTTGCTGCTTACGTGCAGTGATTCAGATTCTCTAAACATTTTGATGATATTACGCACCGTAGATGGTGAAATCCCTAAATTCCTTGCAATAGCTGGTTGAGAAATGTTGTTCTTAAACAATTTGCTCAGGCATTTGTTCACAAAGTGGCGACCCTCCCCCCATCCTTGTTTGTGAATGACTGAGCATTTCATGGAAGCTGCTTTTATACCCAATCATGGCACCCACCTGTTCCCAATTAGCCTGTTCACCTGTGGGATGTTCCAAATAAGTGTTTGATGAGCATTCCTCCTTCTCAGTCTTTTTTGCCACTTGTGCCAGCTTTTTTGACACATGTTGCAGGCATCAAATTCCAAATGAGCAAATATTTGCCAAAAAATAGAGTTTTCCTGTTTGAACGTTAAGTCTCTTGTCTTTGCAGTCTATTCAATTGAATATAAGTTGAAAAGGATTTGCAAATCATTGTATTCTGTTTTTATTCACGATTTACACAATGTGCCAACTTCCCTGGTTTTGGGTCTTGTACTAACATGTGGTGTATTCTGTACATATGTAGCATCATCTACAATAAAACTTGTCAATTTGGACTCATTTTATGAATCGCACATGAAGTTAGAAGGGGGTATGCATTATTTCAGCATACCGGTAATTATGTGCGCCCAGAAAATGTATCCCCAGACAGTCAAGTCAAGGCATTAACATAACAATCCACATGGTGTATACACATTTTAACCTTTTTTCTCTAATTCTGCAGCCATACACCTTACCGTCTTATAACTTGTTATTTGAAACATGCTAACTGTATGCATGTTTACGTTAGCATGTTAGCATCCTTACATTTAAAGTGGTAGCTTTTTGACTTTCCTGACTTGTTCAAGTCAATGATTAGTTTTTTCAGATCTGTGCTGAGTTCCTTTGACTTTGTCATTGTCGCGTTTGTAACCGAGTCTAATGACTGCATCACATGAGCCCTATTTAAATGGGCTCAGAGAAGTCAACAGGTGTCGTCAATCATAATCACTCACATGAAGTTAAGAGGCCATGCCATGAAGCTCATTTGATTTGATTGTAACTTTTCTACATCACCTAAGTTGATAATGTATGTTGCTGTATGTATACTTTTGACCAAGCAGATTGTTACATTTTCAGTAGACCCATAATAAATTCATAAAAGAACCAAACTTCATGAATGTTTTTGTGACTAACAAGTATGTGCTCCAATAACTCTATCACAAAAAAATAAGAGTTGTAGAAATTATTGGAAACTCAAGACAGCCATGATATTATGTTCTTTACTTATGTAAACTTTTGACTACGACTGTACGTTAGACATATCCCTGTGATAGAGGACGTGACGGTAGAGGTTCGTAGCAGGACCCGTTCCCCATTGTTCTCACACGTAGACCCTGACTGTACGGAGAAAAAAATCCCTTCTTAATCAAAAGTCCAATCACCGCTCACTCAAATTTAAGAGCCCTGTTTTCATCCCCGTGACACTGCTGTGCCGACCCATTCTTTCTATTTATAAACGTCCCCGCGCTCTCAGCCGGGTTTCACCGTGCATGACTGCAGTCAGAAAGCGCTTCTGGCGCATTTTATACTCACGCACCTCATCAGCTAATAACTGCAAACAATGCACGTCAATCGGAGGCTGCGTAGTCTGAGGACGCTGGCTGTCTGTGTGCGGTATACCTCCTCTAAAGCCCGGGCTAAAATACCTCGACTGCAACCAAGCATAGTCCACAGTTGTACGGACAAATCAAAGCCATTTGTAATCCTTAGACATGCCATCTGAAACGAGCAGAAGGTCCACATATTTGAAGTTTGATGTGTTTGATTTAAAGCTTGATTCAATGTTTACGATACAATGCCATGTATACAGATAAGTCATGCATTAATAAATGCATTAAAAGCTAATAATGCCATAATTGGATATTATTCAATTCCATTCATGTTTTGGTAATGCTATTGGTAATGTTTATTATTTTTATTTATTTATTTTCACTCTTAAACATTTTAAAATGGTTCATTGAGGAGTGTCGCGTTTACACAAACACATTGTGTTGCCGTTCTCCTATACAGTAGGTCAGGGATTCCTACGGCTCAGTTCCTGCGTGGATCTCGCGTGAGAGGAGGGTCCGGGGGGGTGATCAATTTGCGATGCAGTCTGCTGAAAATTATGGAAAGTGTCACTCTACGTAGCAACTGACGCTGTGGTTAAATTTGGAATTGCCACAAGACACCTTTTAAGAGATTCATCACTAGGGATGTGAATCTTTGGCACCACATGATTCAATTTGATTCTTGGGGGTAACGATTCGGTTTAGCAACGATTCTTGATTCAAATGATTCTCGATTCAAAATCAATACTTTTTTAAACAACTTTGGGTGCTATTTGTATGAGTAACTACATTCCTCAACAAAATAGATCAACAGCTCAGATACATTTATAAGAAAACTGGTTTTGTTTAATAAACTTCTACCCAAACATTTACTTAAGTCTCTGGAAAGGGGAGATTTTAGAAAAAAAAATAACTAAAATACAATATATATATATATATATTTTAATCAATTAAGATTTGTTACACACAAAAACAATTATGATTCATTCGAAAACCTTTCTTTGACACCCCTATTAAACTGGATTGTGCAACCTGCAATTCGTCACGTTTTATGTGTCAGGTAAATTATGACAAATGGGGCCATATGAATCTCCTTCCTACTGGAGATTTAAAAAACATAAATATATATGTTACCAATAGATTTCAGTGTGGTTCTAATATCACTGCAAACTACGACTACTATAATTAAAATGTTAAGTTAATACCTCTTAACACGATTCTTGAACCTCATGCCACCTCACAATAAATGTTTGCCATCTTTCAACAGGGATGGCCAGTAACTTTGACATTTGTACCAATACTTTTGTATGTGTTCAAATGTGTTAGTACATGTTAATTGGTGAAACAATGTTTTTAATTTAACAGTTAACATTAAAGTGTGCTATCAAGTTGTTATCTTGTTTTCTTACACTTCTGTGTCTAATTTGCAAGTACTCTACTATATTATAGAGTGGACTTTGCATGCAGTTGCAATTCCATGAGGTTAGATGGCACTAGTGTACATACTACGGTGTGTTGTCTTAGCCAGGAAGTAGTCCGTGACATTGAGTATGCCAGTCTTTTATTTTGTTAAACTGTAAAAAGTATTTATACTTTAAGTATTGTACTTATGACACACTGTTTCATTGTAACGTGCATCTTAGTTGTAGTTCCGATTACCAAATTTGGAGGTGTCGAAATTGCCATGTAAAATTGCTAATGCTAATCAGTAGCATGTCTATGGAAAATCCAATGTAAACTAGCATTGCGCTAGCACATTTTGAAAAGTGGAGCATTACTGTACTTCTGAGTGTGTTGTTCTTGCATGGACAATTGTAACATTCTCTAGAGGCAGTCCAGCTGAGTCCGCACTGACAACCTGATTCACTAAGATCCAAGCCTGTGCAATCAATAAAATAGTGTGTACTAATACTGGGCATGTTGCATTCGACCTGCTAACATTGCACATGCTAGGGCGGTCTGCATACAGTTGCAGACCGCCCTATTCAAATGAGGTTTTTGCATGTACTACATATCTTTCACCATGGAGACACTCATTTACTGCACATTTATGTTATCATGCTCCTACCTGCAACATTTTTGCTATCAAACAGCAGCATTTTTATGGGCATTTTGGAAGCAGTCCTACGGTACATCTACGATGGAATCTCCTTTTTTTGTGTGCGCACTGCAGATGCGCTCATGGGAGAGAGGCTGCACTTACGGTGCTCAAGACGCAAAAAAAGCATACATAGTTTTTTCATATTGGAGATATGGTAATATATATGTTAATAATACACATGTACGTATATATATATATATATATATATATATATATATATATATATATATATATATATATATATATATATATATATATATATATATATATATATATATATATATATATATACATATATATATACACACACACACACACGCACACAGTACATATACACCCACATACATATACAGTGTTAATTTTGTTGACTAAAAATTATTCGTTGTTATTCTTTGTTATCGCCTTTTTTATCATCAGCGACCTATTTTCCCTTGAAGAAATTAGGACGAGAACGAATGAAAACAAAAGCACATAGACTGAAACAATGACGATATTGACAATTTAGTCAACGAATAAAAACAAAACAAAAAGATTGACATAGACGAAATTCAATCATATTTAATTTTGCCGATAGGTGAGTGGGAGAAAATAGCCAATCACAGTTGCGGGTGGGAGAGGGGCAGGCGGAAAAGCACAAAGGGTATCCAATCAGAACAAGCATTTTTAAAAAGGACACTGTTTTGATTTCACCAAATGGGATCAGGAACACTTCAGAAAACCACTGTCAGTAGCTGTAGGACGCCGAGATGAGCGGTCGCACCCTCTTTCGCTCCCAATCGGGAATTCAAACAACTGCTCGGATTATCCCACACTTCCTCCTTTTTGTACTGTGGATCACGGATTTATATTTTAAACTTCCTCGGATACTTCACCCTCTTGAAAATGAGAGTCAAGAACGCGAAATGGACATACACAGTGACTTTTATCTCCACGACAATACATCGTATTGTCGTGGAGTTGATGCTAACGTGTTAGCATCGTGCTTGACTGCACATCGAGGCAAAGTGAACATGCCCCTGACAGGAAGGATAGACAGAAAGTCAATAATACTACTATTACTTCTACTATCAGGAGACACTGAACTCAACCCTGGACCTGTAACAATACGGTTAATGTTGTCCCGACTGGCGAAGACTAGCAATGCTACTGCTAGCGTCGCCATCGAAGCTAACTCAGCTACCGGCTCAACTCAGCTCAAGCTCACCTGTGCTCCAGCGGTCGGCGGCTCGGCGGAGGACTTCGCCCCGTTCATCGACACGGTCGGAGGCTCGGCGGCGGCGTTGGAGGACGACCCAGTCATCAGAGAAGGCAGCGACTCAGCGGAGGTGAACGACGCGGCGGCGGTGGACGGCGACTCAGCCCTCGGTGATGGCGGGGAACTGCACGAGATGGCGGGGGTCCACGCGGCCTCTCCCCGGTCCATGACGGTCGAGGACGCGGCATACACTGGATTTAGAGGCGCCTTTACAAAAACATTTTCGTTGTTCTCTTTGTCTTCAAAAAAGCCCGCCAAAAGGAAATCCACCCACAGCAACCCTACCTGGCATCCCCCTCTCCCCCTCTCCAACTCCGCCCCTCCCCCTCCCTCGCCCCTCTCTCTCTCTCCTCTCTCTCCCTTCTCTTCTTCAACTTCAACAGCAATAATAACCAACAACTTTTCTGGTCAGTACCACAACACAGCGGACTCTGATGCCCTTTTTGGTTCCAGTGGACTACACATCATCCACCTTAATGTGAACAGCCTCTCTGGAGCCAAACTCGACCAAATCAGAGAAATGTTCCTCAACACGAAGGTAAAAATCTTGTGTTTCTCTGAAACCAAATTTGATCAAAGTATTTCTGACTCAGAGATACAAATAGGAAACTTTCCGGTTATCAGAAAGGACAGGAATAAACACGGTGGGGGCGTTTGTATGTATATTCACCAAGATATTAAATACATAACTCGCACTGATCTTAACCACAATGACCTGGAATCTGTGTGGGCGGAAATCAAATTTAAAAACGCTAAGCCTGTACTAATAGGGACTGTTTATAGACCCCCTAATCAGAGTGATTTCTACGGGGTTTTGGAAGAATGCTTGGCGTGGACAGACAACGTGGAGAAAATTATAACTGGGGATCTGAACACAGATATTCAACGCAAAGATGCGCCTGTATTCAGATCCTTCAGCAAGTTTTGTAACCTGCACGGTCTTTCCCAGCTAATAGCGTTACCTACAAGGGTGTGTGATTCCACCCAATCAAACATAGATCTCATTCTCACTTCAGACCGGCCTAAAATAAAAAATAGTGGGGTCATGATCTGTGGTCTTAGCGACCACTATCTAACCTTCTGCACCCGCAAAATAGCTAAACCTAAAGCCAATGGCCACATAACAGCCCAATCCAGATCCCTCAAAAAATACTCCAATGACAATTTCAATTTAAAATGAGATGAGTGGGACTGGTCCCCTGTGCTCGCGAGCAACCTGGTCGATGTTGCTTGGGATCGCTTCAAAACTGCGTTCCTAAAGATACTAAATGACATGGCTCCCGTGAAAACAGTCAGGATCAAAGCCCGCTCGGAACCATGGATGAATCCGGACCTATTAGCTGCCATAAAAGACAGAGACAGGAAATACTCTGAATACCAAAAATGTAAAACAGAAGTAAAAAAACAACCCAATAATATCAACCTCAAATTACTCCTTTCAACTCTCAAAAAGCAATGCAATAAATTAAGAAATAAGTCAACCAACCTGACTAAATCCTTAAAAAAAAATTAGATTAACGACAAAATAGAGGAAAACACAAATAAGCCACGTGAGCTCTGGAAAATTCTCAACAACCAGCTTCCTGGTTGCAGCCAGAAACTTAAAACAAGACTCACCAACATCAGCATCAAGGAGGGTGACTCCCTCATTACAGACAAAATGGAGGTAGCTAGCAGACTTAACATCTTTTTCACCAGCATAGCCGCAACCCTTGTAAACAAGCTGTCCCACCACTGTGGTCGCTTTGGTGTAGAACACTTTAAAGCCTTCTACAGAAAGCTAGGAGTATCCAACGATGATTTCACATTAGAAATGGTCACAGCTGATGAGGTGTTTAAAAAATTGAGCGCGCTCCACCCTAACAAGGCCACCGGCCTTGATAATATTCCCTCCAGATTCCTCAGGGACTCTGCCTCCATCATTGCCCCCATCATCACGCACATAATAAACCTCTCAATTACACAAGGCCAAGTACCAAAAGATTTTAAGATAGCAAGAGTAACTCCCCTCTTTAAAAAAGGAAGCAAATTGGAACCTGGCAACTACCGACCTGTTTCTATTCTCAGTTCCATTTCGAAAGTAATGGAAAAAATTGTTTATGAACAGGTCGATAGTTACCTTGCCACTAATAAACTCATGTACAAATTCCAATCCGGCTTCAGAACTAACCACTCCACTGACACATGCCTTCTCTATCTGACCGACCACATAAAACATGAGGTGGACGCGGGCAAATACTGCGGCATGGTCATGCTGGACCTTCAGAAGGCCTTTGACACCGTTAACCACGCTATACTGTTGGATAAGCTCAGAGCAATCGGATTTAACAAAACCTCATGGAGCTGGATGCAATCTTACTTGGAGGGGAGGGAGCAGGTGGTAGAGGTGAACGGCACCGTGTCCCCCCCCCCTCTCGGTGAGCTGTGGAGTCCCCCAAGGCAGTATATTGGGACCTTTACTGTTCCTAATATACATAAACGACATGTCATCGGCATGCGACTGTGAATTGTTTTTGTTTGCGGATGACTCTGCCTTGCTGGTATCCGGCAAGGACAAGTCACAGGTGGAGAAAATCCTCAGTGCTGAGCTCTGTAGAACTTGCACCTGGCTCGCTGACAACAAGCTATCCATACACTTGGGTAAAACAGAATCTATCCTGTTTGGGTCCCACATCAACCTCAAGAAAGTCAATGACTTCACCATAAAAGTGGGTGACATTGTTATCACCAGGAAAGATGAGGTCACCTACCTAGGTTCCATTCTAGAGGCTAACCTTTCCTGTGATAAAATGGCAACCAAGGTAATCAAAAAGGTTAACCAACGAACAAGATTTCTCTACAGAATCTCCTCTCTGGTCAACAAAAGCACCTTGAGGATTCTGGCGGGAACTCTCGTTCAACCCTTTTTCGATTACGCATGCACCTCCTGGTACCCTAGCACCTCCAAAACCCTCAAATCTAAACTCCAAACATCTCAGAACAAGCTAGTCAGGTTACTGCTAGACCTCCACCCCAGATCCCACCTCACTCCTACCCACTTCTCTAAAGTGGGCTGGCTCAAGGTGGAGGACAGAGTTAAACAACTTGCACTGAGCCTAGTCTATAAAATCCGCTACACCTCCCTGATACCGAAGTACATGTCAAACTACTTCCTTAACGTAAATGACCGCCATAACCACAACACCAGGGGGAGCTCCACTAACCACGTTAAACCCAAATTCCGAACCAACAAAGGTCTTAACTCATTCTCTTTCTATGCCACATCAATGTGGAATGCGCTCCCAACAGGTATAAAAGAAAGGGCATCTCTATCCTCCTTCAAAACCGCAATAAAAGTTCACCTCCAGGCAGCTACAACCCTAAACTAACACACTCCCCGTATTGCTAACAATCAAATGTAAACAATCAAATGCAGATACTTTTTCTTATGCCTTCTGATCTCTCTCTCTCTCTCTCTCTCTCTCTATGTCCACTACTTGATGTCCATATCCTAACCTCCCTCCACACCCCTGATTGTAAATAATGTAAATAATTCATTGTGATTATCTTGTGTTATGACTGTATTATGATGATAGTATATATGATAGTATATATCTGTATGATAAATCAATTTAAGTGGACCCCGACTTAAACAAGTTGAAAAACTTATTCGGGTGTTCCCATTTAGTGGTCAATTGTACGGAATATGTACTTCACTGTGCAACCTACTAATAAAAGTCTCAATCAATCAATCAAAGTAACTATGGTTTGTCGCTACATCTGTAAGTGCAAGTTAAAACTCTACTATGCAAAACGAAAACCATTTATCAACAACACCCAGAAACGCCACCGGCTTTGTTGGGCCCGAACTCATCTAAGATGGACTGATGCAAAGTGGAAAAGTGTTCTGTGGTCTGACAAGTCCACATTTCAAATTGTTTTTGGAAAATGTGGACGTCGTGTCCGCCAGACCAAAGAGGAAAATAACCATACGGATTGTTATAGGCACAAAGTTGAAAAGCCAGCATCTGTGATGGTATGGGGGTGTATTAGTGTCCAAGGCATGGGTAACTTACACATCCGTGAAGGCACCATTAATGCTGAAAGGTACATACAGGTTTTGGCGCAACAAATGTTGCCATCGAAGCAATGTCTTTTTCATGGACGCCCCTGCTTATTTCAGCAAGACAATGCCAAGCCAAATTCTGCACGTGTTACAACAGCGTGGCTTCATAGTAAAAGAGTGCGGGTACTAGACTGGCCTGCCTGTAGTCCAGACCTGTCTCCCATTGAAAATGTGTGGCACATTATGAAGCCTAAAATACCACAACGGTTGAACAACTTAAGCTGTACATCAAGCAAGAATGGGAATGTTTACTGAGTGTTGTTAAAAGGAAAGGCCATGTAACACAGTGGTAAAAATGCCCCTGTGCCAACTTTTTTGCAATGTGTTGCTGCCAATAAATTCTAAGTTAATGATTATTTGCAACAAAAAAAAAAGGTTTCTCAGTTCGAACATTAAATATCTTGCCTTTGCAGTCTATTCAATTGAATATAAGTTGAAAAGGATTTACAAATCATTGTATTCTGTTTTTATTTACCATTTACACAAAGTGCCAACTTCACTGGTTTTGGGTTTTGTACACAATATGGAATAAAACTAGTTTATTTCTTCATATGACCATAAACCTGCACACATATGTTCATGCACTTTACACTGGCGTTCAGTGTTCTTTTTTTTAACATTTATTGTCATAATTGTCCAAATAAATGGTAGACCTACATGATAAAATGTACACATTACATTTTAATGATGGAACAGAAAATAGTTACAATGTTATTGAACATAATATTAAAAATACGGGTTCTCTAAGGTATGCACTCCAAATTGCCAACAATTCATATATACAACTTTGTGTTTGTAAATAATGTAACACTGAATCATAGCAGTTCTCGATGCATTCTTAATATTAAGATTTGAGCGTCAAATATATGTTTGTGTTCCATTTCCATCAATTCCTGTTAAATAAATACAATGCTTAATAAAAAAGTACACACTGCGCATAATTTCATTTTACACTCCTTTCAGAGCGAGTGACTACGTTGTACCCCGCCATGCACCTAGCTCGACCCAGCTCCTTTGCTTAATAAAATGGCGGCCAATGGGCTTGACAACTTTCATAATGCACTCTCTTGAATGCACGTTTAGAAATTAACTGAAAACTTTAATTAGTCTCTTAGTCTGAATTGATTCTGAAATATGATGAACCCTTTTCAGATTTATTGAAATTCATCTGCATATGTGAAGTGAAGTGAATTATATTTATATAGCGATTTTCTCCAGTGACTCAAAGCGCTTTTACATAGTGAAACCCAATATCTAAGTTACATTTAAACCAGTGTGGGTGGCACTGGGAGCAGGTGGATAAAGTGTCTTGCCCAAGGACACAACGGCAGTGACTAGTATGGCGGAAGCGGGGATCGAACCTGGAACCCTCAAGTTGCTGGCACGGCCATTCTACCAACTGAGCTATATCGCCCCAATATGCTAAGTTATGCAGAGTTGATTGCACAGTAATTTTAATAACCTTAATAAAAGTGGTATCAAGAAAACTTCAAAAATGCGTTATCCCAAAATTTACTGTAATTTCAGTCGACTAAAATAATTTCGATTACTAAACTAAATTAATTTAGATGACTAAAATATGACTAAAACTAAAGTAAGTTGTTGTCAAAAGACTATGACTAAAACTAAATTCAAAACTGCTGCCAAAATGTACACTAATATACATATATATATATATATATATATATATATATATATATATATATATATATATATATATATATATATATATATATATATATATATATATATATATATATATATATATGTATATATATCAATTTAACAATTCTGTGTTCCCCGTCTGTCTTTGCAGCGCGAGCACTGATCCTGCAGCCATGTGTAACTGTGTCAGTTTGCACGTAGTTTTCAGATGTGCTAAATAAAACGCTAAATAGTGCTTGCAAAACGGTGACAAATGTTAACAAATCACATTGCGTGTCCTAAAGGATTCTATTTGCATCCTCTCCTCCCAGTATTGTGGGCGTTTTGCTAATCAGCATATATTTTGCATATTAATGACGACACAGACGCAAAATGGGACGCAATCACCTTTGCACACGTTTGGTAGAGCAGCTTTGTGTGCTATCAAGTTTGCACGTGTTTTAATGTTTTTTAAACTTTTTGACCTCGAGGTCCAACTTTTCATCTACAAAGGGGTCCGGGGCCCAATCAAATCAAATCTCTCTCTTGATTATAATCATAATCAATGATAATATCTATTTATTTAACATATAAACCTTAGATCAGGCCAGGTTGATTAGAAAAATAAGTATGAAAAATAAATGTACATACAATTATGTTTTGCTAAAATAAATAAACTAAATTAATAATGAATATGTTTCTTAACTAAACTGTCAATAGAGTTAAAGTGCAAGTGGAAATACAGCTTCACCACTTGAGTCTTAATTTTTGCACTTTAGAAAGTTCTCTGTGGCTTTAGCTCCAGACGTTTTGTTTGTTTGATATTGTCATTACTGCCAAAATGGTGGAAAAGTGTATTGCAGCTTAGTCTTGCTGCGGCCCATACTGACCACAGCTGAGAAACAGATATTTGTTGGTTAGGAAAAAGTCAGTACGTGTCCATGCACTAAATTAGTCCAACTTCTCAAATACTCTAAATAAGCCTCCTACAGCCTGTGGAAACACCTTAATCCGATCGTGTTCGGTTTTTGAAATGTCGGACTAACACACCTGGATTATGTGATTGGAAACCAGTCTGTGTACGGCAGGAGAGGACTCTTCGCATCACGCATGCGGCAGTCTTAAGGCGCAGGATACAACCCAGAAGCAAATACCATTCAATAAAAAACTAATCAACCGGAAAAGGAATTAATTTAACCTCACTAAAAGGAAATAGCGCCCCCAGTGTACAAGCAGCACATGGCGTATGACCAATCATCACATTAGAGAGAGTGAATGGACACTTGGACTTCACACCTAGGTGTGAAAATACAAAAAAACACACTATTTGAGAATTCAGACAAGTTTAGTGCATGGAAACATAGTAACTGTTTTAGTGCACACAAACCTTTAGTAAATCAGGCCCTGAGTTGATTGAGTGCTTGAGCCGCTACGAGTTGGCAACCGGCCATGATGTTTGATTTAATGTGAATCGATACCCGGTAGGGTTGTCCCGATACCAATAATTTAGTACCGGTACCAAAATGTATATCGATACTTTTCCAAATAAAGGGAACTATGAAAAATGTCATTATTGGCTTTATTTTAACAGAAAATGTTACAATACATTAAACACTCACAGTCGAAGAACAATTTTACAAGGTTAAAATATAAATTAAAAGGCATTGAAATGGCATCGACCCTTAAGGGAACATGTTCCCTGTGCTCCTTGACTACACTCTGCACCGGACCGAACAACTACATTATTATCCGTCACTATTCAAACTCCTTGTGCAGATCTGAATGCTTATTATTTAAATGTTTATCTAAGTTTGAAGCAAAGGTGCTAATACTAATCGCCACATTTGGCGAGGCGTGTTTTAAAGCAGCTGTTGTGAGAATAGCGTATATGTGTGTGTGTTTCCCTTTAAGAATGGCAGTATGTGGGGTGAGTGATATGAGTGGGTGAGTGAGTGGGCAAGTTAGGAGAGGTAGCGCTAGCATGTTCAGGAGTGTCAATAGCATGGTGGATGTCCGGTTGTGCCCTGTGGAAATGATAAATAACGTGACCAAGTTGTAACTAATTGACGGCCTCGTCATTCCGACCAAAGAGTGGAGCTTTACGGACCCGTTGTGAAGTGAATGGTCTCCCCTGCTCTTCTCCACCACGGTCTAGGAGCCGACAAGCAGGAAAGGAGCTTCCTTGTTTAAAGCCTTACCTTTATTGTTAGTTTTGAAGTCCAAATACCTCCATACTGTACTTCACACCCTCTTTATTAACCAGTAGAATTGTAGTTTTTTGCCATTCCACCTATCCAAGATGTTATTGCTTGAATGCACTTTGTGTGTGCCTTTTGACACTCTCAACATCATGCGTCTCGTCTCTGTAGTCACCGCTGCACAGTGGCAGTCAGATGAAAGAACGGTACTGCTACTTTTGAAAGGCAGTATGGTACCGATTTCAATGGATTAGTATCGCGGTACTTTATTAGTACCGGTATACCGTACAACCCTAGTACCCAGTACCACTAACGGACTTCGCTCTGTACCTATAAAAGTACCAAATTCAGTACAGATCACTCGGCACAAGTCTTGCAAACGACTCAGAGATAATCCTCAATTAAATACGGAAGCTGCACAATGTTATAAATATATCTACTAATTTATCATAGTTGGAAAATATTAGCAAGTCAACATGTTAATCAATAAATCAATTGACAAAGATTGGCTTTTGGGTCATGACTGTTAGTGTTTTTTTTACTTACAGTCGCGATCAAAAGTTTACATACACTTGTAAAGAACATAATGTCATGGCTGTCTTGAGTTTCCAATACTTTCGACAACTCTTATTTTTTTGTGATAGAGTGATTGGAGCACTTACTTGTTGGTCACAAACATCATTCATGAAGTTTGATTCTTTTATGAATTTATTATGGGTCTACTGAAAATGTGACCAAATCTGCTGGGTCAAAAGTATACATACAGCAATGTTAATATTTAGTTACATGTTGGTAGCCATCCACAAGCTTCTGGTTGAATTTTTGACCACTCCTCTTGACAAAATGGGTGCAGTTTAGTTTTCTGACATGGACTCGTTTCTTCAGCATTGTCCACACGTTTAGGCCCGGATTTTGGGAAGGCCATTCTTAAACCTTAAAGGCCTACTGAAATGAAATGTTTTTATTTAAACGGGGATAGCAGATCCATTCTATGTGTCATACTTGATCATTTCGCGATATTGCCATATTTTTGCTGAAAGGATTTAGTAGAGAACATCGATGATTAAGTTTGCAACTTTTGGTCGCTGATAAAAAAAGCCTTGCCTGTGCCGGAAGTAGCGTGACGTCGTAGGTTGAAGGGCTCCTCACATTTCCCCATTGTTTACACCAGCAGCGAGAGCGATTCGGACCGAGAAAGCGACGATTACCCCATTAATTTGAGCGAGGATGAAAGATTTGTGGATGAGGAACGTGAGAGTGAAGGACTAGAGTGCAGTGCAGGACGTATCTTTTTTCGCTCTGACCGTAACTTAGGTAAAAGGGCTCATTGGATTCCACACTTTCTCCTTTTTCTATTGTGGATCACGGATTTGTATTTTAAACCACCTCGGATACTATATTCTCTAGAAAATGAGAGTCGAGAACGTGAAATGGACATTCACAGTGACTTTTATCTCCACGACAATACATCGGTGAAACACTTTAGCTACAGAGCTAATGTGATAGCATCGTGCTTAAATGCAGATAGAAACAAAAGAAATAAGCCCCTGACTGGAAGGATAGACAGAAGATCAACAATACTACTATCAGGAGACACCGAACCAAACACTGGACCTGTAACCACACGGTTAATGCTGTGCCGCCTGTCGAAGCCTAGCAATGCTGTTGCTAACGACGCCATTGAAGCTAACTTAGCTACGGGACCTGGTCAGAGCTATGATAAAAACATTAGCGCTCCACCTACGCCAGCCCTCATCTGCTCATCAACACCCGTGCTCACCTGCGTTCCAGCGATCGACGGCGCGACGAAGGACTTCACCCGATTATCGATGCGGTCGGCGGCTAGCATCGGATAGCGCGTCTGCTATCCAACACAAAGTCCTCCTGGTTGTGTTGCTGCAGCCAGCCGCTAATCCCACCTACAGCTTTCTTCTTTGCAGTCTCCATTGTTCATTAAACAAATTGCAAAAGATGCACCAACACAGATGTCCAGAATACTGAGGAATTTTGCGATGAAAACGTCACGTCACTTCCTGTCAATGAGAAAGGACGCAAAGAAAAAAGCTCCGCTTCTGCTACCGGAGTTTTTGTTAAGTCTGAAGATTTTGACCACTGATTTGACCACTGATTTGCGATCACAGCCACAGGAGAGTCACCTGGCATCTTCGATCTGATTTTGGTCAGTTGAGAGGCACTGATACGCTGAAATAAGGCGAGCGGAAGAGCCGTTAGCCGCAAGCCAAAGGCGCCTCCCGCAGTTCAAAGCGGTTGCCTAGCAACCAAAAGTTACGGCGAGTTTACAGCTGTTTTAAAGTGATCCCGACGTCGCAGAGTGATATAAGTTGACAGGCTGACACCTCAAATTGATCTCTGAACGGCGCAAGGTACGAAATTGTTGAAAAAACAAGTTAAAAGTGCCGCAAGTCGCTAAAGAGGTAACTGCCCTTAAGACATAAGAGGCGCTGACGTCAGTGACTGCCGCGATGCCAAAAGTTAAAGGATTGACTGGAAAGACTGATTTGAAGCTGGGCACAGGACATGATGGGATTCAAGAAGGGATACTACAAAAAATACTCCAGGAATTTAAAGAAGAAATGTTACAAAAATTGGAAGAATTGATGGATGGATGGAAAGAGGATATGAAAGAAATGAAAGAAGAAATGAAAGAAATGAAAAAAGAGAACAACTCCAGAAATAAAGAAGCCACTGAAATGAGCAAACAAATGAAGATCCTTCAAGAAGACAACAACATGCTGAGGAACATCATAGATGAAATGGATCAGGATAAACGAATGAATGATATCATTGTGACAGGGCACCGAATTAAACCAAGATCCTATGCGAAAGCTGTGAATAATGAAGGTGAACCAGATGAAATGGATATGGTCTCAGCAGAACAGCAAGTGGTCAACTTCCTGCAATCAAAAGAAATTGAAATTGACATTAATACCATCGAAACATGCATCCCACTGAACGGAAGAAACAACAACGCCACTCCAGTCGTGCTTGTGAAACTCGTAAACAGAAAATCTAAAATGGCACTGCTGAGACAGGGAAAGAAGCTGAAGGGAACAAATGTGTACATGAATGAGCATCTCACAAAACGCAATGCTGGAATCGCCAAGAAAGCACGCGACTTGAGAAGGCAGGGAAAAATCCAGGGAACTTGGAGCGCCAACTGTAAAATCTACATCAAGCTGAATGGAAGTCCAGAAGCAAGAGTAATTGTTGTCCATGACATCAAGGACCTGGACAATTTTTAAAGTTTACACAGCTACCACAACAACGATGATAATGGACTCTGACAGAAAACAAGCACCTAAATTCAGCATCGGCACTACTATGTTCCAAGGGACGACTAAACAAGAGGACCTAGATTCAGGATTGCATCCACCTACACTTATAGAGATTATTGAAACAACATCAAAGTTTGTTGAACAAGAAAATATGGAACTAAAAAATTTCTGCAACAAAGATCACAAAAACCAGGATTTGGAAAATGATATAGATCCAGATACAAATTTTTTCTCCCACATCAGTAATAGTTGTTTTTATTATACAGATGATCAATATAATAGCAACATTGAATGTGATAACAAATTGTCAATTATTCATTTTAATAGTAGAAGCTTGTATGCAAATTACAATAACATTAAGAACTTTTTGGAACACATCAACGAACCCTTCAAAGTGATTGCTGTCACAGAAACATGGATTGATGATAAAAAAGGAATAGATTTTGATCTGGAGGGATATGAACTAAACTACATCAACAGAACCAACAAAAATGGAGGAGGAGTAGCTGTGTACGTGATGAAGAACCTGAACTACAAAGTGGTAAAAAACATGTCATTTGCCATTGATAATATCTTAGAATGTATAACCATTGAAATATGTCAGGAAAAAAGCAAAAACATATTCATCAGTTGTATATATAGATCACCTAAGTCAAGTATAGAAACATTTGAAGAATGGATCAAGGCAACTTACATGGACAATGGTCAAAGAATAATGTTCTTATGTGGTGACTTTAATATTGACTTATTGAACCCCAACAAGCAAAAGTCTATTGATGACTTCATTGATACAATGTACAGCATCAGTCTATATCCTAAAATCACAAGGCCAAGCAGAATCACAGGACAATGTGCCACGCTTATTGATAATATTTTTACCAATGATTTTGATAATAACACTACAAGTGGTCTACTTATAAGCGACGTTAGTGATCATCTGCCAGTTTTTACAATATATGATGGAAACTACAAGAAGAACATGGAAGACAAAAGGACATTTCGAAGACTATGCACAGAGAAGAGGATGACTGCCTTCAAAATTGAGCTACAAAAGCAAGATTGGGACAATGTGTATAATGAAAAAGAGGTTGATGAAGCATATGAACATTTCTTAAACAAGTTCATAATACTTTATGACAAACATTGTCCATGGATACAACTCAGTAACAAGCAGAGAAAGAATAATCAACCATGGATGACAAAAGGATTAAAAAATGCTTGTAAGAAGAAGAATACACTATATAGAGAATTTATAGCACAAAGAACTATAGAGGCAGAAATTAAGTACAAAAAGTATAAAAACAAGTTAACAGACATACTACGATCATGTAGAAAAGAATATTACAGTGAATTGTTGGACAGGAACAAAAATAATATGAGAGCAACATGGGGCATCCTCAATAGCATTATTAAAAATGGAACTAAGAGGGACTACCCTCAATACTTTTTAGATGAAAATAAAAAAAATGACAACATAAAGGAAGTAGTTGAAAGCTTCAATAATTATTTTGTAAATATTGGACCAAAATTGGAAGAAAGGATTCCAGACCCAGTTCCAATTGAGGACTATAATGATACCATAGAGCGAAATCCCAACTCCATGTTCCTCAGTAATGTGACACAGGAGGAAATAGTTATAATCGTGAAAAAATGTAAATCTAAGACTTCAACTGATTGTAATGGAATTGATATGGAAACGATAAAAAAGGTTATTGAAGAGATCTCAGGACCATTAATGTATATTAGTAACCTATCATTTCAAACAGGTACATTTCCAAACAAAATGAAAATAGCTAAAGTTGCACCAATTTATAAGACTGGAGATAAACATCAATTTACAAATTATAGACCTGTTTCTCTACTTCCACAATTTTCTAAAATCATTGAAAAACTGTTCAATAACAGATTAGAAAGTTTCATAAATAAAAATAGAATACTCGAAGAGAACCAATATGGATACAGAGCTAATGTTTCAACTTCAATGGCTTTAATTGAAATTACAGAAGAAATTACCAATGCAATAGATAGTAAAAAATGTGCAGCAGCGGTTTTTATGGATCTAACTAAAGCATTTGACACAATTAATCACAATATTTTAATCAAAAAACTAGAACGATATGGCATCAGAGGGTTAGTCTTAAACTGGATAAGAAGTTATCTAACGAACAGGAAACAATACGTGAAGCTAGGCGAACACACGTCTACAACGCTAAATATATCCTGTGGTGTACCTCAGGGATCAATACTAGGACCTAAATTATTCAATCTCTATATAAATGACATTTGTAAAGTTACAAAAGATTTAAAGTTAGTATTATTTGCGGATGATACAACAGCGTTTTGTTCAGGAGAGAACACACAGGAGATAATACAAATAATAACAGAAGAAATTAACAAATTAAAAAGATGGTTTGACAAAAACAGACTATCGTTGAATCTTAGTAAAACTAAAATAATGCTATTTGGTAACAGTAGAAGAGAAAGTCAAACACAAATACAAATAGATGGAATAGAAATTGAAAGAGTAAACGAAACCAAATTTCTAGGTATAATGATTGATGATAAATTGAACTGGAAATCTCACGTAAAAAATATACAACATAAAGTTGCAAGAAACACGTCAATAATGAATAAAGCAAAACATGTTCTAGACCAAAAATCCCTTCATATTCTCTACTGCTCACTAGTGTTACCATATCTGAGCTACTGTGTAGAAATATGGGGAAATAATTACAAAAGTACACTTCATTCATTAACGGTGTTACAAAAAAGATCAGTTAGAATAATACATAATGTTGGATATAGAGAACATACAAATCCTTTATTTATTGAATCAAAAATACTGAAATTCCACGACATAGTGAATTTGCAAACAGCTAAAATTATGCACAAAGCAAACTATAACCTGCTACCCAAGAATATACAACAATTCTTCTCAAAAAAAGAGGAGAAATATAATCTTAGAGAAAAACGTAATTTAAAACATTTGTTTGCACGTACAACACTTAAGACCTTCAGTATATCAATATGTGGAATTAAATTATGGAATGGATTAAGCAAAGCAATCAAACAATGTACTAATATGATCCACTTCAAGAAACTCTTCAAACTTAAAGTGTTTACAAAGTACAATGAAGAAGAACCATGACAAACATTCTCAATTTATTTCATCCATCCATTCATTCATTCTTAAAGTAATCTTACTTATCTCATCATATGAAATATGACTTACTTCACCAATTATTATTATTAAATTCTTACTATTATTTATTTATTTATTTTTATTGTAATTACTTATGGAGTTTATTGTGAAAAAATTGTGAACAGGAAGTGAACAAAAAGTTTTGCAACTGTTATGTAAAGAAAAGGGGTAGGATTAAATAAGCTCTGCTTCTTCCTACTCCTTTTCGAACATGTTGAAAAGAAACTGGAAATTGTGATGTATCATGTTGTATGCTTGCATGTTCGAAATAAACTCAAACTCAAACTCAAACTCAAACTCAAAACAGAGCTGTTTGTATTGTGATACAATGTGTCTGAATACTTCCGCTTCAACCATCGACGTCACGCGCAAACGTCATCATACCTAGACGTTTTCAACCGGAAGTTTCCCAGGAAATTTAAAATTGCACTTTATAAGTTAACCCGGCCGTATTGGCATGTGTTGCAATGTTAAGATTTCATCATTGATGTATAAACTATCAGACTGCGTGGTCGGTAGTAGTGGGTTTCAGTAGGCCTTTAATTCTACCCTGATTTAGTCATTCCTTTACCACG
Source organism: Entelurus aequoreus (assembly GCF_033978785.1). Classification (NCBI taxonomy): domain Eukaryota; kingdom Metazoa; phylum Chordata; class Actinopteri; order Syngnathiformes; family Syngnathidae; genus Entelurus; species Entelurus aequoreus. The sequence goes on from NC_084731.1 coordinate 55,436,016, forward strand.
TTTGATGTGTGTTTGGGGTCATTGTCCTGTTGGAACACCCAACTGCGCCCAAGACCCAACCTCCGGGCTGATGATTTTAGGTTATGAAAAAGGAGGATTACCTCCAAATTCTTCAGGACAACCTAAAATCATCAGCCCAGAGGTTGGGTCTTGGGCGTGTTCCAACAGGACAATGACCCCAAACACACATCAAAAGTGGTAAAGGAATGGCTAAATCAGGCTACAATTAAGGTTTTAAAATGGCCTTCCCAAAGTCCTGACTTAAACGTGTGGACAATGCTGAAGAAACAAGTCAATGTCAGAAAACCAACACATTCAGCTGAACTGCACCAATTTTGTCAAGAGGAGTGGTCAAAAATTCAACCAGAAGCTTGTGGATGGCTACCAAAAGCGCCTTATTGCAGTGAAACTTGCCAAGAGACATGTAACCAAATATTAACATTGCTGTATGTATACTTTTGACCCAGCAGATTTGCTCACATTTTCAGTAGACCCATAATAAATTCATAAAAGAACCAAACTTAATGAATGTTTTTGTGACCAACAAGTATGTGCTCCAATCACTCTATCACAAAAAAATTAAAATTTTTGGAAACTCTAGACAGCCATGACATTATGTTCTTTACAAGTGTATGTAAACTTTTGACCATGACTGTATACAAACCCATAAATTTCCTTCCTGCTTAAACATCAGTTTTTAAGAGAGCGTTTTGTCACAGTTGAGCCAGCAGTGAGACCTAATCTTTCATTCTGTGTGGATATTCCTGTTAGACGGAGCTGCATTAAGCAAAATGAAATATTGAAGTAAGATGCAAGAGGTGTATCTTGCTTTCTGTTTCGGTGACGACGAGACCAATTTGTGACATCCGGCATTTCATCTTCTGCTCTTTATTGAACTATACCCACTTATTGATGCATCCACTCCCCCATGTTTAATCTTTAAAACTGTCATGAAATGCTCATCACAATGTAACTAATTTTTAATTTTCCTGTGGGAACTCTCCCGAAGTAATCAATAAAGTACTATCTATCTATCTATCTCTCATCAGCGGCTCTGCCGGTGAAAACACTTCCTGACAACAGGCCCACTTGCTTGCACCTGGTTGTCACGGAAACAAGGGTTCGGCGGCAGGGAATGTGTGAGTTTGTGCGGGAGAGAGGATGAATAAGTGAGGCAGACACGTCGCCAGCAATCATAACGCCTTGTCGTGACGGTGGTGACTTGCACCATGAACTGACAGTGTCTGAGTGCTCCCTGCAGCCTCACTCTGCAGCCACATGGACGCTGCTGGGGAGACAGTGACACCTACTGGGCGGAAATGACATGAAAAATAGTCACCTTGCAAGTGGATATGATGAGAAACCTTGTGGGGTGATGGTTTGGCAGTAAATAAATAAAACCCACAAGGTGCACATCAGGTCCTCAACTTTTTATTTAATATTTGGGCCTGATGTCACCATCATAACATGATCAGGGTTTCCCCCAAACTGCCAAGATACCTGTGGCGGTGGGGGCGTGGGCACAATGACGTCATCGAGTAGTTTGCATAATTTGCTATGATGGTATGATTTTATTTAAAAAGGCAAAAAAATGTATACATATATACATTTAAAACAAATGTGTTTGTATTAGTTAGTATTAGGGTTGTCCCGATACCAATAATTTGGTACCGGTACCAAAATGTATATCGATACTTTTCCAAATAAAGGGAACTACGAAACATTTTAAATTTTGGCTTTATTTTAACAGAAAATCTTACAATACAATAAATATGTTTCCCATTGGACTCAAAGAACACTTATAGAAGGTTAAAATATAAATTAAAGGGCATTAAACACATTGGGCTTTTCTTGTTGCACTCAAAGAACTATTTACAACTTTCCATATTACATATAGTCTGTTATAATCATGGATTTGATTAAAATATAATTTAAAAAAAAAACTTTATTAACATGATATTAAGTGCTTCATGATTTATGGTTGCCACTCCTGGTCTGTGCTTTAAGACAAATACAATTACTAGTACTAAAAACAAAACTATGGATACATCTACCCATATAGGCCACGTAACAGGTAAAACACACATTTGTTAAAGATAAAACAGAAATTGTAGCAATTTGTTACAAAATTCAGTCATTTCGCTAGCACTAGTTGACGTTAGATGGGCGGTCTTAACTCCGCTAAAATTTGGCATCAAGAAATGCAGCTTTGTGCACGTCTACGGAACTACATGTTATGTATCTATATGTTGTGTTCTACATGTTATGTTCGACATGTTATGTATCTACACGTTATGTATCTACACGTTATGTATCTACATGTTATGTATCTACATGTTATGTTCTACACGTTATGTATATACACGTTATGTATCTACATGTTATGTATCTACATGTTATGTTCTACACGTTATGTATATACATGTTATGTATCTACATGTTATGTTCTACACGTTATGTTCTACATGTCATGTATCTACATGTTTTGTATCTAAATGTTATGTATCTAAATGTTATGTATCTACATGTTATGTATATAAATGTTATGTATCTAGACGTTATTTATCTACATGTCATGTATCTACATGTTATGTAACTACATGTTATGTATCTAAATGTCATGTATCTACACGTTATTTATCTACATGTTATATGTATCTACATGTTATGTATCTACACGTTATTTATCTACATGTTACGTATCTACATGTTATGTATCTACATGTTATGGTTCTACATGTTACGTATCAACATGTTACGTATCTACATGTTACGTATCTACATGTTATGTATCTACATGTTATGGTTCTACATGTGCACAGCAGGGGAGCTGGTTAACTTATGAGAGTAGCGTGTGTGTGTTTGTGAGAATGTCAACGTGCTGTCTAAGTGACGTGAGTGAGTGGGAAGGTAAAGAGAGAGAGGTAACACGTGCACTGCGCAGTAGAAAAATGAATGTCCTGCAAAACTAATAATAAAGCAAACAGAATGTCACGAATCGGCGGCCTCGAATTCTGACCGGAAAGCGGAGCTTAGCAGACCCATTGTAAAATGAAGGGTGTTACCCCCGACGAAAACATCAACCCTGAAGGAACGTCTGCCTTTGTGCTCCTCTACTTCGGTCTGCACCGTAGCCAAACTGCAGGACAGGTGTAACAACATTATTAGCTGTCACTCTTTATAACTCCTTCTGCAGATCTGAATGATTATTATTTAAATGTTTACCTAAGCTTGAAGCAGAGGTGGTAATACTAATCACCACATTTGGCGAGAAGTGTTTTAAAGCAAAACCAGTGAACTTGGCACGTTGTGTAAATTGTCAATAAAAACAGAATACAATGATTTGCAAATTATTTTCAACCTATTTTCAATTGAATAGACTGAAAAGAAAATATACTTAACGTTCAAACTGGAAAACTCTGTTTTTGGCAAATGTTATCTCATTTGGAATTTGATGCCTGCAACATCTTTCAAAAAAGCTTGCACAAGTGGCAAAAAAGACTGAGAAAGTTGAGGAATGCTCATCAAACACTTATTTGGAACATCCCACAGTTGTACAGGCTAATTGGGAACAGGTGGGTGCCATGATTGGGCATAAAAGCAGCTTCCATGAAATGCTCAGTCATTCACAAACAAGGATGGGGTGAGGGTCACCACTTTGTGAACAAATGCCTGAGCAAATTTTCAAACAGTTTAAGAACATTTCTCAACAAGCTATTGCAAGGAATTTAGGGATTTCACCATTTACAATCCGTAATATCATCAAAAGGTTCAGAGAATCTGGAGAAATCATTGCACGTAAGCGATGATAATACGGACCTTCCAAACTCTCAGATGGTACTGCATCAAAAAGTGACATCAGTTTGTAAAGGATATTACCACATGAGCTCAGGAACACTTCAGAAAACCACTGTCAGTAACTACAGTTTGTCGCTACATCTGTAAGTGCAAGTTAAGACTCTACTATGCAAAAGCAAAGCTATTTATCAACAACACCCAGAAACGCCGCCGTCTTCGCTGGGCCCGAGCTCATCTAAGATGAACTGATGCAAAGTGGAAAAGTGTTCTATGGTCTGACGAGTCCACATCTCAAATTGTTTTTGGAAAATGTGGATGTCGTGTCCCCCGGACCAAAGAGGAAAAGAACCATCCGGATTGTGATAGACGCAAATTTCAAAAGCCAGCATCTGTGATGGTATGGGGGTGTATTAGTGCCCAATGCATGGGTAACTTACACATCTGTGAAGGCACCATTAATGCTGAAAGGTACATACAGGTTTTGGAGCAACATATGTTGCCATCCAAGCAACGTTATCATGGACGCCCCTGCTTATTTCAACAAGACAATGCCAAGCCACATGTTACAACAGCATGGCTTCATAGTAAAAGAGTGTGGGTAATAGACTCGCCTGCCTGTAGTCCAGACCTGTCTCCCATTGAAAATGTGTGGCGCAATATGAAGCCTAAAATACCACAACGGAGACCCCGGACTGTTGAACAACTTAAGCTGTACATCAAGCAAGAATGGGAAAGAATTCCACCTGAAAAGCTTTAAAAATTGGTTTTCTCAATTCCCAAACGTTTACTGATTGTTGTTAAAAGGAAAGGCCATGTAACACAGTGGTAAAAACGCCCCTGTGCCAACTTTTTTGCAATGTGTTGCTGCCAATAAATTCTAAGTTAATGATTATTTGCAACAAAAAAAAAAGTTTCTCAGTTCGAACATTAAATATCTTGCCTTTGCATTCTATTCAATTGAATATAAGTTGAAAAGGATTTGCAAATCATTGTATTGTATTAATGTTAATGTTTAATGTTGGTGTGGTTTGGATTTGATGTCAGAAAATAACTGACAAGCACTGCTCGCCATGGTGGTGATGTACTTTACAACCCTTCTACAAATATGTAATGTTTTATTATTATATATTTTTTTGTTTACGCAACAAGGTTCAACGTCTGGGTGTGTGTATGCTAGCAGTCCCAATTCCACCCACAGAGACAAGGCGAGTGGATGACCGACAGGAGGGGTCACTCCGTGTAATTTATCCCGCGGGAGATGTGACCTGGTGGAGGTGTGCTGGTGTGTGTGTTATAAACACACAAAATGCAAATAATTTTGTCTGGGGAGATCAACCTGTTTAGAAAAGTGGAACCCAGGGATCTTGTCCTTGTGCGTGTTAGTAAACAAAGGAGTGTGACCTGGATCAGGCTATCTGCATTTTTATCAATTTGGAACTCATCTGGATGATGACTGCAGGAAAGTGTGCCCCTTTAATTAGATCAATCAAAGTTATATAAATAGTATGAAGAAAAGTGATACGTACTGTAAATTCCGGACTATAACTGTTTTCCTACACTTTGAACCCTGCAGCTTATAAAACGGTGCGGCTAATCAATTTTTTTTTAATTCGCTCACGGCAATAAAGCATAGAGTTTGAAAAAAGCAAATACAATGAAATGGAGTGTTATTGTTTGTGCTATGGCGCCATCTTTTGGACGAGTTTGCTTAGTGCTTTCAACCAGAAGTACAAGTGCCGTTCCGTCTTCTATTTGTCCATCACGTATCTACTCCTATGGGTTCTCCATTCATCACTCCAAGCAACGTTTGTAAGTTTTACAATATAACTAAAACAATTCATGCTTACTAAACCGTCCCATGTGTAATGTCTGTAGGAGTGTTTTTATGCATATTGTGTAATTTAGTAGCTGACATGTGCATTGTGTCATTTGCAGTTTTATCATTTTCTTAAAAGTATTATTAATCTAATTGCTAATTTACTGTTCATAGTTGGTTACTTTCTGCTGTAACATGTTCTATCTACCCTTTGACCACCAGAACAGCACTACTGAAAGTTGGTATAAGTATTTTTTGGCAGGCAAGTTTTCGGTGCATCACTGGTCAATAGTGCGCAAATAACAGGCTACCGTAAATTACGAACTATTATTATCATTATTACTATTAATTAATTAATGTTTTTATTTCTTTTTTTTAAAATATATTTTATTAATATTATTTTTTATTTTTCCCCTCCCTCAGGGGGGGAACTCGACAGGGCGGTTGCTGGTTGTTCCATCTCCATCGTTGGGGTCCCTGCGGGTGGGGTGGGTGGTTCCCGTGGCCCAGTTCTCGGCGGTCCTGCGGCGGCCGACTTGGGTGGAGTGGCCGGGGGCGGGCCGCGCCGCGCTCTCCGGGGGTGGGGGGTGGGCTCGTGGGGGCTCGGTTGCTGGTGGGGCGGGGGCGGTCTTCCTGTCCGGTTGCGGGGAGTCTCTGGGCCCCCCCGGCGGGGCGTCCCGCCTTTCTACCCATGTGGGGTGTGGTCTCTCGCTAGCTTGAGGTTTGGCTGTCCCCTGCTTCTCTCGTGCCTTGTCCTCTGCCGGGTGCGTCTGTCTGCGGCCTGCTGCTGGCTCTTACGGGCGGCACGGTGGGCCTGGCTCTGGGGTTCCTGTCGCTGGCCGGCCTGGCTGCGTGGGGCCGGTGGTCCCTAGTTCCCTGTTTGTGGGTTGGGCTCTCTGGGTGGTTGGGGCCGTACTCTGGCTCCCACACACACTGGGAGTCAAATATATTGTACATACAAATACACATATACTCACATACATACATACATACATACATACATACATACTTATGTACCTACGCTCCCACATACATACACAAAAACAGTGCATACCTACATACTCAAAGTTCGTACATCCACACGCACATTCACTGTACAAACATACACATACTGTACATATACATTCACTGTACAAACACATACACACATACTGTACATATACAAGTACATATACATACATACACTCATGCACATAATCACGTTTCATCAAACATATACTAACGTTGTTGCCCTAGGGTAAACTGGGTAACACATGGCACACTGACAAAGCTTAACCTATTGTTACTATAACAATCTACAAGGTTAATATAGGTTGCTTGTCTTCCTTCCCCTCCATTTTTCTGCATTCTTTCGTATCTCTAGTTATCATTACGTATATGTATTGTTGCATTTGAACAACTGTATTGTTGATAATAGAGGTAAATTATGGGTATTGTTAATTATCAATAGCGCTATTTCTATTGGTATTTGTATTGCTCCATTTGTAGTGTAATATGCTCATTGTCATTTCTGTATTATTTTTTATTTTCGCTAACTGCTTATTTGCCATCACTTTTACCATCATATTTGTGCATGTCGTATTTGCTGATGTTGCTCTATTGTTGTTGTTGTTGTTGTTGTTGTTATTGTTGTGTTTGCTGTTGTTGTTTTTGTCTCTCTGTCTAATCCCCCTCTTGTCCCCACAATTTCCCCCTCTGTCTTCCTTTTTTTCTCTTTCTATCCCCTCCTGCTCCGGCCCGGCTGCACCAAATGATAATATAAATACATTTAATAAAGTCAAATACAAATAAGGCAACAAGAGAAGTATCCTACACTGCTCTTTTGTAAAGTAAATCTGAACAGCCGATATGGGCATCTACATCAACTATATGATTTGCCTGAGAAGCTGGACAGGACAAAAAAAAAAAAAAAAAAAAAGGAAATTACGGACTATAAGCCACTACTTTTTACCTACGTTTTAAACCCTGTGGCTTACAAAACGATGCGGTTAGTATAGTGATTTTTTTTGCTGACAGTTTAAAAAAAAACAAAAAAAACACGCAAACACACTGAAAAAGTGTGTTATTGTTTGTGCATCGGCGCCATCTTTTGGACGAGGTCATGAACTGCATTTTCGTCTTTCTATTCCGTCCTTTCAGCCGGAAGTAGAAATATCGTTGCGTCTTCTAGCCGTCCATAGCGTTTCTGATTATATGGATTCTTCATCCATTGCTCCAAGCAACGTTTGTAAGTTTTACAATATAATTAAAACAATTCATACTTACTAAACCTGCCCATGTGTGATGTCTGTAGGAGTGTGTTCATGCATTATTGTACGTGCTATCGTATTAACTAATATGCCAACACATTTAGGAGTGTCTGTATTAGCATTATTAACTTACAATGGCATTGTTTTTGTAATGTTTCAGTTTCGTAAATTCACCAAAACGTCGCCGTGGAGTTATTGAGTTGGTTTAGCTGATTGGAGAGCTATCTTACGCAGCGAGCGGGTCCATGACGATGACTTCTGTTTTGTTTGACCCTCCCGTTTTACTGCCGTATGACAGACACCGCTTGGAAACAATTAAGATATGTAAATAAACATCTACAGAACATTTCTGTGCAAATACAGTAACTAATTTCACAACGTATATATATGCGGCTTATAGTCCAGAGCGGCTAATATATGGAAACCTTGTTTTTTGTTGTTGTTTTTTTACTTTAGTGGATAGTCCAGAACATATGGTAATATTCTCTGTCAGAAAAATTGTATTTAAATTATCAAAAAACTTTCCGTTTGTGAGTTCCCAATGAACAGACAAGAAGCTGTCTCTGCAGCACCAAGCCAAATGCTTGGAAGATTCCGCTGTGTACGATGGAATCAGACGGGAGGGGTCATCCATTGTCCTCCAAAACCTGCCAAAGCTGAATCCACGACAAGCCCAAGCCCGAGGGATCTTCTTCTTTTGTCTTCTAATGTGACCGAAAACAAGGACTGTTTACATACTACCCATTCCTGTTGAGACAGGTGTTGTTGCGTAAACATTGAACATCTAAATAAAAGAGAGGACGAAAACCTTCTTCGTCAGAGCGCGGTGCAGGACTGTACAGAAAGTACAGTGGCCATGTCTCTCCTCAATATTGAGTCCAAATTTAATTCTGTCTCTGTTTGATTCCTTGTCTTTTGTCTTGTTTAATAGATGTCATCAATGTTTGAACCTAACATCTAATTGGTCCTTCGAGCCGGATCCAATACGTTTTGACGATTCCAGCTGGAGTGAGTGAAACCAGAGGAATGGCCACCAACTCCTAATTGAGGAACTGTTTTCTTCATTTCGGGCTGGAATTTGAAAAACTGACGGAAATCCGAGGACAAGAGGAAGGAACGCAGAGAGCAGTGAGTACGTTTCAATTGACAGAGAAAGAAACGGCTAGGGTGTCGGACTCCCACAATACAATTTGAAATATCCGTGAACTATTACAAACCCTGTAAATCCTAGGCTCTAACAGGTAAATAGGCCAAATAATTAGAGGGGTGTCGGAGTCCGAAGTCCGTGAGTATTAAAATTTAAAATAAAAACTGAATTAAGATAAAAACTGAAGAGGCCAAAATACTGAAGGGTGTCGGAGTCCCAGAATATTCGTGAACCATAAACAAACATACTGGAGGGTGTCGGAGTCCCACAATAAATATTGAAATATCCGTGAACTAATATCCTGAGGACGACGGCGACCAACACAGACCTAAAATGGTCTATTCAGAAAAAAAAAAACTGAATTTTTGTCCGTAAACAACAATAACCTGGAGGGGGTCGGACTCCTACATGAAACATTGAAAATTTCCAAATATCATAACACTGAAAAGTATGAATGAACTTGAGAGTGTGTGGGAGTAATCGCCATTAGGCTATCACTCCATATTAAAGTTGTAAAAGTAAATAGTGGGTTATTGTGGAAGCTTGTAGGCAAGACACCTCCACTGGGGAACTAACTCCAGTAGAAGCGACGTGTACCACTGTAATAAATTAAACCGCTATCTTACAACAAAGAAAAAAGTAATCCTTATAAGTTCGGCTCTGTAGGGGACGATGGATTACTCCAAATTTACAAAATGGGAAAAGGGACAAGTAAACCAAAGGTTAGTCAAAAAGACAAGTTAAAATGTAAAGACTGGAAAGCAGTAGAACCATACAATGAAAATGTATTGGAGCAACCAACAGTAAAGTCAAAAAGAGACCCAAAAAAAAAAAAAAAAACGCAGACCTGATATGGTCTATTAGAATCTATTGTAACCAAAATAGGAGACATCCAAATCTCCAAAGACCACACGAAAAGACAAAGAAATTGATCAGAGGGATAATAAGGACATACTAAATTATGAGGACTTAAGTAAACAAACAGCAAGTAAATCAGAGATAATAATATAAATAAAGGGTTAAGAAATCAAATTTTTGTGTGACACCAGAGCATGTAAAGTTAAAAAAGTCAAAGTGCCGATTGTCACACACACACTAGGTGTGGCGAAATTATTCTCTGCATTTGACCCATCACCCTGGATCACCCGCTGGGGGGTGAGGGGAGCATGTAGAGAATAAAATGACTGTGCTAGGTTTAGTGATAGTATCAGATTATGAAGGAGGAATGAAAAATAGATGGTAAAATTGAGATTGAGTATGGAGGGAGACAGAGAGAGAGAGAAAAATAAAATAGGACAGAAATCTCAAAGTGCTAAAATGAGATAAAAGTAAAAATAGATGAAGAAATGGGAAAAAATCAATAAGAAGAATTAATGCAAAATGGAATAAACTAATGCTTATGACAGAGATAATGGGGGGTATTGAAACAAGATATGAAGAAAATGTAGACTGAAGATATACATGTATGTTTGGATATATAAAGAGCGCTTTTATATATACAAATATATATATGTATACTTAAATAATGGAACAAATAAAAACCTAGATTAATAACTATAATAAGAGTTGATATGTATAGCATGATAAAGTGGGTTACATGTGCATTAACTGAGGAAAGAGGAGAAGAAGAAGAAAAAAAAAAGAAAAAGAAAAAAAAAAAAAGAGAAAAGCTCAAGTGTTGCTGACCTTTGCCCTTAGGAGTGCACTCACGCACTCACACACCACCTTGTGTGTGCGTGTGTGTGTGTGCGTGGTGCATTGGGGGAGGTGTGAAAATGAATTTATTACATGTAAGTTTAAAGTAGGTTTAACTTTGAAGTGTAGTATAACATTTTTAGGTTACCGTATTTTCCGCACCATAAGCCGCACCTAAAAACCAAAATTTTTCTCAAAAGCAGACAGTGCGGCTAATAACCCGGTGCGCCTTATATATGGATTAATATTCATATTTATTTTCATAAAGTTTAGGTCTCGCAACTACGGTAAACAGCCGCCATCTTTTTTCCCCGTAAAAGAGGAAGCGCTTCTTCTTCTACGGTAAGCAACCGCCCCCATAGAAGTGGAAGCGCTTCTTCTTCTACTGTAAGCAACCGCCAAGGTGAGCACCCGCCCCCGTAGAAGAAGAAGCGCGCGGATATTACGTTTCATTTCATTTGTGTGTATCTGTAAAGACAACAAAATGTCTCCTACTAAGAGACACGCGTACAAGGTTCCACTGACATTTGATATTCATGTGAACCGCACTGTGGATACAACGGGAGCACGTACGGTGAATATTCGCACCACAGGGAATGAGAAGTCGTCCTACTGTGATTCTAGCTTGCCATGCTAACGGCCAGAAACTTCCACCCACGGTGATATTCAAAAGGAAGACCTTGCCAAAAGAGAACTTTCCAGCCGGCGTCATCATAAAAGCTAACTCGAAGGGATGGATGGATGAAGAAAAGATGAGCGAGTGGTTGATAGACGTTTACGCGAAGACACCGGGTGACTTTTTTCACGCAGCGCCGTTCCTGTTGATCTATGACTGCATGCGCGTCCACATCATCGATGGTGTCAAAAAACAAGTGAAGCACACCGAAGAAGAATAATTCGAGGGATTTGTGGATGAGTAATAACTTCAGAAAGTAAGCTTTAAATGTTTATTTTGTGTGTTGTGTGACACTAACGTATGAGCAACGTTGAGTTATTGATGTTGCTATTGCTCTGCGCTATTTTGAGTGTTACTATTTTTGTGATTGCACATTTGTACATTACATTTTGGGAGTGAACAGAGTTGTTAGAACGCTGGTTTGTAATATATTATTAAAGTTTGACTGACCTATCTGACTGTTTTGTTGACATTCCCTTTAGCATAGCGTAGGTGCGGCTAATAGCACGGGGCGGCTAATAGGTAAACAAAGTTTTGAAATATTCCGTTCATTAAACGTGCGGCTAATAACACGGGGCGCCTTATGGTGCGGAAAATACGGTAGATCATGTTTTAGACATTCGTAGTACACTATACATCTGAGTGTTGAGCTAAGATAAGATAATGACATAACATAGAATAAATAAGGAGGTATGCAATCAGGAAAACTATCAGCTAGCGATAGACAACTGTTTGCTTTGAATATTGGTGAATAATAATTGCAAATAAGAAATATAAACAATGGGAAGAATGTAAATTCAGAGTGTAAAAGTATAGATTAAGTGGCGTATAGATATTTAAGTGAGTTTAAAACGTTACTTAAAAATACATAAAGTAAGATGTATAAAATTTGAATTAGGAGAAAAATAACATTAGCGTTATTAAATAATCTACATAGTGAAAGACACAAAATAAGCAAAATAAAAGTCCAATTACGCAAAAGAGAAGTAAAGGATCTAGGACGTTCTCTAAACAGAGATGGACGCACTATTGTTGAAAATAGAAAAACAAAGTATGATAAGTACCACAAAAAAAGAAGCAATTTAGGTAATTTTTAGGATTAACCAATTATTGTAGAAATTGAATACCAAATTATGATGAAATATTAGCTCCTTTAAGTAAATTAATGAAAAATTGAATCATCTGTAGAGTAGAATTCAGAAGCTGGAGCAGCATTCTGTGAAATAAAAATAGAACAGAATGTGCGATTGTTACAGTAACGAAAATTTTGAAAACTATCAAATGACCATCAAATTGCTCAATGCAAGCGGCAGAAATAGAAGCATTAATAGAAGCATGTAAAGTAAGGAAAGATCAAAAGGTCACAATATATATAAATATAGCCAAAATATAGGAATGATAAAGTTTAATTTGTATAAGAAAGAGAGAGAAAAAGAAAGAATAGAAGCAGTACAGCTACCAGCTAAAATAGCAGTATAATGCATCTTGGATGATAAACAGTTTGAAAAAATGCATGTAAAAAGAAAAATAGACTTTATAAGGAGTTTATCAAATCAAGAACAGAGAATGCTGAAAAACGTTATAAGAACTACAAAAACAAGTTGACCAATATATTGAGACAAGCAAAAAGGGAATATTACAGAAGAAGGTTGCATAAAAATAAAAATAACATAAAGGCGACATGGAATATTTTGAATAAAGCAATATAGAATAGGATAAGGCGAACAGAATTACCTAGATATTTAAAGATAATATGTTAATTGAAAACAAAGATGAAATTGTCGATGAATTAAATCAATTCTTTGTAAATGTAGGACCTAGCTTAGCAAACAAAATACCAAGAGCTAATGATCAATCAGGGGATATCTGGAAAAGGGAAAATAGGGTATGCAGTCAATGTTTCTTAGTGAGATGACTTGAAAATCTTAGCCGATAATATTGGAGAGGAAATGGTTAAACTAAAATTGTGGTTTGATGTAAATAAATTATCTTTAAACTTGGAAAAGACTACATTTATAGTATTCAGTAATAAAAGAAAGATAGAAGTTAGTTTATCCATAAACAATGTGAAAATTTGAGAAGTTGTCTGAAATCAGATTTCTTGAGGTCATTTTAGATGAAAAGTTGACATGGAAAGCTCATATATTGCATGTGAAAAATAAGGTATCTAAAAGCTTATTTATTTTGAACAAGGTTAAATAATACAATGAGAATGCAATATTGCTCAATTATTCTACTTTATTTCAATTATTGTGCAGAAATATGGGAAAATACATATCACAGCAACATAATGCCTTTATTTCTTTCGCAGGACTTACAAAAGTTATTTGTGTTCACATCTGAAGATGAGAACCACAGAAGGCCGTATGATTTTAAACTAAATAAGAGTGCCAACACATTTGAAGCAAATGTGCTTGTCTGTTGCTGCTGTGAAAGCATAGAATTCTCTAGACAAAGACTTAAAAAGCTGCAAGAATATTTTTGAATTTAAAAAGAGTTACAAAAAGAGACATTCTCCCTTCTTCCTGTACAGCAGAAGTACAAAACCCAAAACCAGTGAAGTTGGCACGTTGTGTAAATGGTAAATAAAAACAGAATACAATGATTTGCAAATCCTTTTCAACTTATATTCAATTGAATAGACTGCAAAGACAAGATATTTAATGTTCCAACTGAGAAACATATTTTTGTTTTGCAAATAATCATTAACTTAGAATTTAATGGCAGCAACACATTGCAAAAAAGTTGGCACAGAGGCATTTGTACCACTGTGTTACATGGCCTTTTCTTTTAACAACAGTCAGTAAACGTATGGGAACTGTAGAGACCAATTTTTGAAGCTTTTCAGGTGGAATTCTTGTCTTGCTGAAATAAGCAGGGGCGTCCACGATAACGTTGCTTGGATGGCAACATATGCTGCTCCAAAACCTGTATGTACCTTTCAGTATTAATGGTGCCTTCACAGATGTGTAAGTTACCCATGCCTTGGGCACTAATACACCCCCATACCATCACAGATGCTGGCTTTTCAACTTTGCGCCTATAACAATCCGGATGGTTCTTTTCCTCTTTGGTCCGGAGGACACAACGTCCACAGTTTCCAAAAACAATTTTAAATGTGGATTCGTCAGACCACAGAACACTTTTCCACTTTGCATCAGTCCATCTTAGATGGGCTTGGCCCCAGCAAAGGGTGTTCCCAATTAGCCTGTTCACCTGTGGGATGTTCCAAATATGTGTTTGATGAGCATTCCTCAACTTTCTCAGTCTTTTTTGCCACTTGTGCCAGCTTTTTTGAAAACATGTTGCAGGCATCAAATTCCAAATGAGCTAATATTTGCAAAAAATAACCAAGTTTTCCAGTTCGAACGTTAAATATCTTGTCTTTGCAGTCTATTCAATTGAATATAAGTTGAAAAGGATTTGCAAATCATTGTATTCCGTTTTTTTTTTTTTACAAAAAGGGACAAGCGGTAGAAAATGGATGGATGGATACACAACGTGCCAACTTCACTGGTTTTGAGGTTGTATTTTTTGTCTGTTTAAAGCAGCAACGTCAGCTTTGTTTCCCTCCCCTGTCGCCCTCATCGCTCAGCCTCTCCTTCACCGCGTCCTGTTCGATCCCAGCGTGATGTTGCGACTGCCATTGCCACAGATGCTATTACGAGCACGGCGTGTGTCGAGACGCTCGCAAACTAGTCCGTCCCAGAAACGTTTCTATTTATAACTCTCTTTTATTGTCCCGCATTTAAATAAAATGACACAACTCGGTGCTGTGCTGACTTCCAAACAAGCCGTTCCTGACAGACAAGTCTGGCTGATGATTTGAACATGTGGTGCCGGCGCGCCGCACATGAGGAACATACTCGTGCTGGCCACAAAGTAACACACACACGCCCCTGAGACCCCACAAAGACATTTAGGAGTGGCTGGCAGAGGAAAGTGGATCATGGCAGACAGCTGCATTAATATTAATGGTGGTTATATTGGATGAAAGTGTAAATAAGGCAAAGGACTACAGCATCGTTCCCAATCTCTCCCACACTGCAGTGATACTCTGGAGGAGGTCAGGCATGCTGCCCTTGACCTTCACTCTGCAAAACTGCAACGGCAGGATGTAACTCAACACCACTGTGTGTGTGTGTGTGTGTGTGTGTGTGTGTGTGTGTGTGTGTGTGTGTGTGTGTGTGTGTGTGTGTGTGTGTGTGTGTGTGTGTGTGTGTGTGTGTGTGTGTGTGTGAGAGTGTCCAATAGGGTTTTGGTCGCTGCACAGTAAAAATATTCATTGTAAATTGACATTAAAATAATTGCATTACTTCCACTGGCCACAGTACCATTTACACCAGATCTGGGCAAATAAGGTCATTCATGTTCATATTTCGCTGTGTTTTTTGCATTTTGTTGCGTTTTGCTTGATTGTAAAATATTTCGATCGAGAGGGGGTGTGACGTTCATATGTTGTCGATATTCAGTGTTTTATCGTTCATAGTTAATATTGTAAATTCCACATTCTTTATTTTCATGTACATTCTGGGTGTCTCATTCAGTAAAAAAGATTTAAAATTCCGTTCCATTTTTTAAAGAGGTCGTTTTTAGCATTCAATCAGACATTTTTGTGAGGTTTTGTATTAATGTTCCTAAAAATAGGACCTAAGTACACATACTGTACAGCAGATTTTCACAGTTTACACACATATATATATATATATATATATATATATATATATATATATATATATATATATATATATATATATATATATATATATATATATATATATATATATACTGTATATATGTATGTATGTATGAATATATATATACTGTATACATACTGTATATATGTATGTATGTATGAATATATATATATACTGTATACATACTGTATATATGTATGTATGTATGAATATATATATATACTGTATACATACTGTATATATGTATGTATGTATGAATATATATATATATATATATATATATATATATATATATATATATATATATATATATATATATATATATATATATATATATATATATATATATATATACATATACACATGTATAAAATATACATGTATATTTTTTTTACTTTCAGGGCTCCTCTCAAGTTTGGTCCCAGGGACCCGGAAGTGTCTCAGTCATAAAAATTTTGAAAATAAGTCATATGTAACACTTAAATCTCCAGATCAACTTCATGTCTGTCGATATAAAGGTTTTTTTCATGTTTTCGACTTCGACTTCAAGAAGAGAATGACCCCTGTGGAGCCCATCAAGATCCAGGGCCAGGAGGTGGCAGTAGTGGGTATCTGCGAGTCCACTTGAACAGCAGACTGGACTGGAAGGACAACAGCAAAGCTGTATACAAGAAGGGCATGAGCAGACTCTTTTTCCTGAGGAAGCTTTGGTCCTTTAATGTGTGCAGAGAGCTGTTGGAAATCTTTTTCCAGTCTGTTGTGGCCAGTGCCCTGTACTTTGCAGTGGTTTGTTGGGGGAGCAGCACCAGCAAAAGGGACTCAAACCGGATTGGCAAACTGATCCGGAAAGCCGGCCAAACTATTGGCACGCAGTTTGAGGCGTTTGTGTCAGTGAGGGACAGGAGGACACTGGACAAACTGCTCGCCATCATGGACAATCCTGCCCACCCACTCCACCAGACAATTGAGGGACAGCGGAGGTCATACTCCAACAGGCTCCTTCAGCTTTGTTCCCACGGTGTTCGATTGAAGAACTCCTTCATTCAGCACTCCATCAAGCTGTATAATCACTCGCCATACAGCAATAGATGATATCTGTCTATTACCTGACACCTTTTATGTTAGCTACCTCTCTTTGTTTATAATGTATATTTTCTGCTGGATCTACTCTTTATTTTCTGCTGCCCTTTTTTTTCTGCAACTGTCACATATACTGTAATATTGTACACAGCAATTGTTATATATTGTACAAACATATAATATAATAATATAATATATCAGTATATATTATATACTGTGTATATATAATATGTAAATATTACATATATGTTATATTCTTATATTGCTACTTTGTACATTTTTAGTCTACTTTATACCTGCATCATTGGCGTTGTTAGGCCTATTTTAGGGGGGCTCAAGCCCCCCTAAAATGTTCTTAAGCCCCCCTAAATAATTTGGTGTTAAAAAAAAAAAAATTAAAAAAAATCTTTTTTTTTTTTTTTTACAAATACATGCCGACATATTCATTATAAAGTGGCCTGAATATGGGTTTAAATAAATAATCATATAACCTGTCATTATTCACTCAGTTTCCCCTCACTTCATAGTGTAAGGTAGAGAGCCCCTTTAGTGCGTCGGTATCCAATCCATTCCACTTGTTCATATAGAAAATGCCCACATCACTCAAAATCCAGTCCGCATTTTCTCTGCGACCTTGCTTGCGGTCCTGCAGGTGTACGAAGCCCATTAGCACACAGCACTGCAGAACAAGAACCTTGTGTCTGCAATTGTAAATAATTTAGTTTTTAAGTTTTGTGTTTCTTGTAGAATCTATATAAAGTAATATACATTAGCCTATTGTTAAAATAATGAAAACAATATCATTAAATATATTTGTTTTATTGTATTGTTACATTAATAGCTGTTGTATTATTATAGGATGGCTTGTTAAACATTTCATATAATTTTCAGAGGGTGGAAAAACCAAGACATTTAATATAAAATGTAAAATGAATACATAAAAAGAAAAAGAAAAAAAATGGTTAAAAGCCATCGTCCCGGGGAGCATTTAATTTCGTCCCGTGCATTTTTTTTACCGTCCCCGGGACGACGGGACTACTTTAATCTCAAACCCTGGAAGTTACATTTTATTGTTTGCATTATTTGTTTCAGCATTGCACTTTGAAGATGGTCCCTCAGCTCTTTGACAGCTTTGGCTCTTTTTCAGATCAGCAGACTAAGTCTTTCTTATTTACAGTATATATAAATGTTTCTCATTTCTATTCAGACTTCCATATATATTTAATTTCCTTAACGGCTTGCCATAATATATATATAAATATATTATATACAAGCCAAATTATCCCGATCCAGATATTACTTTAATTCAAGTAATTAATTTCCAGGGCTTGAATTTATAACCATTTTAGTCACATATGTGCCCAAAATGTAATATGTGCAACTTCAAAATATTTGGGAACAAACAATTATTGTATTGTGAGCAAAAGTTGTGGCATTAGCCTCTATGTTGTGAATTAAAGGCCTACTGAAACCCACTACTACCGACCATGCAGTCTGATAGTTTATATATCAATGATGAAATCTTAACATTGCAACACATGCCAATACGGCCGGGTTAACTTATAAAGTGCAATTTTAAATTTCCCGGGAAACTTCCGGCTGAAAACGTTTCGGTATGATGACGTTTGCACGTGACGTCACGGGGTGAAGCAGACATTTCGGAATAGCACGGTGGCCAGCTTAAATCGTCTGTTTTCACCACATAATTCCACAGTATTCTGGACATCTGTGTTGGTGAATCTTTTGCAATTTGTTCAATTAACAATGGAGACTGCAAAGAAGAAAGCTGTAGGTGGGATCGGTGTATTAGCGGCTGGCTGCAGCAACACAACCAGAGGACTTTGAGTTGGATAGCAGACGCGCTACCGTGAGTACAGCTTTGGCTTCCAAACATTTGATCGCTTGCCCGTACGTGCATGCATGTCACGTACGTAACTTTGGGGAAATATATGTTTCTTGCCGACTCTGATGGCGGCCGGGGTGTCGTCGAAAGCTACAACGCCGTCCGCCGCCGCGCCGCTGTGTCCACCTGTCTGGGTTGACTCACTCCGTCTCCGGGCCGCCGACCGCAACGATCATCGTGGTGAAGTCCTTCATTGCGCCGTTGATCGCTGGAACGCAAGTGAGCACGGGTGTTGATGAGCAGATGAGGGCTGGCGTAGTTGGAGAGCTAATGTTTTTAGCATAGCTCTGTCGAGGTCCCGTAGCTAAGTTAGCTTCAATGGCATCGTTAGCAACAGCATTGCTCGGCTTCGCCAGGCGGTACAGCATTGACCGTGTGGTTACAAGTCCAGGGTTTGGTAGTATTGTTGATCTTCTGTCTATCCTTCCAGTCAGGGGCTTATTTCTTCTGTTTCTATAGGCAGTTAAGCACGATGCTATCATGTTATCTCCGTAGCTAAAGTGCTTCGCCGATGTATTGTCGTGGAGATAAAAGTCACTGTGAATGTCCATTTCGCGTTCTCGACTCTCATTTTCAAGAGGATATAGTATCCGAGGTGGTTTAAAATACAAATCCGTGATCCACAATAGAAAAAGGAGAGAGTGTGGAATCCAATGAGCCCTTGTACCTAAGTTACGGTCAGTGCGAAAAAAGATACGTCCTGCACTGCACTCTAATCCTTCACTCTCACTTTCCTCATCCACAAATCTTTCATCCAGGCTCAAATTAATGGGGTAATCGTTGCTTTCTCGGTCAGAATCGCTCTCGCTGCTGGTGTAAACAATGTGCAAATGAGAGGAGCCCTTCAACCTGTGACGTCACGCTACTTTTTTCTCAGCGACCAAAAGTTGCAAACTTTATCGTCGATGTTCTCTACTAAATCTTGTCAGCAAAAATATGGCAATATCCCGAAATGATCAAGTATGACACATAGAATGGATCTGTTATCCCCGTTTAAATAAGAAAATTTCATTTCAGTAGGCCTTTAATAACATAGAGGCTAATGCCATGACTTTCATTGTGTTTCTTGAAGGATCATGCAAGTAATTGTTTCTTGTTGATGCTGTAAACAAAATGTCACTGTGCAAACCCATGTTTGTTGTTGTACTGAACACAGATTTAAACTAAACCGATTGAAATAATAATAATAACAATGAATAATTTCAAAGTCTTTGTTAGCCGTTTGTGAAGTTTTGTGCTCGTGCGCTACGTTCGCTCACATCCTGCAGCTCCTGGGGGCTAAGCCCCCCCTGTCCTTAAAAGCTAGTGATGCCCCTGACCGGCATCATCCTACTTTATACCTGCATCATCCTTTCCATCCTTGCCCTTTCCATCCTGAGCTACTATGTGGAACACTTTCCCTTGTGGATCAATAACATTTGTCTAAGTCTATGTTTTATGCCTTCTTTTTTTTTGTTTTTCTTTTTTTTTTTTAAATTACAAAAAATATTCTAAATATTTTCTCCCCAAAAAATGTCAAAGTGGAATATTTGATGTTAAGTAATTGAAGCCTTGAAAAGGTCAATAATTCATAACAACATTGATTTTGATTCATTATTATTTTTTGAGCAATGGCAGTTTAAAAAAAAAAAAACTGCCTTTATGGCAGCTTTGTGTTATTAGAGTCAACATTGCAACATTTTCTTGTTACATTTCATTACATACATTTGCCCTTTTTTCCACTTTTTAAAATGTATTTATTACTAGTATTTGTATAATGCGTCGTGGGCCGTTAAAACATTAGCTACGGGCCACAAAAGGCCGCCGGGCCACACTTTTGGACACCACTGCTTTAGAGAGTAAAACACAAATAGTGTGGAAACAAATGCAGTTTAAAAACACATACAGAAAACCAGATGAAAACATTTGAATGTGATGTATTACTAAATGTTAAAATAAAATAAAAAACCTCGTAAGTGAAAAGCAGTGCTGAACAGGTGAGTTTTTGAGTTAAGCCTATCTCAGCTGCTTCGGGTGGAAGGCGGCGTACACCCTGGACAAGTCGCCACCTCATCACAGGGCCAACTCTCGGCTTATTGTTATGCTTAAAATTACATGGAACATTTTGAGTCACAAGCATCCCCGCCATTAGCTAGCGTAGCAAATGTTCCAGTGAACATCTGGTCTTACTCGCTAGCATTAGCATGTAGCTAGGAAGGACATATCTTTGTTTTCCGAGCATGGGAAGGAAGACCATGAGTGTGAAGGACAGTGCTCAGAAGAAGAAGAATTTGAAAGAAATCAGTAAACGGAGCGTATCGACAACTTGACGAGCAATTTGAGTGTGTCACTGCGAGTCTGCACCGTACTCAAGCAGAAACGTAGTACATGATTCCATAAAAATATGTAGGAGCTCCTGATGGCGTGTTTGACAGAAAAGCAGCTGGAAGGTGACATTGCAGAAGTCCACTCTCCAAGGTAAATCCAAGTTTATTTAAATACATTTTAATCACAAATGTCTAAAAGAGCTTTACAAACCCACAACATCCCCTGATCTAAGACCGGCCAAGGAAAAACTCAAAAGTCCCCAGCTGGGGATAAAGAAGAGACCTTTAGAAGGGACCACAAATGCCGTACATTATTTACCGTATTTTTCAGACTATAAGGAGCACTTCAAATCCTTTCATTGTCTTAAAAATCGACAGTGCGCCTTATAACTCGGTGTGCCTTATGTACGGAATAATTCTGGTTGTGCTTACCGACCTTGAAGCAATTTTATTCGGTACATGGTGTAATGATAAGTGTGACCAGTGGATGGTAGTCACACATAAGCGATACGTGTGTAGTGAAGTAAACAACATTACATGCAAAATCTGTCAGAATGTTTTAGTACAACTTTGGTAAGTTACGAAGCCGCACCGCTTGATTGTCAGAGGAACACTTTTTGTGCTGACATATTTTTGAGTTTTGACTTTCGGTTCCGGTTCGCCGTGCGTGACTGCTCGCTGACTGCTCGCTGTTGCGAAAAAGCTAAGTATCGTTCTATCTGTGTGCTTTTAATTGTTTTGCAGCTTTCTTTACTACTTCCCAAACATATTTAGTAGTCCTATTTAACTTGTAAATCACCCGATCTCTGTCTCACTACCCCTCCCGCAGCTAGCTAGCTGCTAAGCTAACGAAGCTAGTGCGGAGAAAGGCGGCGCCGGTCGTCGGTCGGAAGGAAGCTACTCCCGGCACACTATGACCACTCCCCGGAAGACAGCAGGAACTTCACTCGCTGACAGAAAATACCGTGAGTATGGCTTCCTGCGCGTCGTGCACCTTACTCACGGAGAGGCTGGCTCTGCTAGAGGGCCGTGTCCACCAGTTAGAGCAGAGTAATCTCGCAACTTTAGATGTTGCGGACACATCTGCTAGCGTTAGCTGTAGCGAGCTAACTAGCTCAGCTTGTAGCAGTCCTAAGCGGCCTATAAGCTACGGTGTACCGGTTGAGACGCATAATAGATTTAGCTCTTTAGCTAGTCATACACCCCAGTCTACCTGGGCACCACACCTTAGTTATAAGGGACTCCATCACCCGAAACATAAAGCTTAACAAACCAGCTACAATTAAGTGTATTCCCCGGGGCCAGAGCACCTGACATTGAAGCTAATCTTAGGGAGCTAACTCGCAACAGGCCTAGTAAACACGTACGACAGGTTAATCGCACCGCTAGTTATGTGAATATAGTTGTACACGTTGGCTCCAATGACACTAGGATGAGACAGTCAGAGATTACAAAGAAAAACATAACCAGAACTTGTGATCTCGCTAGAAATATGTCCAGGCATCTAGTAATTGTCTCTGGCCCCCTGCCTGCGAGAGACAATGATGAGAGATATAGCAGATTAGTCTCGCTTAACAAGTGGCTGGCTATCATCTGTAGACAACAGGGACTCATGTTTATTGATAACTGGCCCTCTTTCTGGGGCAAACCAGGCTTGCTGTTGAGAGACAGCCTTCACCCTAACCAGGAAGGCGCCATCATCCTGTCTAGGAACATAGACTACTGTTTAAGTCTCACTTGACTGACTACACTAGAGCAAGCCTGGTCACAGAGTCTGCTAGTCCGGGTGAGGAGTCAGTTAAGCTAGAACTAGCCAGCGCCAGGCTGGATAATCCATGTACGCATAGCAATTCTCTTAGAATAAAACACAATTCACATAATGTTTTTTCTGTTGTGACTGTGTCAGTGGTAGACATGCATTCTACTGAGAAGGCAAATTATGATGCGTCCAGTTTATCGCAGCACCAAGCAAACAATCGGAAAATTTCCGTCATATCAATTCCTAGATATGGTTGAAACTATTTAAAGTGCACTACGCATAATAAACGCAACATTGTTAATATTGCTACTACGGATAATCTCAACAAAAACTCGTCAAAACAGCCCAATACCTATAATATGGGCTTTTTAAACATAAGATCATTGTCTCCCAAAACGTTATTAGTTAATGAGGTCATTAGAGACAACAATCTTAACGTCATTGGTCTTAGCGAAACCTGGCTCAAACCAGACGATTTTTTTGCGCTAAATGAGGCATCTCCTCCTAACTATACGAATGCACATATTGCCCGTCCTCTTAAAAGGGTTGGGGGGGGGTCGCACTAATATACAATGAAAACTTTAACCTTACCCCTAACTAAATAATAAATATAAATCGTTTGAGGTGCTTACTATGAGGTCTGTCACACCGCTACCCCTCGACCTGGCTGTTATCTACCGCCCCCCTGGGCCCTATTCAGACTTTATCAGTGAATTCTCAGAGTTAGTTGCTGATCTAGTGACGCACGCCGACAATATAATCATAATGGGGGACTTTAATATCCATATGAATACCCCATCGGACCCTCAGTGCGTGGCGCTCCAGACCATAATTGATAGCTGTGGTCTTACACAAATAATACATGAACCCACGCATCGGAACGGTAATACGATAGATCTAGTGCTTCTCAGGGGTGTCACCACCTCCAAAGTTATGATACTTCCGTGTACTAAAGTACTGTCCAATCATTACCTTATAAAATTCGAAGTTCTGACTCATTGTCAACAAGCTAATAATAATAATAACTGCTATAGCAGCCGCAACATTAATGCTGCCACAACGACGACTCTTGCTGACCTACTGCCTTCGGTAATGGCACCATTCCCAAATTATGTCGGCTCTATTGATAACCTTACTAACAACTTTGACGATGCACTGCGCGAAACCATTGATAGTGTAGCATCGCTAAAGCAAAATAGGGCCCCTAAAAGGCGCACCCTATGGTTTATCGAAGAAGCTAGAGCTCATAAATTATCATGTAGAAAGCTGGAACGCAAATGGCGCGCGACTAAACTTGAGGTTTTCTATCAAGCATGGAGTGATAGTTTAATAAATTATAAACGCATGCTTACCTTAGCTAAAGCTAAATATTACTCAAATCTCATCCGCCTCAACAAAAACGATCCTAAATTTTTGTTTAGTACAGTAGCATCGCTAACCCAACAAGGGTCTCCTCCCAGTAGCTCCACCCACTCGGCAGATGACTTTATGAATTTCTTTAATAAGAAAATTGAACTCATTAGAAAGGAGATTAAAGACAACGCATCCCAGCTACAACTGGGTTATATTAACACAGATACGACTGTATATACGACGGATACTGCCCTCCAAAATAGTCTCTCTATTTTAGATGAAATAACATTAGAGGAATTATTACGGCGTGTAAGTTGGATAAAACAAACAACATGTTTACTTGACCCACTTCCTGGGAAACTTATCAAGGAACTGTTTGTATTATTAGGTCCATCAGTGCTAAATATTATAAACGTATCACTTTCCTCCGGCACTGTTCCCCTAGCATTCAAAAAAGCGGTTATTCATCCTCTGCTCAAAAGACCTAACCTCGATCCTGACCTCATGGTAAACTACCGACCGGTGTCCCACCTTCCGTTTATTTTGAAAATTCTCAAAAAAATTGTTGCACAGCAGCTAAATGAACACTTAGTGTCTAACAATCTCTGTGAACCCTATCAATCCGGTTTCAGGGCAAATCACTCTACGGAGACAGCCCTCGCAAAAATGACTAATGATCTATTGCTAACGATGGATTCTGATGCGTCATCTATGTTGCTGCTTCTTGATCTTAGCGCTGCTTTCGATACTGTCGATCATAAAATTTTATTAGAGCGTATCAAAACTCGTGTTGGTATGTCAGACTTAGCCTTGTCTTGGTCTAACTCTTATCTTACTGACAGGATGCAGTGCGTCTCCCATAACAATGTGACATCGGACTATGTTAAGGTAACGTGCGGAGTTCCCCAGGGTTCGGTTCTTGGCCCTGCACTCTTTAGTATCTACATGCTGCCGTTAGGCGATATCATACGCAAATACGGTGTTAGCTTTCACTGTTATGCTGGTGACACCCAACTCTAAATGCCCCTAAAGCTGACCAACACGCCTGATTGTAGTCAGCTGGAGGCGTGTCTTAATGAAACTAAACAATGGATGTCCGCTAACTTTTTGCAACTCAATGCTAAGAAAACGGAAATGCTGATTATCGGTCCTGCTAGACACCGACATTAATTTAATAATACCACCTTAACATTTCACAACCAAACAATTACACAAGGCGACTCAGTAAAGAATCTGGGTATTTTCTTCGACCCAACTCTCTCGTTTGAGTCACACATTAAGAGTGTTACTAAAACGGCCTTCTTTCATCTCCGTAACATCGCTAAAATTCGGTCCATTTTGTCCACTAGCGACGCTGAGATCATTATTCATGCATTCGTTACGTCTCGTCTCGATTACTGTAACGTATTAGTTTCGGGTCTCCCTATGTCTAGCATTAAAAGATTACAGTTGGTACAAAATGCGGCTGCTAGACTTTTGACAAAAACAAGAAAGTTTGATCATATTACGCCTATACTGGCTCACCTGCACTGGCTTCCTGTGCACTTAAGATGTGACTTTAAAGTTGTACTACTTACGTATAAAATACTACACGGTCTAGCTCCAGCCTATCTTGCTGACTGTATTGTACCATATGTCCCGGCAAGAAATCTGTGTTCAAAGAACTCCGGCTTATTAGTGATTCCCAGAGCCCAAAAAAAGTCTGCGGGCTATAGAGCGTTTTCTATTAGGGCTCCAGTACTATGGAATGCCCTCCCGGTAACAGTTAGTGATGCTTCCTCTGTAGAAGCATTTAAGTCCCATCTTAAAACTAATTTGTATACTCTAGCCTTTAAATAGACCCCCTTTTTAGACCAGTTGATCTGCCGTTTCTTTTCTTTTCTCCTCTGCCCCCTCTCCCTTGTGGAGGGGGAGTTACACAGGTCCGGTGGCCATGGATGAAGTGCTGGCTGTCCAGAGTCGGGACCCGGGGTGGACCGCTCGCCTGTGCATCGGTTGGGGACATCTCTGCGCTGCTGACCCGTCTCAGCTCGGGATGGTTTCCTGCTGGCCCCACTATGTACTGGACTCTCACTATTATGTTGGATCCACTATGGGCTGGACTTTCGCTGATATTTTGGATCCACTATGGACTGGATTTTCACAATATTATGTCAGACCCACTCGACATCCATTGCTTTCGGTCTCCCCTAGGGGGGGGGGGGGGGATGTTACCCACATATGCGGTCCTCTCCAAGGTTTCTTATAGTCATTCACATCGACGTCCCACTGGGGTGAGTTTTTCCTTGCCCTTATGTGGGCTCTGTACCGAGGATGTCGTTTTGGCTTGTGCAGCCCTTTGAGACACTTGTGATTTAGGGCTATATAAATAAACATTGATTGATTGATTGATTACGGCTCCCCTAGTCAGACGTACTGTGCTTCAACATACAATATTATTATGGTGTGTGTATAGGACCGCAAAATGGCACCTATTAACAGACATATTATCTGGTGTTTTGTTTCACAATATTATGCAAAACCAACTTTACTTACCTTCTGGTATCTGCTGATGTGTATTTGGGATCCGCATAAGTCCTGAAAATTTGCGCGCTTTCGCCATTGTAGTCAACAAGCTCCTTCTTTTTCTCTATCCTCTTGTTATTTCTAATACAAAGTAGCGTACAGTTCTAACTTATATCTGTTGCTATGGACTCTCTATGGAAGTGCTAAAAACTACCGGTGTCGTGAGTTTACATTATTCACCCAAGGAGCTTTTGTTACTAGAGAGTTCCGGCCGGACGTTTTTTCACGGGATACATTTCCGGCGTTGTTATTGCACTAGTGAGCCACGGATGAG
>NC_084731.1:55473333-55518333 GCF_033978785.1 Entelurus aequoreus
AGCAGTCACTCACAATCCTGGCACTGCCATTGCTCCTTTCGGCATTTCCCACATGTATAATTTTTCTGTCTACCTAGACAAACTGCCCCTAACAGCCTCATTACCATAACAAAATGAGTGATTAGTGTATTCGGGAAAAGTGTCGGGCCAAATGACCCATCTCTGGGTCTTCTAGGTAGACAGAAAAATGCTGGGACTTCTAGTGTTAATTGACATTTTCAAATGTTTGATTTTGTTCTGCTGTTATAAATCTTTTTTTTTTACTTGGTCTGAGGAAATATTGTAATTTTTTTATATGATTTTTGAGTTTTCTTAAGCTGTATGCCATAATCAGCAATATTAAAATAATAAAAGGCTTGCAATATTTCAGTTGATGTGTAATGAATCCAGAATGTATGACATTTTTGTTTTTTTTAATTGCATTACAGAAAATAAAGAACTTTATCACAATATTCTAATTTTCTGAGACAGTCCTGTATATATATATATATATATATATATATATATATATATATATATGTATATATATATATATATATATTTATATATATATATATATATATATATATATATATATATATATATATATGTGTTTATATATATATATGTGTATATATATATATATATATATATATATATGTGTGTATATATATATATATATATATATGTGTGTTTATATATATATATATATGTGTATATATATATATATATATATATATGTATATATATATATATATATATATATATATATATATATATATATATATATACAGTATATATGTGTGTGTATGTGTGTATATATAAACAGTATGTATATATGTGTGTGTATATATATATATATGTATATATATATATATATGTGTATATATATATATATATATATATATATATATATATATATATATATATATAAAAATATATATATATATATATATATATATATATATATATATATATATATATATATATATATATATATATATATATATATATATATATATATATATATATATATATATATATATATATATATTATATGGCGTGCCACTTTTGTGCGTGTTGTGGGTATGCCAAGCTCGCCAGTCACACCGAGTGATTGAGTGAGCTCATCTGTATGGGGGGAGTGTGGGTCTATAAATATTGTAAATGCCAGCAGTCGACTCTCTCAGCAAGCTACTGTATGATGTCATCCAGGAACACCATGCACTCACCAGGACACGCACACGCGCGCACACACACACAATGGCTTGCTGCGGCCAAGGCACAATAACCATGGCAACTGTGGGTGTGGTGCGGAGAGATGCAGAGGCTTAAACGTCCTGCCTTTTTTTCTGTTGTCATTGCCTTCGCTTCATCTCCTCGCCCTCTTTTACTCCACTCCCCCAGTGTGTTTGAACTTTTTAATTTCCCTCTCAGTCCCCACGTCCCAAGTCCTCCACGTTCACACAGGAAGCAGACAGGCGAAAAAAAGCAGAGGTGACTTTAGCACTTAGTAATGGAACCTTAAAAAATCCATATAATGATTTGCTAAATTTACCTCTGGCAAACATTACACCGAAGACAAACCATTTTCTCCTAAAAACCTTTCATTTGTATTTTCAATGTACAAACCTCTAAACCAGTGAAGTTGGCACGTTGTGTAAATGGTAAATAAAAACAGAATACAATGATTTGCAAATCATTTTCAACCTATATTCAATTAAATAGACTGCAAAGACAAGATACTTAAACGTTCGAACTGGAAAACTTTGTTATTTTTTGCAAATATTAGCTCATTTGGAATTTGATGCCTGCAACATGTTTCAAAAAAGTTGGCACAAGTGGCAAAAAAGACTGAGAAAGTTGAAGAATGCTCCTCTAACACTTATTTGGAACATCCCACAGCTGAAAAGGCTAATTGGGAACAGGTGGGTGCCATGATTGGGTATAAAAGCAGCTTCCATGAAATGCTCAGTCATTCACAAACAAGGATGGGGCGAGGGTCACCACTTTGTGAACAAATGCGTGAGCAAATTGTCCAACAGTTTAAAAAAGGATAATTCTCAACCAGCTATTGCAAGGAATTTAGGGATTTTACCATCTACGGTCCGTCATATCATCAAAAGCTTCAGAGAATCTGGAGAAATCACTGCACGTAAGCGGAACAGGCGGTACTACATCAAAAAGCGACATCAGTGTGTAAAGGATATCACCACATGGGCTCAGGAACACTTCAGAAAACCACTGTCAGTAACTACAGTTGGTCGCTACATCTGTAAGTACAAGTTAAAACTCTCCTATGCAAAGCGAAAGCCATTTATCAAGAACACCCAGAAATGCAGCCGACTTCGCTGGGCCCGACCTCATAGAAGACGGACTGATGCAAAGTGTAAAAGTGTTCTGTGGTCTGACGAGTCCACATTTTGTTTTTGGAAACTGTGGACGTTGTGTCCTGCGGAACAAAGGGAAAAGTACCATCCGGACTGTTATAGGCGCAAAGTTCAAAAGCCAGCATCTGTGATGATATGGGGGTGTATTAGTGTCCAAGGCATGGGTAACTTACACATCTGTGTATGCTGAAAGGTACATACAGGTTTTGGAGCGACACATGTTGCCATCCAAGCAACGTTATCATGGACGCCCCTGCTTATTTCAGCAAGACAATGCCAAGCCACGTTACAACAGCGTGGCTTTTCGTAGTAAAAGAGTGCCGGTACTAGACTGGCCTACCTGTAGTCCAGACCTGTTTCCTATTGAAAATGTGTGGCACAATATGAAACCTAAAATAACACAACTGAGACCCCGGACTGTTGAACAACTTAAGCTGTACATCAAGCAAGAATGGGAAAGAATTCCACCTGAAAAGCTTCAAAAATTGGTCTCCTCAGTTCCCAAACGTTTACTGAGTGTTGTTAAAAGGAAAAGCCATGTAACACAGTGGTAAAAATGCCACTGTGCCAACTTTTTTGCAATGTGTTGCTGCCATTAAATTCTAAGTTATTGATTATTTGCAAAAAAAAAATATACGTTTCTAAGTTTGAGCATTAAAGGCCTACTGAAATGATTTTTTTTTATTTAAACGGGAATAGCAGATCCATTCTATGTGTCATACTTGATCATTTCGCGATATTGCCATATTTTTGCTGAAAGGATTTAGTAGAGAAAATCGACGATAAAGTTCGCAGCTTTTGCTCGCTGATAAAAAAAGCCTTGCCTGTACCGGAAGTAGCGTGACGTCACAGGAGCTAGTATTCCTCACAATTCCCCGTTGTTTACAATGGAGCGAGAGATTCGGAGCGACAAAGCGACGATTACCCCATTATTTTGAGCGAGGATGAAAGATTCGTAGATGAGGAACGTTACAGTGAAGGACTAAAGAGGCAGTGATTGACGTATCTTTTTTCGCTCTGACCGTAACTTAGGTACAAGCTGGCTCATTGGATTCCACACTCTCTCCTTTTTCTATTGTGGATCACGGATTTGTATTTTAAACCACCTCGGATACTATATCCTCTTGAAAATGAGAGTCGAGCACGCAAAATGGACATTTAAAGTGACTTTTATCTCCACGACAATACATCGGTGACACACTTAACTACTGAGCTAACGTGATAGCATCGTTCTCAAATGAAGATAGAAACAAAAGAAATAAACCCCTTACAGGAAGGATAGACAGAAGATCAACAATACTATTAAACCATGTACATGTAACTACACGGTTAAAAATGATCAGCCTGGTAAGGCTTAGCAATGCTGTTGCTAACGACGCTAAGGCTAATTTAGCAACTTAGCAACCGGACCTCACAGAACTATGATAAAAACATTAGCGCTCCACCTACGCCAGCCAGCCCTCATCTTCCCATCAACAGCCGTGCTCACCTGCGTTCCAGCGATCGACGGCGCAACGAAGGACTTCATCCGTGGGTTTGGCGGCAAGCATCGGCTAGGCGTCTGCTAAGTACCGTAAGTAGTCCTTGTTGTGTTGCTGTAAGTATTGTACTTAGCCGCTAATACACCGATCGATCCCATCTACAATGTTCTTCTTTGCAGCCTCCATTGTTCATTAAACAAATTGCAAAAGATTCACCAACACAGATGTCCAGAATACTGTGGAATTTTGTCGAAGAAAACAAGAGGTTTTTGTATCGGGTCGATGGGGTCCAACCACTTCCGTGGATTTTGTGACGTCACGCGCATGAATCATATCCACAGGAGTTTTTCAACCGGAAGTGTGGCGGGAATTTTAAAATTGCACTTTATAAGTTAACCCGGCCGTATTGGCATGTGTTTCAATGTTAAGATTTCATCATTGATGTATAAACTATCAGACTGCGTGGTCGGTAGTAGTGGGTTTCAGTAGGCCTTTAAGTATCTTGTCTTTGCAGTCTATTCAATTGAATATAAGTTGAAAAGGATTTGCAAATCATTGTATTCTGTTTTTATTTTCCATTTACACATTGTGCCATCTTCACTGGTTTTGAGTTTTGTAAGTATATATATATATATACATATCTTTATATATATATATATATACACACACACATACATAAACATTTAACTTTAACATTATATACATATATATACACATATATATACATATATATATATATATATATATATATATATATATATATATATATATATATATATATATATATATATATATATATATATATATATATATATATATATACACACACATACACATACACATACACATACATATATATATATATATATATATATATATATATATATATATATATATATACACATACATATACATGTAATAGACTGTATATATATTAGGGCTGTGAATCTTTGGGTGTCCCACGATTCGATTCAATATCGGTTCTTGGGGTCACGATTCTCGATTCAAAAACAATTTTTTTCCCAATTCAAAAGGATTCTCTATTCATTCAATACATAGGATTTCAGCAAGATCTACCCCAGTCTGCTGACATGCAAGCAAAGTAGTAGATTTTTGTAAAAAGATGTTATAATTGTAAAGGACAATGTTTTATCAACTGATTGCAATAATGTAAATTTGTTTCAACTATTAAAAGAACCAAAAATATGACTTATTTTATCTTTGTGAAAATATTGGACACAGTGTGTTGTCAAGCTTATGAGATGCGATGCAAGTGTAAGCCACTGTGACGCTATTGTTTATTTATTTTGATTTTTATAAATGTCTAATGATAATGTCAATGAGGGATTTTTAATCACTGCTATGTTTAAGTTTAAGTTTCAAGTTTATTCACAATACCATACAACAATTGCAATAGCAGTGAATATCATTTAAAGATATTGGTAAGTGAAAGGGTCCCCCAAATAAGCTGGAAGAAGCTATGTTGGAATTGTAACTAATATTGATACCGTTGTTGATAATATTCATTTTTGTTTCACTACTTGCGGTTTGTTCTGTGTCGTGTTTGTGTCTCCTCTCAATTGCTCTGTTTATTGCAGCTCTGAGTGTTGCTGGGTCGGGTTTGGTTTTGGAATTGGATTGCATTGTTATGGTATTGCTGTGTATTGTTTTGTTGGATTGATTAATTAAAAAAAAAAAAAAGTTTTGAAATAAATAAAAAACATTTTTAAATCGATTTTTTAAAAATGAGAATGGACGAAGTGGCTGGGGAGAGGAAAGTCTGGGCTTCCCTGCTTAGGCTGCTGCCCCCGCGACCCGACCTCGGATAAGCGGAAGAAGATGGATGGATAGATGGATAGAGAATTGATTCTGAATCGCACAACGTGAGAATCACGATTCGAATTCAAATCAATTTTTTCCCACACCCCTAATATATATATATATATATATATATATATATGTATATGTATGTGTCTATATATATATATGTATATGTGTGTATATATATATATATATATATATGTATATGTATATATATGCATATAAAGTTAAAGTTAAATATATATGTGTGTATATATATATATAAATATATATACATATATATATATATATATAAATATATATATATATATAAATATATATATATATATATATATATATATATATATATATATATATATATATATATATATATATATATACAGGTAAAAGCCAGTAAATTACAATATTTTGAAAAACTTGATTTATTTCAGTAATTGCATTCAAAAGGTGTAACTTGTACATTATATTTATTCATTGCACACAGACTGATGCATTCAAATGTTTATTTCATTTAATTTTGATGATTTGAAGTGGCAACAAATGAAAATCCAAAATTCCGTGTGTCACAAAATTAGAATATTACTTAAGGCTAATACAAAAAAGGGATTTTTAGAAATGTTGGCCAACTGAAAAGTATGAACATGAAAAATATGAGCATGTACAATACTCAATACTTGGTTGGAGCTCCTTTTGCCTCAATTACTGCGTTAATGCGGCGTGGCATGGAGTCGGTGAGTTTCTGGCACTGCTCAGGTGTTATGAGAGCCCAGGTTGCTCTGATAGTGGCCTTCAACTCTTCTGCGTTTTTGGGTCTGGCATTCTGCATCTTCCTTTTCACAATACCCCACAGATTTTCTATGGGGCTAAGGTCAGGGGAGTTGGCGGGCCAATTTAGAACAGAAATACCATGGTCCGTAAACCAGGCACGGGTAGATTTTGCGCTGTGTGCAGGCGCCAAGTCCTGTTGGAACTTGAAATCTCCATCTCCATAGAGCAGGTCAGCAGCAGGAAGCATGAAGTGCCTTAAAACTTGCTGGTAGACGGCTGCGTTGACCCTGGATCTCAGGAAACAGAGTGGACCGACACCAGCAGATGACATGGCACCCCAAACCATCACTGATGGTGGAAACTTTACACTAGACTTCAGGCAACGTGGATCCTGTGCCTCTCCTGTCTTCCTCCAGACTCTGGGACCTCGATTTCCAAAGGAAATGCAAAATTTGCTTTCGTCAGAAAACATGACTTTGGACCACTCAGCAGCAGTCCAGCTCTTTTTTCCAGGGTCAACGCAGCCGTCTACCAGCAAGTTTTAGAGTTCGAGCCTAATATCGAATCCTCTTATCGAACCGATTCCTTATCGATTCTCTTATCGAGTCCAGATAGGTTGTTGTATATGGAAAAAAACACACAATATTTGGTTTAACAAAAGCTCACTTTTATTATATAATAAAAAAATAAAATCTAATAAATAAATAAATATTGACTGTTACCCACCTAAAAATTTTTTATAAAATAAATAAATATTGACTGTTGTTACCCAAAGTATATTAAGTGGGATTTTTCAGAGAAACAAATATATACAGTAACACAAAAACAAGCTGTCTCTGTGATCACTAAAGGTGTATAAATAATAATATAGTGTTAAATAAAATCAGTCCCTTGGGCACAAAACTGGAAATAATACAGCTCTCCAAAAAGTGCACTTCTGCTGCTATTTGACATAACTGTTTGTTATGATGCTTTGACATTTTTGCACTTTATTTCTTTATTGAAAGAAAATTCTATGAAGAGAAAAGTTGTTTGCAAATGTGGCTACAATGCTAAAAAATGAAAAGTCAAAGCTAAAAAAAGAAATACACTTTATTGAGTTAACATTATTTCTTTATAGGGGGAAAAATGTTATGAGCGAGAGAATATAACAACTACACTACCCAGCATGCAACGGGAGTTACGAGCATGCGCGGTAGCCCCGAAAAGTGTTGCATGCTGTGAAAGTAAACGTCAAGAACTCAGCCAACACGCCTCGTCTGCATTATTTATAATTAGACAGACAACACATCTACAGTGTGATTTTGTTTTGTTTACAAGGAAAGAAAAACAAAAGTTAAAAAAGGGAGATATGTTGTATATATATGTATGTGCTGCGGTTGTTTTAAGAACGTTGCGACAGCTGCCGTAAAGGAGGTGCGTTGCTAGCCTGGTTGCTATGTTTCCGGTTGGTCGTAAAAGTGTTCGTCATGTGTTTTACCCTGCTCAAATCTCTCAGTAAAGTTATTCGATGGATGATAGCTTTTGTTTTGAACTTCATTACACCTTGGAGCGCTTTTTCCCGTCCATTGTTTTCCTGCTTTCGCTATCTCCGCCTAATGACTGAGCTACGTGACGTCAATTCTTGTGATGTCCCACGGAGCATTTCTGGTCGGGACGGGATTCGAATAAAGAATCAACTCTTTTCCTTTACTATAGTGGTCTCCATAACGGGTACCGGTTCTCAAAAAGGGATTCGAGTCCGAGGACTCGGTTCTTTTCTTATCAAACAACCGGGAAAACCGGTTTTGAGTATCATCCCTACTTACATATATATATATATATATATATATATATATATATATATATATATATATATATATATATATATATATATATATATATATATAAATAAATGATAAATGGGTTATACTTGTATAGCGCTTTTCTACCTTCAAGGTACTCAAAGCGCTTTGACAGTATTTCCACATTCACCCATATTCATACACTGATGGCGGGAGCTGCCATGCAAGGCGCTAACCAGAAGCCATCAGGAGCAAGGGTGAAGTGTTTTGCCCAAGGACACAACGGTCGTGACTAGGATGGTAGAAGGTGGGATTTGAACCCCAGTAACCAGCAACCCTCCGATTGCTGGCACGGCCACTCTACCAACTTCGCCACGCCGTTGCTGCATTAGCAACATTAGTGGCATATATATATATATGTATATATATATATATATATATATATATATATATATATATATATATATATATATATATATATCCATATATATATATATATATATATATATATATATATATATATATATATATATATATATATATATATATATATATATATATATATATATATATATATATATATACTTGTAGTGTGTATATTGTACATATAACATATTGCTATGAAGGTGTCTCTTACTCCATTAAATATATACTTGCAGTGTGTATATTGCACATATTACATATTGTTATAAAGGTGTCTGTTACTACATTATATATATACTTACAGTGTGTTTATTGCACACATTACATATTGTTATGAAGGTGTCTTCCTACATTATATATAAATACTTGCAGTGTGTATATTGTGCATATTACATATTGTTATGAAGCATGTAGTGCTCTAAAATCTCTTGGTACACAGCTGCATTGACTCTGGACTTGATGAAACACAGTGGACCAACACCAGCAGCTGACATGGCTCCCCAAACCATTGCTGACTGTGGGAACTTCACACTGGATTTCAAGCAACTTGGATTTTGCTCCTCTCCAGCCTTCCTCCAGACTCTAGCACCTTGACTTCCAAATTAAATAGAAAAATTGCTTTCGTCTGAAAACAGGACTCTGGACCACTCTGCAACTGTCCAGTGCTTATTTTCCATAGCCCAAGTCAGACGCTTCTAGAGATTTTAGAGCACTACATGCTTTCATCTGTTGAAAAGCTCTATGGAGATGATGATTTCATTTTCCAGTATGATCTGGCACCTGCCCACAGTGCCAAAACCACCAGTAACTGGTGTACTGACCATGGCATTACTGTCCTCGATTGGCCTGCCAACTCCCCTGACCTGAACCCCATAGAGAATTTGTGGGGTATTGTGAAGAAGAAGCTGAAAGACACCAGACACAATAATGCAAATGAGCTAAAGGCCACTATTGAAGCATCCTGGGCATCCATAACACCTCAGCAATGCCACAGGCTGATTGCCTCCATGCCACGCCGCATTGATGCAGTAATCCGTGCAAAAGGATTCCCAACCAAGTACTGAGTGCATTAATTGACATTTTCAAATGTTTGATTGTGTTTTGCTGTTATAAATCTTTTTTTTCAACTTGGTCTGAGGAAATATTCAAATTTTTTTAGATAGGAATTTTGAGTTTTCTTAAGCTGTATGCCATAATCAGCAATATTAAAATAATAAAAGGCTTGCAATATTTCAGGTGATGTGTAATGAATCCAGAATGTATGACATTTTCATGTTTGTAGTTGCATTACAGAAAATAAAGGACTTTATCACAATATTCTAATTTTCTGAGACAGTCCTGTATATATATATATATATATATATATATATATATATATATATATATATATATATATATATATATATATATATATATATATATATATATATATATATATATATATATATATATATATATATATGTATATATATATGTGTATATATATATATATATATATATATATATATATATATATATATATATATATATATACATACATATATATATATATACATATATATATACATATATATATATATATATATATACATATATATATACATAATACATATTGTTATAAAGGTGTCTGTTACTACATTTTAAATATATACTTGCAGTGTGTATAACAATTCCACAAAAAAGCGCAGTTCCCCTTTAAGCTACGTAGCTTCGTTACATGTAGCTCGTCGACAAATTTATTTGTCTGCGACAAATTTTATCGTCGACATTTGTGGACAAATCGTTGCACCCCTAATGGACACACATAATTAGCTGCTAGCTTGTCAGCACGGGGACTAAAAATAAACACAGTGTCATCCAGGAGGGATCGAAGTTTGTGATCAGCACTCATCCCTAATTACTCCAGAAGTAGTCGTATCTTTCCAAAGTGAATACAACCGCTAAACGGTTGTGTTAAGATGCAGGGAACACTGATTTATTCGCTGGCCGACATGATTCATTTCAACGAACCCTCTCACCAGCCCTTTTTTTTTTTTGAATATTGTTTTGGTTAATCACCGCTTTTATTCTTGCCACCGTGTAACGAGCAAGGAATTCCTTCGCACTGTTCTCCAGCCAGACCCACTAACACACTGAGCCGCTCAGCTCTGGCAGCCGATCACAACCAACCGACAAGGTTGAGGCTGCCTGTGCCAAACACACACACACACACACACACACACACACACACACACACACACACACACACACACACACACACACACACACACACACACACACACACACACACACACGTTCTTTTATTTCTTACCTTCTTGGGACCTCCGAAAAAGGCCTACCTCGTTAGGACCACCCTTTCTAGATATATAAAGATTTGTGTTTACAACATTAATAATATATACATACTATGCAAATATAAAAAAGGTAAGCTTTTAGTTTGGTTTTGGTTTTGTTTTTTTGTAATTTTGTGAACGCTCCAAAGCATTCACACATGGTTTTTCTTCTTCTTCTTCTTCTTCTTCTTCTTCTTCTTCTTCTTCTTCTTCTCCAGATTTTGGAGAGCTCTATCTTCCACATTTTTCAAACCGTTCCAACTTCAAACTGTTCAACCTATTCGGGAATCGCGGGCTTCTCCTTGACAAATTCCAAAAATTCCCAGATTTCCCACAACTCCAGGTTTTCTGGTACATTTTCCCCATTCAAAATCAATTGGCCATTTTTCAAACTTCCACCATTCCCAGATTTTTCAACCGAATCAAACCATTCCACCTTCAACACATTTCCACCATCCTGTAAATTTTAACTACTTTTTTTCCAAGTTCAAAAAAATTCCAGGATTTTACAGAATTGCTGGTTTTCCAGAGCCCTATTTCCACCCTTCCACATTTTTCAACCCACTTCAACCGTTCCGCAGTCAAAACATTCCTCTTAACCAGAACAAAAAACAACATTGTTTTTTGAACTGGAAAAATTCCCGTTTTTTCCGAAATTCCAGGAATTCTGTAATACCATTTCTCATTTCAACATGTTACTACCTCAACATTTCTGTACCGATTTGAAACATTTTCAAGACCAACCATTTCAACTCATTCAGACATTCAAGTTTTTTTTACAATTTTCAAAAAAATTCCAGCTTTTCCCAAATTCCAAAATTTTGCCAAAATTCCCGTTGAAATCAATGGGACATTCTTCAAAGTTCCACAACCCCCACATTTTTCATCTGATGCAAACGGTTCCAACTTCAAAATATTCAGCCTGTTGGGAATTGTGTGCTCCACTTCAACAATTCTAAAAAAATTCCAGGATTTCAGTTCAACTTCAGCATTGGAGCATTCACACTAATTCCTTCAGGAATTGCCTCATCTTCTTCTTCTTCTTCTTCTCCTGATTTTGGTACGCGCTATCTTCCACATTTTTCACCCGATTCAAACCGTTTTAACTTCACACTGTTCAGCC
Source organism: Entelurus aequoreus (assembly GCF_033978785.1). Classification (NCBI taxonomy): domain Eukaryota; kingdom Metazoa; phylum Chordata; class Actinopteri; order Syngnathiformes; family Syngnathidae; genus Entelurus; species Entelurus aequoreus. The sequence goes on from NC_084731.1 coordinate 55,485,436, forward strand.
TATTTGGGAATCGCGGGCTTTCCCTTGACAAATTCCAAAAATTCCCAGATTTCCCAGAATCCCAGGTTTTCCGGGACATTTTTCCCATTCAAAACGAATTGGCCATTTTTCAAACTTCCACCATTTCCACATTTTTCAACCGATTCAAACCATTCCACTTTCAACCTATTACACCATTCTTGAAATTCAAACTTCCTTTTTTCCAAGTTTAAAAGAATTCCGGGATTTTCCAGAATTGCTGGTTTTCCAGAGCCCTATTACCACCCTTTTTTCTGGCAACTACTCCTTCCAAATTTGTCAACCCACTTCAACCGTTCTACTGTCAAAACATTCCTCTTAATTATGAAAAAAAAACGAAGTTGTGTTTTGAACTGGAATAATTCCTGGTTTTCCCGAAAATCCAGGAATTCCGTAATACCATTTCTCAATTCATCATGTTACTACTTCAACATTTCTTGACCGATTTGAAACATTTCAACACCAACCATTTCAACTCATTCAGACAATTAACTTTTTTCACCATTTTCAAAAAAAATTCCCGCTTGGATAGATGTGGTGTAAATGAGGCATTCTCTATTAGATGCAATGGTTTTCCGTATTGGGACCATGATTTCGGTCCTAACTTGTTCACCGGTCCTCATATGGAAGGTACTTTTCCTTGTTGATGTCTCTACAAGGGTAGCAATACAAGAAGATTAGATTAGATTTAGATTTATTGGTCCCCGTTGGGGAAATTCATTTTCACTGCCGTACATTTAAACAATAGACATTATACATCACAAAACAAAAATAACAAAAATACATCATACTTGACCAAGACATTTACAAGCTTGTCAGACAAGTCGGCCGGGCCTGCTGTTAAGGGCGGCTATAGCTGCAGGGATCAGGCTTTTCCTGAGGCGGGCCCTCCGGAATTTGATGGTTCTGTACCTGCGCCCTGATGGTAGTGGGATTGTGTATTGGTGTAGTGGGTGACTGATATCCTAGGCTATCGTTTTTGCGAGTCGATGGACCTGTGGTTTAAACCTGAAATGTTGGGTGTGGGTAGGCCGATGATTTTAGCTGCTATGTTTGTAATGTGTGTGGTTACAGAAAGCATGGTTAAAAAAACATGTGGAACAGTGCATAAGGATGGGTTGAACAATGCTTTGGTAAAGTAATAACAGGAGATGAGGTGCAACGTATAGTCCTTTAAGTTTTCGGATGGCTGACAGTCTTTGTTGACTTCTTTTTTGAATGTCCGTGGTGTGCCGATCAAAGTAGGGCAGCAACTAACAACTAATTTGATAATCGATTAATCTGTCGATTATTACTTCGATTAATAATCGGATAAAAGAGACAAACTACATTTCTATCCTTTCCAGTATTTTATTGAAAAAAACCAGCATAATGGCACCATTCTTATTTTGATTATTGTTTCTCAGCTGTTTGTAAATGTTGCAGTTTATAAATAAAGGTTTATTAAATTTTTTTTTAAAAAGTAGCCTCTGCGCATGCGTATAGCATAGATCCGACGAATCGATGACTAAATTAATCGTCAACTATTTTTATAATCAATTTTAATCGATTTAATCGATTACTTGTTGCAGCCCTAGATCAAAGGTGAGTTTATTGTCCAAGGTTACGCCCAAGTATTTAAAAGTATCAACTGTTTTAACTTATTTAAAAGTATCAACTGTTTTAACTGTTTGTGTGTTTATGATGATGGGGTGCTGAGGTGAGGGGGGGGGGGGGTTGAACCATATTTCTTCTGTTTTATTGACATTGATTTCCAGATAACTGGCTGTGCATGACTCTATGAAATGTTTGACTGTGTTATGATAGTCCAGGATGGATTGACTGTTGGAGAGGAGTGCGAGAATGGCTGTGTCATCTGAGTATTTTAAGTATGTTGTGGTGGGTGAGATGCTACGGCAGTCATTGGTGTAGAGTGTGTACAGGAAAGGGCTCAACACACATCCCTGTGAGACCCCGGTGTTGATGGTAAGCATCGGGGATGTGTTTGAGCCCACCCTAACTGCTTGCAGTCGGTCGGTGAGGAAGTTGTGTGTGAGGTGGATCAGCTAAGGGGGGATGTTGAGCTGGTGTAGTTTCCGGATCAGTAGATGCTTCTGTAGGGAGTTGAAGGCGAAGCTGAAGTTCACGAAGAGGATCCTGGCAAAGTTGCCAGGGGAGTCCAGATGCTGGAGCAGGAGATGCAGCAGGCAGGCCACAGCATCCTCTGTGCCCCTCCTGGCCCTGTAGGCAAATTGGAGGGGGTCCAGGTGTGGGGTGACAACTGGAAGGATGATATAAAGCAGCAGTTTCTCCAGGCACTTCATAATTATGGATGTGAGGGCTATGGGGCGGTAATGGTTGAGTTCTTTGGGTCTGGATTTTTTCGGTACTGGGATGATGGTTGCAGTTTTCAACAGTGTAGGTATTGTTGCAGTCCAGTAGCATTGACAGAAGAGTGAGTGTAGGATAGGGGAGAGCTCTATGGCACAGTCCCTGATCACCCTGGCTGGAATGCCATCAGGCCCTGGTGCCTTGCCTGGCTTGCAGCGGCTCAGCTGGCGCCATACTTCCTCCTCTGTGAAGGGGGCCGGTCCCTCGGGGTCTGGTGGTGGGAGGGCTCTCAGCAGGTCCTGACACTGGTGAGAAGTCCAAATGATCAAAACAGGTAAAAAATGTGTTCAGGTCTTTAGAGAGGGTTTCTGGGTCACTGACAGTGCATGATGTTTTTGGTTGGCATCCTGTCAGGGTTTTCACCTTCTGAAAGGCCTGCTTGGTGTTCATGTTGCTGAATTCGGTTTCCAGTTTGTTTTTGTACTTCAGTTTTGCTTTAAATACCTTGTTTTTTAAATTCCTATTTTTTGCCTTGAGGCTGGCCAAGTCCTGTTGCCTGAAGGATTTATGTTTTTCCCTCAGGCTCTTTTTTAATTGTGGGGTAATCCATGGTTTGGAGTTGGGATAAATATGTATTGTTTTGGTTGGTATTGTGGAGCTGAAGCAGAATTTGATGTAGTCTGTAATGACAGAGACCCTGTCATTCAGACTCAAAAATGGCCCAGTCAGTACAAGCTACAGAGCCTTGGAGTTGAGTGGTGGCGTCGTCCGTCCACTGGGGGGCACTGCTGCAGTGTGGTTTGTGGCGCTTTAGTTCCTGTTTGTATGACGGAAGTAAACAGATGACGTTGTGGTCAGCAGCTCCAAGCGGAGGGTATGAACGGGCACGGAAGGCATCGGTGATGTTCCCGTAGTATAAGTCCAATATGTTTCCCCTTCTTGTTGGAATGTCCACATACTGTTCGAAAGATGGTAAAACATTGTCCAGTCTGCATCCGTTAAAGTCCCTGAAATAAAGCAGCGGAGCACCGAGATACTTATAACATGGCATTTGCTCCGCTGCTGTGTTGATGTTAGCACTGGGAGCTACATAAATACAGCTGACCACAACAGTGGGGAATTCCCGGGGAAGTTGGAAGGGACGGAGGGACAGGGTCAACAACTCCAGGTTGGGTCTGCACACTTTACAGTGCACTTTGATGTTGTTACACCACCTGTCGTTGATGTAAAGGCAGACCCCACCGCCTCGCGTCTTCCCCGAGTGCTTTGTCCTGTCGGACCTGACGATGGTGAAATTGTCCAGGCTCACCTCAGAGTCGATAACCGACTCCTCCAGCCAGGTCCCACTGAGAGCGATGATACAGATGTCTCTTAAGGCCCTTTCAAAACGGCACCTTGCATGTAGTAGATCCATCTTGTTACGGAGTGATCGTACGTTGGACATGATGATGGTGGGCAGAGGACGTTTAAAGGGACGTCTTCTTACCCGGCTCTGGATGCCTCCACGCCTTCCCCTTTTCTTCGGCCGAAGCTCCGAAGGTAGGACCACGGCAGGCTTGGTGTTATTCCATAGCGAGGCTCGATGTAGCAGGAGTTCATCTCGGCTGTAGGTGAGTAGCCGGTCGTTGGTGTCGGGCTGTAGTGCTAGGCTATCGCAAATCAGCGATAAGGCGGCAATTATCTTGTAACTTGTCATAGCTGATCCGTCTGACTTTTGCATACATACAATGTGAGAGTTACACGTAAAGCACGGATATAAAACATACATAAGACACTAGACACAGGTACGGTCAGTGCTGTCGCAGCAGAGCATGCACACACACACACACACACACACGCACACACACACACACACACACACACACACACACACACACACACACACACACACACACACACACACACACACACACACACACACACACACACACACACACACACATTCTTGTATTTGTTACCTTTTTGAGACCTCTGAAAAATGCCTACCTCTTTAGGACCACCCTTTCTAGATACATATAAAGACTTGCATTTACAACATTAATAATATATACATACTATGCAAATATAAAAAAGGTAAACTTTTAGTTAAAATGTGTTTATTTTTGTTTGTAATTGGTTTTTAATCTTCATTATTTACGTCAAGTTATTATAGTATGTCTCTATATACATACTTATTTTATTTGTTCAATTAATTTTGGCCAAAGGGGGCACATTTCAATTTCTTACACACACTTGTTATTCCATTATGTTGGCCAGAGGGGGAGCACTTCAAAATTTTACACACACTTGTTATTTCATATGTTGACCAAAAGGGGAGCACTTTTAAAACCGACACACAGTCTATTTGAAAAATCCCTCCTTTTTGGGACCACGCTAATTTGGATAGATTTCACCACCAGGGGTGCAAATGAGATATTCTCTATTAGATGCAATGGTTTTCCGTATTCGGTCCTAACTTGTTCACCGGTGCTCATATGGACGGTACTTTTACTTGTTGATGTCTCAAGAAGGGTAGAAATACAAGGACACACATACCAAATCCTCTACATCACCTGCATCTTAAACAACAATACTGTTGCACACGCAGAGCAGCTGACGGTCGGTGTCCCGTGGGACAGTAGGTGTCAGAAAGTCAACAGCCCCCCCCTCTGTTTCCATGTGTGCAGAGCCTGGAGAGGTGAGGCGGGAAGAGAGCGTTCTGCACATGGCCACACGCAAAAACGAGATGGTGTGTGAGCGACTCGGCGTTGTGATGACAACAGGATGCACGATTCGACGTGTGTGTAGTTGACGTGTGCGACTGTACGCTGGCGGTGAGGGAGGGGCAACATGTCCCACTGGGTCAGCATTAAACGTGCTCCAACTGGATGGTGGGTATATTCCCACTGGGATGTGGTGTGTTTGTGTGGAAATTAACAAGGTGTGAGGCAGGAAGGAAGAGATTTAAGATGCACCGACGGCAGGTGATGGAATATGTCTACGTGCTGACTCAGCGCTAGGGTTGTACGGTATACTGGTCCGGATAACGTACCGTGGTAGGTACTAGGGTTGTCTCAGTACCAAAATGTGTTTCTGTACTTTTCGATACTTTTCTAAATAAAGGAAACCACAAAAAATTGCATTTTTGGCTTAATGTTAACAAAAACTCTTAGGGTACATTAAACATATGTTTATTGTTGCAATTTTGTCCTTAAATAAAATAGTGAACATAATAGACAACTTGTCTTTTATTAGTAAGTAAACAAACAAAGGCTCCTAATTAGTCTGCTGACGTACGCATTAACATATTGTGTCATTTATATTCTGTCAAAATGATGAGGGACAAGCTGTAAAAATGTATTATTAATCCACTTGTTCATTTACGGTTAATATCAGCTTACTTTCTCTTTTGAAGTGAAGTGAAGTGAATTATATTTATATTGCGCTTTTTCTTAAGTGACTCAAAGCGCTTTACATAGTGAAACCCAATATCTAAGTTACATTTAAACCAGTGTGGGTGGCACTTGGAGCAGGTGGGTAAAGCGTCTTGCCCAAGGACACAACGGCAGTGACTAGGATGGCGGAAGCAGGGATCGAACCTGCAACCCTGAAGTTGCTGGAACGGCTGCTCTACCAACCAAGCTATACCGCCCCTTTTAACTTGTTCTATCTACACTTATGTTAAAATGTAGTAATCACTTATTCTTCTGTTTGATACCTTACATTAGTTTTGGATGATACCACAAATTTGGGTATCAATCCGATACCAAGTAGTTACAGGATCATACATTGGTCATATTCAAAGTCCTCATGTGTCCAGGAACATATTTCCTGAGTTTATAAACAATAAAAGGCAGATATTAACAGTAAATGAAGAAGTAGATTAATAATCAATTTTCTTCTGCTTGTCCATCATAATTTTGACAAAATAAAAGCATGAGAAATGTGTAACAATATGTTACTGCATACATCAGCAGACAAATTAGGAGCCTTTATTTGTTTACTTACTAATACAAGACAAGGTGTCTAGTATGTTCAGTATTTTATTTAACACATAGATTGTTCTTTATTTGCAATAAGAAACATAATGTTAATGTATCATGTATCAAATAATGACATTATCTGTGGTTCCCTTTATTTTGTTAAGTATTGAAAAGTATCAAAAAGTATTGAAATACATTTTGGTACCGGTACCAAAATATTGGTAACCAGCTTAAATCTGTCAGTAGACTCGCTATGGAAGTGCGAAAAACGCCCGGTAAAACATAGATGACGGGGAGAAGACGCTGTTGAAGTGGAGGCACGTAAGTAAGAGAGAAAGTCAGAAAGCGGCTTGAAGACTGTCCGTAAAGACATTTTTTGTTCCTTTAATTTTGAAAAGTATCGAAATAAATTTTTGTTCCGGTACCAGAATATTGATATCAGGACAACCCTACTAGGCACACACACTTGCAAAAATAATACCACATGTGTATAATTTGACACCGTGATCACATGTTAATGTTTCCTAGGCCAGAAATAGCAGGTTTTAATTAATAGAACAAAAGGGAATTGACTTTTTCATGCACAGCTGGAGAGTCCTCCCCAGGGTCCGTCACTCTAAATGCTCTAAATCAGCCAGACTGAACAGAATGAAGCAGCTCTTAAAGGAGCTTTGCAATCAGGAGCCAGTCAGCATTGACTGGTGACGTGGAACTCGGTCATGGCTCAGGTGGATGGCTTATTTCAACACAAGGAACCAGATTACCGTATTTCCTTGAATAGCCGCAGGGGCGCTAATTAATTTAAAACCTCTTCTCACTCCTGCGGTTACCAAAACCATGCGGAATGAGCAAGCATGCTCTAATTATTTTAAAACCTCTTCTCACTCCGGCGCATACCTTATCATTAAAAACACATTTAATAAAAAAAACGTTATTATGATCTTACCTTTACTTGTAGATGGGTCCATGTGCAGCTGCTTCTGATCAAAGGCAGTCTTTCTCATCTTTCTTCAATTTTAAAAGTCTCTGGAGATATTCCTTTAATTATTACCTCCTGCTTCGATTGAAAGTCCAGTTTAGAAAACGGTTTTATTTTAGATATGTAATCCTCCATGTTAAAAGTGCAAGCAAACAATTGCTGCATGCTTGCTGCTTGTTGTCTTCTTCTGCAGTACCTGTCTCCTGCAGTACTGGTAGTCGCAAGAAGGATCACTAGCGCCCTCTACCACCTGGAGGCGGGAGTCATTTAATGACTCATATTTGACCCGGCGGAAGTGCCAAGCATGCGCTAATTATTTTGCGAAACGAGTTTGACCCGGCTGTAATTCTAGGCAGGCGAATACTATATTCCCGGCGCCAATTCAAGGAAATACGGTATGTCAATATTAGAAAATGGTTAAACTAGGGATGTAACGATATCAAAGTCTCACCACACGATATCACGGTATTGAGGCCACGGTACGATATGATTGTGTCCAAGTAAAAAAGACTTGGAAATGTTATATTTATACTGGTGCTAATAAAATACAGAGGTACTAATTAATTAAAAAAAGGTACAATACTGCTTTTGAAAAACACCGGTACTTTTTTTTCATCAACATGAGGCACGCCTTATCTATAAGTATGTCTACAGTATCAAAATACTGTATTTCGGACTATAAGGCGCGCTTAAAATACTTTCATTTTCTCAAAAATGGACAGTGCGCCTTATAACCTGGTGCGCTTAATGTACATATTCATTCTGGTTGTACTTACCGACCTCAAAGCAATTTTATTTGGTACATGGTGTAATGATAAGTGTGATCAGTCATACATAAGAGATACGTGTGGACTGCAGGTTGACGCTAGTAAACAAAACCAAAACGTTAAATGTTTCATTGGAATATAGAACATTACACACGGCAATCAACAATCTTTCAAAACGTTTTAGTACGACTTACGAAGTTGCACCGCTTGATGGATTGTCGGAGCATTACGGCTACCAAGTTAAAGTTAAAGTTAAAGTACCCGTGATAGTCACACACACACACTAGGTGTGGTGAAATTTGTCCTCTGCATTTGACCCATCCCCTTGTTTACCCCCTGGGAGGTGAGGGGAGCAGTGGGCAGCAGCGGTGGCCGCCCCTGGGAATCATTTTTGTTGATTTAACCCCCAATTCCAACTTACCATAGTCAGACGTACTGTGCTTCAACATACGCTATTATTATGGTGTGTGTATAAGGACCCCAAAATGGCACCTATTAGGAGACATTATCTGCCGTTTTGTTTCGCAGTATTATGCAAAACCAACTTTTCTTCCTTATTAGGATTTGCATAAGTTGCAAAAATTTGGTACACTGGTAATGATGAGTGTGACCAGTAGATGGCAGTCACACATAAGAGATACGTGTGGACTGCAGGTTGACGCCAGTAAACAACACCAAAACTTTAAATGTTCCATTGAGAATATAGAACATCACACACGGCGCTCACAAATCTGTCAAAATATTTTAGTACGACTTTGGTAAGCTACGAAGCCACACCGATTGATGGATAGTCGGAGCATTACGGCTACCATAGTCAGACGTACTGTGCTTCAACATACAGTTTTATTATGGTGTGTGTTTAAGGACCCCAAAATGGCACTTATTAGGAGACATTATCTGGTGTTTTGTTACGCAATATTATGCAAAACCAACTTTTCTTACCTTCTGGTACCTGCTGATGTGTATTTGGGATCTGCATAAGTTCTGAAAATGTGCGCGCGTCCACCATTGTAGTCAATAAGCTCCTTCTTTTTCTCTATCCTCTTGTTGTGGGGCATTCATCCTCTGTTGTTGCCATTTCTAATACAAAGTAGCGTAAAGTTCTTGCTTATATCTGTCAGTAGACTCGCAATGGAAGCGCTAAAAACTACCGGTGTAGTGAGTTTACATTATTCACCCACGGAACTTTAGTTATTAGAGAGTTCTGGTCGGACGGTTTTTCACGGGACACATTTCTGGCGTAGATGTTGCACTAGGGAGCCACGGATGAGGAGATGCTGCTCTGTTATTGATTTAAGTAAAGTCTGAATGTCATTAAAATAGTTAGCGCCATCTTTTGACACTTCTTCCACTCTCGTCCTTGCACGCTACAACCGCTACAACAAAGATGACGGGGAGAAGACGCTGTCGAAGTGGAGGCACGTGAATAAGACCGCCCACAAAACGGCGCATCCTGAAGAGACTTGAAGATGATCTGTAAAACATAATCTATGCAACATTTTGACCAAAGAACCACCATTACATGTTATGTAGACCACAAGGAAGTATTTTACATTTAGAAAAAAACAAATAAATATGACCCCTTGAATGCGCCTTTTAATCCGATGCGCCTTTTGTGTAACAATAGACCGGAATAGACCCTATGGCACGAAAAATACTGTGTGTGTGTGTGTGTGTTTTCCCGAATACCGTATTTTCTGGACCATAGGGCGCACCGGATTATAAGGCGCACTGCCGATGAGCGGGTCTATTCAGGTCTATTTTCATACAAAAGGCGCACCGGATTATAGGGCGCATTAAAAGAGTCATATTATGATTTTTTTTTTTCCAAATGTAAAACACGTCCTTGTGGTCTACATATAAATATATATATATATATATATATATATATATATATATATATATATATATATATATATATATATATATATATATATATATATATATATATATATATATATATATATATATATGTGGTTCTTTAGTCAAAATGTTGCATAGATAAAAATAATTTTTATTATTTACTTACTTTATTTTATTTAATTATTTGTATTTGTTATTTTTAATTTAATTTGTATTTCATTTTATTATTATTATTATTATTTTTTAAATTATTGTTATTTTTGTTTAATCTTATTATTTATTTGTGTGTGGCGTTGCGCGGGTCTCGCTTCCTGTTGGGTGGGGTCCGTGCCCGTGTGGCCCGACCTTGCGCTGTGGGGTCTCTGTTGGCGACTTGATGTGGTGGCGGCGCGGCGCCCGTGTCTGGTCTGGATACTGTGTCTTGGTTGTTTGGGCGGTGGTGTGTTTGTGCGGGTTTGGGTTGGGGTGTTGGTGTCTCTTGTTTGCGTGTTGGCGTTTGGGCTTGCTGGCGGGCTGGCGCTGGCTGGTATCTGTGATCCTGTTGGCGTGTGGTTGCCGGTCGCGGTTTTTTTTTGATCGCTTTGATTTGATTGGGTGGTGCTGGCTGTCTGGGGGTGTTGTGGCTGCTGTTTCTGCTGCCGTTTGTTTGTGGTGTGGGCGCCCGTGGCTGCTGGGTCTGGTGCAGGGGGGTGGCTGATGTTGTGACTGGTGGGAGCGCGCGCGCGTGGTGGTTGTCTGGGCTGACAAACTGTGTATATGTATGTGTATGTGTGTATGTATGTATGTATGTATGTATGTATGTATGTATGTATGTATATATATGTGTATGTGTATGCATGTGTATGTGTGTGTATGTGTACATGTGTATGTTTATGTGTATGTATATATATATGTATGTATATTTCTGGGGGTACGTTCTGGGCCTGCCTGTCGGGTGGGGGTCGGCGCCTCAGGCTACTGCATCCGGACTGCGTGTCTGGAGCTCCTGGGTCCCGCCGTCCATCCCTTCCGGGTGCCCGTCTTGGTTGGGGCCTGCTGGGTCTGGTCCCTGCGTCTACTGTGGTGGCTTGGTGCTGCAGGGTATTCCGAGGTGCTGCGAGTCGGCCAGTTGTTGGGGTAGCGACCTTGTGTGTCAGCATGTCTGTGATCTTCTTTTAATTATTTTTTTTTTATTTTTTTTTTTTAATAAATAGATTTAATTATTTATTTATTTTTTTTCCTTTTTTTTTTTTTTTTAAATATATTTTATTAATATTATTATTATTATTATTATTATGTATTTATTTATTTTATTTATTTATTCCCCTACCTCAGGGGGAGGGACTCGACAGGGCGGTTGCTGGTTGTTCCATCTCCATCGTTGGGGTCCCTGCGGGTGGGGTGGGTGGTTCCTGTGGCCCCGTGCTGGGTGGTCCTGTGGCGGCCGGCTTGGGTGGGGTGGCCGTGGGCTGGCCTCGCCGCGCTCTCCGGGGGTGGGGGGGGGGGGCTCGTGGGGGCCCTGTTGCCGGTGGGGCGGGGGCGGTCTTCCCGTCCGGTTGCGGGGGGTCTCCGGGCCCCTCGGGCGGGGCGTCCCGCCTTTCTGTCCGTGTGGGGTGTGGTCTCTCGCTGGCTTGGGGTCTGGCTTCCCCCTGTTTTTCTTGTGCCTTGTCCTCTGCCGGGTGCGTCTGTCTGCGGCCTGCTGCTGGCCCTTGTGGGCGGCACGGTGGGCCAGGCTCTGGGGTTCCTGTCGCTGTCCGGCTTGGCTGCGTGGGGGCGGTGGCCCCTGGTTACCTGGGCACCACACCTACTGTTTGTGGGATGGGTTCTCAGGGAAGCTGGGGCCGTACTCTGGCTCCCGCACACACTGGGAGTCAAATGTATTGTACATGCAAATTCACATATACTCACACACATACATACAGACATACATAAGTACCTACGCTCCCACATACATATACAAATAAATACAGTACATATTTACACACTCAAAGTTCGTACATCCACACGCACATTCATTATACAAACATACTGTATACACATACTGTACATATACATTCACTGTAAAAACATACATATACACATACTGTACATATACATTCACTGTACAAACACACACATACACATTCTACACATACATTCACTGTACAAACACACACATACATATACTGTACATATACATTCACTGTACAAACACACATTTACACATACTGTACATATACATTCACTGTTCAAACACACATACTGTATACACATACTGTACATATACATTCGCTGTACACACATATACACATACTGTACATATACATTCACTGTACAAGCACACATACACATACTGTACATATACAAGTACATATGCACACATACACTCATGCACATAATCACGTTTCATCAAACATATATTAACGTTGTTGCCCTAGGGTAAACTGGGTATAACACATGGCACACTGACAAAGCTTAACCTATTGTTACTATAACAATCTACAAGGTTAAGGTTGCTTCTCTTTCTTCCCCTCCATTTTTCTGCATTCTTTCGTATCTCAAGTTATCATTACGTATATGTATTGTTGCATTTGAACAATTGTATTGTTGATAATAAAGGTAAAGTACTGGTATTGTTTATTATCAATAGCACTATTTCTATTGGTATTCATATTGCTCCATTTTTAGTGTAATAATGCTCATTGTCATTTCTGTATTTTAAAAATTTTTTTTTCGCTAACTGCTTATTTGCTATTACTTTTACCATCATATTTGTACATGTCGTATTTGCTGATGTTGCTCTGTTGTTGTTGTTGTTGTGTTTGCTGTTGTTGTTTTTGTCTCTCTGTCTAATCCCCCTCTTGTCCCCACAATTCCCCCCTCTGTCTTCCTTTTTCTCTCTTTCTATCCCCTCCTGCTCCGGCCCGGCTGCACCAAATGATAATATAAATACATTTAATAAAGTCAAAATACAAGTAAGGCAACAAGAGAAGTATCCTACACTTCTCTTTTGTAAAGTAAATCTGAACAGCCGATATGGGCATCTACATCTGCTATATGATTTGCCCGAGAAGCTGGGCAGGACATTATAAAATAAAATAAAATAAATAAATTAAAAAAAAAAAAATGTTGCATAGATGATCATCTTCAAGTCGCTTTCTGACAGTTGCTTCAGGATGCACCGTTTTGTGGGCGGTCTTATTTACGGGCCTCACCTTCCACAGCGTCTTCTCCCGGTCATCTTTGTTGTAGCGGTGTAGCGTGCAAGGACGGGAGTGGAAGAAGTGTCAAAAGATGGAGCTAACTGTTTTAATGACATTCAAGGCCTACTGAAATCCACTACTACCGACCACGCAGTCTGATAGTTTATATATCAATGATGAAATCTTAACATTGCAACACATGCCAATACGGCCGGGTTAACTTATAAAGTGCAATTTTAAATTTCCCGCGAAACTTCCGGTTGAAAACATCTATGTATGATGACGTATGCGCGTGACGTCAATCGTTGAAACGGAAGTATTCGGACACATTGTATCCAATACAAAAAGCTCGGTTTTCATCGCAAAATTCCACAGTATTCTGGACATCTGTGTTGGTGAATCTTTTGCAATTTGTTTAATGAACAATGAAGACTGCAAAGAAGAAAGATGTAGGTGGGATCGGTGTATTAGTGGCTGGCTGCAGCACCACAACCAGGAGGACTTTGACTTGGATAGCAGACGCGCTATCCGACGCTAGCTGCCGACCGCATCAATGATCGGGTGAAGTCCTTCGTCGCTCCGTCGATCGCTGGAACGCAGGTGAGCACGGGTGTTGATGAGCAGATGAGGGCTGGCTGGCGTAGGTGGATAGCTAATGTTTTTAGCGTAGCTCTGTGAGGTCCCGTAGCTAAGTTAGCTTCAATGGCGTCGTTAGCAACAGCATTGTTAAGCTTCGCCAGGCTGCAAAGCATTAACCGTGTATTTACAGGTCCATGGTTTAATAGTATTGTTGATTTTCTGTCTATCCTTCCAGTCAGGGGTTTATTTCTTTTGTTTTTATCTGCAGTTAAGCCTGATGCTATCATGTTAGCTCCGTAGCTAAAGTGCTTCGCCGATGTATTGTCGTGGAGATAAAAGTCACTGTGAATGTCCATTTCGCGTTCTCGACTCTCATTTTCAAGAGGATATAGTATCCGAGGTGGTTTAAAATACAAATCCGTGATCCACAATAGAAAAGGGAGAAAGTGTGGAATCCAATGAACCCTTGCACCTAAGTTACGGTCAGAGCGAAAAAAGATACGTCCTGCACTGCACTATAGTCCTTCACTCTCACTTTCCTCATCCACGAAACTTTCATCCTCGCTCAAATTAATGGGGTAATCGTCGCTTTCTTGGTCCGAATCGCTCTCGCTGCTGGTGTAAACAATGGGGAAATGTGGGCAGCCTTTCAACCTGCGACGTCACGCTACTTCCGGTACAGGCAAGGCTTTTTATATCAGCGACCAAAAGTTGCGAACTTTATCGTCGATGTTCTCTACTAAATCTTTTCAGCAAAAATATGGCAATATCACAAAATGATCAAGTATGACACATAGAATGGATCTGCTATCCCCGTTTAAATAAAAAAAAATTCATTTCAGTAGGCCTTTCAGACTTTACTTCAATCAATAAGGGAGCAGCATCTCCTCATCCGTGGCTCACTAATGCAACAACAACGCAGGAAATGTGTCCTGTGAAAAACCGTCCGACTGAAACTCTCTAATAACTAAAGTTCCTTGGGTGAATGTTTTAGTGCTTTCATGGCGAGTTTACTGACAGATATAAGTTAGAACTTTACACTACTTTGTATTAGAAATGGCAACAGCGGAGGATGAATGTCCCATAACAAGAAGATAGTGAAAAAGAAGAAGCTAATCGACTACGGCATCGCCACGGACTACAAAGGCGGACGCGCACAAATTTTCAGGACTTATGCAGATCCCAAATACAGATTAGCAGGTACCAGAAGGTAAGAAAAGATGCTTTTGTATAATATTGCGAAAGAAAACGCCAGATAATGTCTTACCTTATCGTACACCATAATAATACTCGTATGTTGAAGCACAGTACAATCCATCAAGCGGTGCGGCTTCATAGCTTACCAAAGTCGTACTAAAACACTTTGATAGATTTTTGAGTGCTGTGTGTAATGTTCTATATTCTCAATGGAACATATAAAATGGTGGTGTTGTTTACTTGAGTCATATTGCAGTCTACACATATTTCTTAAGTGTGACTGCCATCATATTGCAGTCTACATGTATCTCTTATGTGTGACTGCCATCTACTGGTCACACTTATCATTACACCATGTACCAAATAAAATAGCTTGGAGGTCGGTAAGCGCAACCAAAATTATTCCATACATTAGGCGCACCGGGTTATAATGTCGAGTTTTGAGAAAATGAAAGGATTTTAAGTGCGCCTTATATTCCGAAGAATACAGTACTCGCAGGAAACAAAACTAGAGCGGATATTGTGAGAATGACACAAGCTGTGCAAGCAGATCAAGAGCTGAGAGGAGCAGAAAGTGTAGATCTAATTCAGAGAAAAGGACGCAAAGTGAAACTGGATATGGATGGAGAGGAATGGTGGAAGACGACGCAGCGTGTTTGTGTGTGTGTGTGTGTGTGTGTGTGTGTGTGTGTGTGTGTGTGTTTGTGTGTGTGTGCGGAGAGTGATTGGAGATGCCACGGCAAGATGCAAGCAGCAGAGCTTCAAATGACCTTTATGTAACGCGACTGCAGGCCCCTCCTCTCCAGCGCTCATTCACATTTGTCTTCAGCCCCGGCGCTCATTTGCAAGCGGACACAGCGTTGAAACCGCTTCGTGCTCAAGCCGAGCCGAGGGCACAAAACCCCTCTTTGACTCGAGTGGCCGCAATTAGCATTTCACTTCCATCTTCACGTCGCCCATGTGAATATGTGTTTGCAGTGAAAAATGACAAAGAAAACCGTTTTTTTTTGCAGTAGTACACATTAGCAGTGATGGGCAGTAGCTCGCTACAAGCAGTGGCGCTCCATAGCGTAACTACATTTCCTGTAGCTTAGCTATTTTTAGAGCCATAGCAGCGCCCGTCAAACGCTACAAGCTACACAAGAAGAGAGAGGGACAAGAATAGAGATAATGGACTGCAAACCCAGGGGGAAAACAACAAATCCATGAAGATAGGTCGGTTTGCGTATTATGAGTCACGATTGGCTAAGGTTTGGGCAAATATTACTAGCAGGCCAATCAGAGGCAGGATAGGTCATCAAACCAGGAAGTAAAATCATAACAGAAAACCCAGGAGGAAGGGTGTCTCTTGGGACGAGATCATGAGAGTGTTTACTGCTGGGGTGTAAAAGGATGTCACTTCAGGAGGGCTTTCAAAATAAAAGCATGAACTTCATAAAAAGTATTTTGATTCACAGTTTGCTGCTTTGTTTTCTTTTTAATGTAGTGTACATTTTTAAAACTTTTTCCCTAAATTTTGAACCCTGCAGCTTATAAAACGTTAATTTCTAAGCTCATGGCCATGATTAAATGTGAAAAAATAAAATGAAGACAGAAAAAACAAGCAAATACACTGAGAATGTGTTTTATTGTTTGTGCTATGGCGTCATCTTTTGGACAAGTTCGCTCACTGCGGTGTCCTTCCATTTACCGGTAGTGCTTTCAACGGGAAGTAAAATTGCCGTCGTCCATGGCGTTTTTATTCCCATGAAATCTTCATTCATCACCCCAAGCAGCGTTTGTAGGTTTTACAATATAACTAAAACATTTCATACTGTCTAAATCGTCCCATGTGTGATGTCCGTGGGAGTGTTTTCATGCATATTTGTACGTGCTATTGTAATGTAATCAAGCTTGCGTCATTAGCATTAGCAAATATGCTAACACGTTTACAAGCGTCTGTGGTAGTATTATTAACTTACAATAGCATTCTTTTTGTGTTGTTTTAGTTTCGTAAATTATCCAAAACGTCATTTTTTATTGAGTCTGTTTAGCTGATTGGAAAGCTATCTTCCGCAGCTCGCGGGTCTATGACGATGACTTCTGTTTTGTTTGATCAGCCTTTATACTGCTGTGTTCCAGACACCATTCGGAAACAATTAAGGTATGTAAATACACATTTTCAGAATGTTTCTGTGTAAATGACTCATTCCACAACGTATATATCTGCGGCTTATAGTCCAGCGCGACTAATATATGGAAAAAAAAATGTTCTCAAATTTTGTGGGTGTGGCTTATATACCGGTGCACTCTGTTTTTTCCATCAACAGTCTATTTATCAATCAATCAATCAATGTTTATTTATATAGCCCTAAATCACAAGTTTATGTGTGATTTTATTAAATTTACATTATTTTTAACATGTCATAAACGTTCTGTTTTGTTCTGTCTGACCAAGAGCTATGTGCAGGGAGGAGGGAGGCGATGGGAAAGTGTCAATAGCGATTACTTCATGCTGCTTAATTTAATTATACACTGGTATAAAAGTTGCATAGGGTTCCAGTCCTGGCATAAAAAAAAAATGTTTGTGTAAAGATGGAGTTTGTTAATGTTTGCGTTGTGAGACAAATGTTATGCACTTTTCCTTTGGCCAGGTATGGTCATTTTGCCACTGTGGTTTCTGTTAAAACAGTATATTATCCTGTGCTAAAAAAGTCTCCATTCCAATGGAGAGTATATATTTTGGTGTTTATTAGATCTTATATATTATTCTTTCACTGCCTTTAGTCAAATTGTTTCCAGTTTGTGCTGATTATAATAAAGAATCAAACTGAGAATGTCCAGTGTTTTTGGACTATAGAGCGCCGCACCTACTACATTTTAGAAGAAAAAAAAAAGTCCATATGTTAGCCGCACCGGACTATAAGCTGCAGATATATACCAGTACAAAAGATTGTATAAAGTTTTTTTTTTACATACCTTAATTGTTTCCAAACGGTGTGTGTAACACGGCAGTAAAACGGCTGATCAAACAAAACAGAAGTCATCGTCATGGACCCACTAGCTGCGGAAGCTCACTCTCCAATCAGCTCAACAGACTCAATAACTCCACGGTGACGTTTTGGTGAATTTACTGAGGAATTTGTGAAACTGAAACAATACAAAAAGAATGCCATGGTAAGTTAATAATACTAACACAGACACTCGTAATTGTGTTAGCATATTAGCTAATGCGAACGGCGCTAGCTTCTTTACACGTACAAATATGCATGAAAACACTCCTACAGACATCACACATGGAACGGTTTAGTAAGTAAGAATCTGTTTTGGTCATATAGTAAAGCTTACAAACGTTGAATGAAGAATTCATACGAGTAGTTACACTATGTACGGCTAAATCAATCAATCAATCAATGTTTATTTATATAGCCCTAAATCACAAGTGTCTCAAAGGGCTGAATGACTGAATGGGTTAGAAAAAAAAGCACCACCAATAAATAGAAAGACACTGCAGCACCTGCAGTGAGCAAATTAATTCAAAAGATGGCGCCATACTACAAACAATAAAACACTCTCTGTTTTTGCTTGTGTTTTTGTCTAAAATTGTTTTTCTTATTGCCGTTAGCGTAGAAAAATCCGAACATTAGCCGCTCCGTTTTATAAGCTGCAGGGTTCAAAGTTTCGAAATAGTCCGGAATTTACAGTGTTCTCTGCCTATTTGTTTGGTGGAAAGTTGTACATTAAGTTGAGATATGTATTTAGTGTGTCGTAGTGTTGCTGTAGCACAGGGATGTTAAACGTACGGCCTGATACGGCCCGCAAAATGAGTTTGCCAAGTATAAAAATTAGCTGCAATTTTAAATGAAATAAACCGCTGTTCCAAATGTGTCCACTGTGTGTCGCAATAGCAATTCCAGTGTAACCCACATCACACATGACACTGTTTAAAGATGACATGTCAGCTGACTTTAAGCGCCCTCTGCATTGGCTGCCGCTACTTCAATCAGCGTAGGTGCAAGCAATTAACTGTTCTTGTTGTGACTGGCAGCAGATGGCGACAGACTGATGCAATACCTTCTTTTATTGGAAATTAACCACTCAACAGATAAAATACCGTAACATAAGATGCAAGGACTTAAGTCAACATGACCATCATCTTTGTAGTTAGATTTCCGTGCAGCACTCACAATTTGTTAACGGCTCAATATGCACCCTGAACTCCATTGCTAAAATGTGTGTTTATACATTTGTTGTTTGTTCTATTAGATTGTACTGTTTGCTTAAATCTATTATGTTCACATTGGTTAAGTTTGTAGTTATGCTACCTTGATTTTGGCTATGGTGTAATTTTGATAATTGTTTTGTTTATATTATAATTGTAATATTTGAATGACGGTAAATGAATGTGTTGTGGCAGTTGTGGACGTCACAAATGCGACGGTTTGAGGAAACACTTGATTGCTTTTCGAATTTGTCTTTAGTACACTGCTAACATGAGAAGGCTAAACAGGAAGTGCTTAAAGTTTAATGGCTTCGTAAAAACACTGAGACTAAGTTCATTGTGTTTTTCATTGGGTTTTTGAAACTGCACCAAGTTTTTTTCTAACTTGAGGTGTTTTCCCAAGACGATTATTTGTCTTGTGTACATTTTCAGAATGTGTTAGTTCTATTTTCGGCCAAAATAAGACAAAAAAAAGTTTTTTGAAGTTGTCTTTATTTTTAAATTATTTGCCATGATTTTATAAAATTAAATGATAAATGGGTTATACTTGTATAGCGCTTTTCTACCTTCAAGGTACTCAAAGCGCTTTGACAGTATTTCCATATTCACCCATTCACACACACAGTCCGTCCCACGGGGGAATAGATTTTCCTCCATGCGGCATAGGATCTAAATTGAGTGTGACTCCCCTGATGTAGTAAGCTACTTTTGCAGTGTACCTTGCTACAAATCAGTGGGGATAGCTTCCCCTGTAGCTTAGCTTAGCTTATGTTCCTTGTTTTGTTTTGGTTTTTTTTGTTTGTTTTTTGCTCTATGCTTTTTGACTTGTAAAGCACTTTGGTCCAATTTAAAAATTGTTGTAAACGCGCTATATAAATAAAGTTGCCTTGTCCTTCCCTAGCTACATTTAATGGAGAGTAACTAGTAGATTCTTAAATTTTTCAAGTAGCTGTACAATAGTAAAGGAGACAATAAAACACTTAATCTTCTGGTGTTCCTAGTGGGACATTTTGGAATGTTTTTAAATATTAAAATTAATCATAATATGACCCCTTTGATGCGCCTTATAATCTGGTCCGCTTTATGGTACGAGAAATTCGGTAGCACAGTATAAAAATCCTGCTCTCGGGCTGTGATGGAGTCACGTTGCTTAGTTTAATGAGCTGATTTGGGTCGATTCAATGCACACATGCAATGGCTGAAGGACACACACACACACACACGCGCGCACACACACACACACACACACACACACACACACACACACACACGTACACACACACTGCCCACCTTATGGAGTCGGAGCAAGGTTCTGTGAGTGAGCAAGGAGATATGGAGCATTATCTGACAGACCTACCTAATAGGCCTCTCAGCGCATATGCTTAAGCTAACGCCGCTGATAAGGCGGAGAGTGAGCAAGCGAGTGGCGAGACGCCGAGACATACACGTGGACGTGAGGAGAGCAGAGCCTGCGTGGGGAGACAACATATCACTGAGGTCTCATGTTTTTTCCAGCGCAATCCTGGGCCAGCACATCTCCGTTGGAAATGGACGCTCAGCATTTTGCAATCAGGAGGCCATGTTGTAGCCACGACTGAACCTTTTTTAAACCAAGACAAGACATCTTGGCGCAGAGGTGTCCAACTTCTTTTCATCGAGGGCCACATGGCTGCCCTCAGAGGGCCACTTATAACAGTGAATTATATATACATTTTCATTTCCTCATGATGGTACTACACAACTATTTTATATATATATATATATATATATATATATATATATATATATATATATATATATATATATATATATATATATATATATATATATATATATATATATATATATATGTATGTATCTATGTATGTATGTATATGTATGTATATGTATATATATATATATATATATATATATATATATATATATATATATATATATATATATATATATATATATATATATTTACATATATATATATACAAATATATATACATATGTATGTATATATATATATATATATATATATATATATATATATATATATATATATATATATATATATATATATATATATATATATATACACATATATATATATATTTATATATATATATATATATATATATATATATATATATATATATATATATATATATATATATATATATATATATATATATATATATATATATATATATATATATATATATATATATATATATATATATATATATATAAGATTATATTACATCCGGAGATGCTTTCCTCTTCATTCACCTTAGGTGAATGGAGTCTTGGCCAGGAGGACTTGATATCATCAGATGGTATCCAGCGGTCATTGGGTGTTTCGACCCTGAACCATAACACCCTACCGCTGGTGGGCCGGCAGTGGTGGCCAAGTCACTGCCTATCTCCTCCTCCTGGCTTCCAGCTCATCTCGTGCTCCATAACCAGCAAGAGGCTCTCTCTGCTGCCTCCCCCATCCTGCGAGCTGCTGTCTTTCTCTCCTTCCCTGATATTCCCAAGGCTGTGAGCATTCTCCATACCGACTGGGCAGGGAATCCTCTGCAGCTGACCTCGACCGGGAACAGCCATGCCTGCCATCCTTTTCTCCTGCAGTCATTCAAAAGGTCCTGGTATTTAGAACTTTGCCTTTCGAAGGCTTGGTCGCACCCTTCTTCCCATGGGACTGTGAGTTCTATGAGAATGATCTTCTTTGCCTCTTCAGACCACAGCACCACATCGGGTCTCAGGGTTGTCTGGACAACCTGGGGGAACTTCAGCCTTCCTCCCAGGTCTACCTTCATGTCCCAAGAATGGGCCATTTGCAATAGGCTCTTACTTGATGTTGCTGTGGTTGGTGGCTTTTCTCCCTCCCTCACAAACTGGATTGATCCTGTTCTCCCTTGTGGTTGCCGTTTCTTGCATCTCTGATGCTCCAGGGTGTTAGCCAGTGTCATGAGCACCTTGTCATGACGCCATCTGTATCTCCCTTAGGTGAGTGCTGTTTTACACCCTGACAGGATGTGCGCAATGGTACCCTTCTGCCCGCAAAGCTTGCATAGTGGATCCTCTCTCATGCCCCATCTGTGCAAGTTTGTTGGAGTCGGGAGTGTGTCATACACTGATCTCAGCGAGAAAGAGATGCGAAATGGTTCCAGCTTCCATAGATCTGCCCACGTGATCTTTCTCTTAGGGAGGTCCCATTTGGTCCACGCTCCCTGGGACGCTAGTTCCACTGCTCTTGATTTCCGACCTTCCTCTTCCAGGTTTCGTACTTCCTCCTAGATGATAGCTCTTCTTTCCCTGGGTTCTGCCTTACTCCACTGTTGGACATGGGAAGTTCCAAGACCTTGTCTTCCTGTGCATGGTGTTCCTGATGTCACGTAGCCTCAACATGCTCTCAGCTTGTGCAACAGATGTGTCAGCTGCCCACTTGCATCCTGATCTCGTAGTGATGCCTGCGTGTCTGACTTGTTCGTCCTGGGAGTCTCTGTATGTCATTAAGACTCTGCACTTTGCTACCTTGAATTCCTCCACCACGGATGACAAGGGAAGCTGGAGCTCTCCTGATCTTATGTAGAGGCCTACTGATGTGAAGTTTGGAGGGATTCCCAGCCATTTTCTGAGATACTTATTGATCTTTCTCTCCACTCCTTCTACGCATGTCATAGGGATGTCATACACCGTCAAGAGCCACATGAGTCTTGGTAACAGTCCATGTTGGTAGAGCCATATTTTAAATTTACCAGGGAGTCCTGATTTTTCAAACCTAGTCAGCCACTCCTCTGTCTGCTTCTCTGTACTGGTGATGTTGTTCCTGTCAGTAAGTGAGCTGTCAAACCACTTTCCAAGGCACTTTATAGGGTTCTCCTCAATCGATGGAATCACTTCTCCTTGCACTTGCAGCTTGAACCTGTTCGTCAGTTTACCTTTCCGGATCACCACGCTCCTTGATTTTTTGGGCTTAAACTTCATTCTGGACCATGTTGCCATGTGGTCCAGAACTGTTAGCACCCATCTCGCCTCCACATGGGTTGTGGTCGTCACGGTGAGATCGTCCATGTAACCTCTTATTGGGGGTTGTCGAATGCCTGATTCCATTGCTGGTCCTCTGGCTTCTTTCCCAGCAGCTGTTATGAGGAGGTTCATACCCATGATGAAGAGGATGGGGGAGATTGTGCATCCAGTTATGATTCCCTTTTACAGGTTTTGCCACTGAGTTGTGAAATTGGCTGTTTTGAACCGTATCTGGATGCCTCCAAAGTAGCTGGTTATCATTCCCTTGATGTGCAGAGGGATGTGGTAATGGTCTAGTGCAGTGTGAATGAGGGCGTGAGGGTTTGCTCCGTAGGCGTTAGCCAGATCGAACCAGACAACAGTCAGGTTGCCTTTGCTTGCTTTGGCCTCCCGGATCATCTGACTGAGAACTCCGGTGTGTTCCAGGCATCCAGAGAAGCCTGGAATTCCACCTTTCTGGATAGAGGTGTCAACATATCCGTTCTCCGTCATGTATAAGGTAATCTTTTTTGCCAGTACAGAAAAGAAGATTTTGCCTTCTACGTTTAGAAGTGATATTGTACGGAATTGGTTTATGGTTGAGGAGTTCTCTTCCTTTGGCACAAAACAGCCTTCTGCCTTCTTCCAGCATGATGGAATGGTGCCCTTTTCCCAGATCCTCCGGAACAGCATCCACAGCCTCCGAAGGAGCATCGGGCATTTCTTATACACCTTATAGGGTATACCACTGGGGCCAGGGCAGATCCTGTTCAGGCCTTTTTCACCACCTCTTGGATTTCCTTCCAGGATGGTTCACTGATGTTGAGCTCCTTTCTTGGTTTTTCCAAGCTGTCGATGTTATGGTTGGCACCCAGGGCCTGGTTTTTGCAGGTGTCATTGTGGGTTTCCCGTAAGAACGCCTACACATCTTCCCTCGAGCCAAACAGCATTCCAGATTTTGCTTCACCCAGTAGTTTCCTGGTGAATCTGAAAGGATCTTTGGTGAACTGTGCTCTTCTGTTCTCCCTCTCCTTCCTCCTCTTCCGAATGCTTTCTGCTCTACGGAGTCTACAAAGACGTTCCCGGAGTTGCCTTGTCAGATCCTTGATGCCTTCCTTTTCTTCAACAGTGGCTCTTTTGAACTGTTTGTTTAGAGTTTTAATTTCCTTCCTTAGGCGATGGATTTCTCTTTCTCTTCTGCTTGGCTGATGCGGCATTTTGGTGTTAACCTTCTTGTCCTCCATCCCAAAACGCTCCCTTGCTCCCTTGTACGTTATTGTTGTGAGTGTATTGACTTTCTGTTCAGCTGTTCCTGCTAGTGTGGCTTCTAGCACTTTGTCGAGGTCGTCGTCTAGTTGGTTCCATTCTTTGGTGTCACTCATCTTGGGCCACTTAATTCGTTCCCTCGCAGGGTGGGTTTGGCTCTCTGAAGAGGTATGGGGTGGATCCCGCCTGAGGTCTTGAGGTGGCAGGTGCTGAGAGATCTCCAGTGCTGTGGGGCGCTTCCTGCCTGGAGCTCTCCTGCGTCTCACCAGGTGCTACTGCTGTGCGCTTCCCCTGTGTCCCCCCTTTTCCACATGTGGCCCTGGCTTGGTGTATTTTAAGCCCTCTTGTGTTTTTGCAGGTCTTTCCGCAATGACACTTTACCTCCAATACCTCTCCAGTTATTGTTGTTTGGGTGAGCCGTCTCTTTGTCCGTGATCCATTCCTGGCCGTTACCGTTGTGTCCGTCCCGTTGAGTCTCTCATCCTCCCCCCCTCTCAGGCGACTCTGGGGGTATTGCTCATTGTTAATTTCCGTAGCTTGGGTTGGTGCCCTCTTGCGAGTGCTGTGCATGAGGTTGCTGGCCTCATCCACCCACACCAGTCTTTCCTGGAGGTCATCTGTCTTTCCAGAGTCATATACATATATACAAACATATATATACATATATACACACATATATACAAATATACACATATATACATGTATATGTATATACGCATATATACATATACACCTATCTACAGTACATACTGTATATAGACTGTGACGGACTAGTCCCGTCTTGCGGGTTCCCTGGACCATCAAATAGAGACATCTTCGCTTCGAGCAGGGTTGTGACTTTGTTTATTTTTCAATATCAAGTCTTTTGTGCTTTTCAGCACTTGCCTCCCTCTGCTGCTTGTTCCGCCGTCTCGTCAGCTTTTCAGCCGGCCGCGTCTACTGCGTCTTTTGCTCAATCTCTCTCGCTCCTCCAGCACTCCGGGCTCTCCACCTCCTTTCACCCTGTCGTCCTCGGCCGCCGCCTTCTTAAACACCGCGAGGGGATCATCAGCGGATTGTGACCAGGTGCGCGATCCCCACACCTGATCATGATTGCCTCGCCGCTTGCTCGCCGTCCCGCCGCTTGCTCGCCGTCCCCGCCTCCTCGCCGCCATCCCGGAGCGGGCCTCGGCGCAGCACGCCCCGCCGTCGGTCCTCCAGCCCCGTCTCCCCACATAGACATATATACATGTATACATATATATATATATACACACATACATACATATATATACCCATATACATTCACATATATACCAATATATATATATACACATTTACATATACACACATATATATATATATATATATATATATATATATATATATATATATATATATATATATATATTTACATATATATATATACATATATATATATATATATATATATATATATATATATATATATATATATATATATATATATATATATATATATATATATATATATATATATATATATATACGTACATATATACACACAAACATATATACATATATGCATATACGTATATACATACACATATACACATATATACATACATATATACATAATTACATACATATATATACACACATATACACACAAAGATTTATACATATATATTTTACGTACGATTTAAAAGTCACAAGAACCTGGAACAGCTCAGTTGCCAAAATGTTAGCGTGTAATGTACAATGTTCATTTTTTAAATGAAAATGGAAAAACAGTACTAATGCTTCTACTGTAAAATCTATGCTAGTTGTTTTCACAACGTTTTACTGTATGCAGGAGGGAAAAAAACGGCACCACAATTTTTTTGTTATTTTTAATCACAGTAATTTTTTTTTAACCGTAAAATATATTTTTTACAGTGTACAATTTCATGGGCAACTTGCTTTAAAATGGTGACTTAAGAAGATATCTAGGTACTTATCTTGATTTTCACACAAACATGTTTGGAATGTACAATAAAATAAGATGTACGGCAATATTCGTTTAAAAGATATAATTGCATGTATTTTTTTTCTGTCAAAATGTAAAATTTGATACAATTATTAAGAAAAATACATTAATTCCAGGAGTTTGCGGCACACTTGAAATGATGTGGTGTGCCAGATACGGTCCCCGGGCCTTGAGTTTGACACCTGTGTCTTAGTGTCTTTCTGCAAGTAGTAGGAATGTATGTGTATATTAGGGGTGTAACGGTACGTGTATTTGTATTGAACCGTTTCCGTACGGGGGTTTCGGTCCGGTTTGGAGGTGTACCGAACGAGTTTCTAAGCTAAAGTCTTAACAAGCTGCTTTGCTTCTTCTGCCTCTGTCTCAGCACCCAGCATTTGTCTCACCCACACAACCATCTGATTGGTTACATACAAAGCGGTAACAGCCAATCAGCAGTGCGTATTCAGAGCGCATGTAGTCAGCGCTTCAGCGTCGAGCAGATAGGTGTTTAGCAGGTGAGCATAAGGCAGCGTACTCTCCCCAAATGATAATAAACACCTCCCAGTCAACTACTAGTAACATGACTATGAGCCCGTTGACGTTTGAGAACAGGGGTGGGCAATTAATTTTTACCGGGGGCCGCATGAGCAACCTGAGCACTGCTGGAGGGCCACACCGACAATATTTCAATTAAATTTTGCTCAAATTATTTTTGATGTGCCGTAATATAAATAATAATAATAATAATTTCATTTAACCTAACTTAACTTTATACAAAAGCAGATTGCTTTTGATGGTTTCATTTTGAACACTGTCTTACACAACACTTCCTGATGTATAATACAATGCAAAAATGTCAATTTCTGTTACTTTATCCTGCATCCTCTTTAAAAGTCCAACATTTTTCCCCGTCAGATTTGGACAACCATCTGTTGTCACACCTGCCAGCTTGTCCCATTTCAGTCCTAACATGTCCAAACACGCATTTATCTATGTGAACAAGTCATTACCTGTGGTTGTCTCTTTAATTGACTGCATGGCTGCCAGCTCCTCCGTGATTTGAAAGTCTGCAGTTATCCCACGTAAGAAGATGAGCAGCTGGGCGGTGTTACGTACATCGCAGCCCTCATCCAAAGCCAGTGAAAAACAGTCAAAGTCGGCCGCTCTGTTCTTCAGCTGAAGCTCCAAGTTTCCAGCGATGGTCTCAACCCGCCTCGTTACAGTGCGTCGGGAGAGTGACACGTTCTCAAATGCGCCCCTCTTCTCCGGCATATCAGCGCAACAGAGTCCGATAAGCACTCCTTAATAAACTCTCCGTCAGAAAACGCCTTACTTTTTCTGGCGATTTTGGGAGAAATTACGAAACTTGTCCTGATGGCTGCATCTCTGGGGGTGTGAAATTTTGCAAAAAGTCCTTGTTGGGTTTGAAGTTTTACCATCAACACATCAGCCTCCCTTGCGCGCGCTTCATCAGACAGATTCCGTTATTTTTCCTCATGCTTCGTCGTGTAGTGGCGATTCAAATTATATTCTTTAAACACAGCAACCTGTGTGCCACACATTAAGGACACGGCTTTACCTTTAATTTCTGTAAAGAAATACTTGGCAGTCCATGTCTTGTTGAAAACACGGCATTCGTCATCAACTTTTCTCTTTTTAGCGTCTCGGGGATAACCGGGTGTTCTGCCCTCACTATACGTGTTGAGGTTATACAGCTTGGCAGACAGCTAACAAACAATCCAAGACGTCTAATAAAGTTCCAAAGCAGATTAATCCATTTAGGCTCTATATTGTTGTTGATCTTGCTTTGTCTTTTCCAATCTTTACTTTTGTCTTGCACTGGACTGTTATCTTTTGTAAAACTGAAATACACACAATGACAAATGTATAAGCTATGTGATTCACATAACATACTGAAATGTAATACACAATATGTAAATATTAGCTTTACACAAATATACAGCACTATCATCAAACAAATACTGCTGAGTGTTGAAACTATTTCGATGGTGGAAATATACGACTGGCAGCCATTTTAAGTCCTCAAAACATCCATTGAAACAGTGCACAAAAATGTTTTTTCAATAAACATCTTAGTATCAAATTGAACCACTTTCCACCTTAATATTGAGTTACATAAACAGTTTAATTTAGGGGGGAGGGGGGGTTATATTTTCCAAGGCTTGTAA
Source organism: Entelurus aequoreus (assembly GCF_033978785.1). NCBI lineage: Eukaryota > Metazoa > Chordata > Actinopteri > Syngnathiformes > Syngnathidae > Entelurus > Entelurus aequoreus. The sequence continues at coordinate 55,513,893 of NC_084731.1, forward strand.
GAGCTAACACAACTTGTCTGCTTCTCATTGTCTCATGAACTGAATTGACATCGTCAACCCGGAAGTGCCCAAACTAATGACGCATAGTATTTTCATATCGCCACAAGGTGTCAGTAAGAGTCCACAATCAAATGGGCATAACACCGGGCATCACTTGTCGTTGTGCACCTTCACTCACAGGTTACACACGGACATACACCCATAAATAACACTTTTCAAAATAAAAGCAGCACAGTTGTATTTCACGCACGCCATAGATGTTTTTTTTAATTTATTTTGTAATTTGTGATTGCCGCTGTTCACATTCACTCACAATCGCGCACGAGCATACGTCCACACGGAAATAATACAAATAACGCTTTTCAAAACAAAAGCAGCACCGTTGTATTGCACACTTGACAAAGATACTTTTTAAAATGTATTTTAAAAATTCTCACAAAGGGCCGCCGAATGCCCAGGTCTGTTCTAGAAACTTAAACTGCAGCTCAGCTTGCTCGCAGTTCTGGCTTGAGGTGAAGGCATACTTGCCAACCCTCCCGTTTTTAGCGGGAGACTCCCGGTATTCAGCGCCTCTCCAGATAACCTCCCGGCAGAAATTTTCTCCCGACAAACTCCTGGTATTCAGCCGGAGCTGGAGGCCACGCCCCCTCCAGGTCAATGCGGCATTGAGTGGGGACAGCCTGTTCTCACGTCCGCTTTCCCACAATATAAACAGCTTGCCTGCCCAATGACGTCATAACATCTACGGCTTTTAGAGAGTAGAGTGCACAACTGCGCACACAACAAGGAGACGAAGCAGAAGAACGAGGAAGTTACAGACATGGCGACGCCGTTGACGAGCAAGATGAAGAAATACGCTTGCAAGTTCCAAAACGAATGGAAACAAGAATTTCAGTTCATCCAGGACAGTTCGAAGGGGAAGGGGTATGTAATTATGTTGCCTGTACATTTTGTAAAACAGACTTCTCCATTGAACACGGTGGCCGAGTCATGAACGGAGAAGAAGTTAAACAGGACAATACTGCCATCTACTGGATAGCCCCCGGGACACTGAAATTCAAGTATTTATTTTATTTATATGTATAATAAAATAAATATATATACATATATATATATAGCTAGAATTCACTGAAAGTCAAGTATTTCATACATATATATATATATATATATATATATATATATGAAATACTTGAGTTGTTGAATTCTAACTGTAAATATACTCCCCTATTAACCACTCCTCTACCACGGTAAGGTGGCAGCTCCTCTCTGAGCTGCCACCTTACCGTGGTAGAGGAGTTTGCGTGTCCCAATGATCCTAGGAGCTATGTTGTCCGGGGGCTTTATGCCCCCTGGTAGGTTCTCCCAAGGCAAACTGGTCCTAGGTGAGGGATCAGACAAAGAGCAGCTCGGAGACCTCAATGAAAGATAAAAACAAGGAACCCAGATTTCCCTCGCCCGGACGCGGGTCACCGGGGCCCCCCTCTGGAGCCAGGCCCGGAGGTGGGGCACGATGGCGAGTGCCTGGTGGCCGGGCCTGTCCCCATGGGGCCCGGCCGGGCACAGCCCGAAGAGGCAACGTGGGTCCCCCATCCAATGGGCTCACCACCCATAGCAGGGGTCATAGAGGTCGGGTGCGAAGTGAGCTGGGCGGCGGCCGAAGGCAGGGCACTTGGCGGTCCGATCCTCGGCTACAGAAGCTAGCTCTTGGGACGTGGAACGTCACCTCGCTGGGGGGGAAGGAGCCTGAGCTAGTGCGCGAGGTGGAGAAGTTCCGGCTAGACATAGTCGGACTCACTTCGACGCACAGCAAGGGCTCTGGAACCAGTTCTCTCGAGAGGGGCTGGACTCTCTTCCACTCTGGCGTTGCCGGCAGTGAGAGGCGACGGGCTGGGGTGGCAATTCTTGTTGCTCCCCGGCTCAGAGCCTGCATGTTGGAGTTCAACCCGGTGGACGAGAGGGTAGCCTCACTCCACCTTCGGGTGGGGGAACGGGTCCTGACTGTGGTTTGCGCTTACGCGCCAAACCGCAACTCAGAGTACCCACCCTTTTTGGATTCGCTCGAGGGAGTACTTGAGAGTGCTCCCCCGGGTGATTCCCTCGTTCTACTGGGGGACTTCAACGCTCATGTTGGCAGCGACAGTGAAACCTGGAGAGGCGTGATTGGGAAGAATGGCCGCCCAGATCTGAACCCGAGCGGTGTTTTGTTATTGGACTTTTGTGCCCGTCACAGATTGTCCATAACGAACACCATGTTCAAACATAAGGGTGTCCATATGAACACTTGGCACCAGGACACCCTAGGCCGCAGTTCCATGATCGACTTTGTAGTTGTGTCGTCGGATTTGCGGCCTCATGTTTTGGACACTCGGGTGAAAAGAGGGGCAAAGCTTTCTACCGATCACCACCTGGTGGTGAGTTGGCTGCGATGGTGGGGGAGGATGCCGGACAGACCTGGCAGGCCCAAACACAATGTGAGGGTTTGCTGGGAACGTCTGGCAGAGTCTCCTGTCAGAGAGAGTTTCAATTCCCATCTCCGGAAGAACTTTGAACATGTCACGAGGGAGGTGCTGGACATTGAGTCCGAATGGACCATGTTCCGCGCCTCTATTGTCGAGGCGGCTGATTGGAGCTGTGGCCGCAAGGTAGTTGGTGCCTGTCGTGGCGGTAATCCTAGAACCCGTTGGTGGACACCGGCGGTGAGGGATGCCGTCAAGCTGAAGAAGGAGTCCTATCGGGTTCTTTTGGCTCATAGGACTCCTGAGGCAGCGGACAGGTACCGACAGGCCAAGCGGTGTGCGGCTTCAGCGGTCGCGGAGGCAAAAACTCGGACATGGGAGGAGTTCGGGGAAGCCATGGAAAACAACTTCCGGACGGCTTCGAAGCGATTCTGGACCACCATCCGCTGCCTCAGGAAGAGGAAGCAGTGCACTATCATCAGGATGGTGTTCTGCTGACCTCGACTGCGGATGTTGTGGATCGGTGGAGGGAATACTTCGAAGACCTCCTCAATCCCACCAACACGTCTTCCTATGAGGAAGCAGTGCCTGGGGAATCTGTGGTGGGCTCTCCTATTTCTGGGGCTGAGGTTGCTGAGGTAGTTAAAAAGCTCCTCGGTGGCAAGGATGAGATCCGCCCGGAGTTCCTTAAGGCTCTGGATGCTATGGGGCTGTCTTGGTGGACAAGACTCTGCAGCATCGCGTGGACATCGGGGGCGGTACCTCTGGATTGGCAGACCGGGGTGGTGGTTCCTCTCTTTAAGAAGGGGAACCGGAGGGTGTGTTCTAACTATCGTGGGATCACACTCCTTAGCCTTCCCGGTAAGGTCTATTCGGGTGTGCTGGAGAGGAGGCTACGCCGGATAGTCGAACCTCGGATTCAGGAGGAACAGTGTGGTTTTCGTCCTGGTCGTGGAACTGTGGACCAGCTCTATACTCTCGGCAGGGTCCTTGAGGGTGCATGGGAGTTTGCCCAACCAGTCTACATGTGTTTTGTGGACTTGGAGAAGGCATTCGACCGTGTCCCTCGGGAAGTCCTGTGGGGAGTGCTCAGAGAGTATGGGGTATCGGACTGTCTGATTGTGGCGGTCCGCTCCCTGTATGATCAGTGCCAGAGTTTGGTCCGCATTGCCGGCAGTAAGTCGGACACGTTTCCAGTGAGGGTTGGACTCCGCCAAGGCTGCCCTTTGTCACCAATTCTGTTAATAGCTTTTATGGACAGAATTTCTAGGCGCAGTCAAGGCGCTGAGGGCATCTGGTTTGGTGGCTGCAGGATTAGGTCTCTGCTTTTTGCAGATGATGTGGTCCTGATGGCTTCATCTGGCCAGGATCTTCAGCTCTCGCTGGATCGGTTCGCAGCTGAGTGTGAAGCGACTGGGATGAGAATCAGCACCTCCAAGTCCGAGTCCATGGTTCTCGCCCGGAAAAGGGTGGAGTGCCATCTCCGGGTTGCGGAGGAGACCCTGCCCCAAGTGGAGGAGTTCAAGTACCTTGGAGTCTTGTTCACGAGTGAGGGAAGAGTGGATCGTGAGATCGACAGGGGGATCGGTGCGGCGTCTTCAGTAATGCGGACGCTGTATCGATCCGTTGTGGTGAAGAAGGAGCTGAGCCGGAAGGCAAAGCTCTCAATTTACCGGTCGATCTACGTTCCCATCCTCACCTATGGTCATGAGCTTTGGGTTATGACCGAAAGGACAAGATCACGGGTACAAGCGGCCGAAATTAGTTTCCTCCGCCGGGTGGCGGGGCTCTCCCTTAGAGATAGGGTGAGAAGCTCTGCCATCCGGGGGGAGCTCAAAGTAAAGCTGCTGCTCCTCCACATCGAGAGGAGCCAGTTGAGGTGGTTCGGGCATCTGGTCAGGATGCCAGCCGAACGCCTCCCTAGGGAGGTGTTTAGGGCACGTCCGACCGGTAGGAGGCCACGGGGAAGACCCAGGACACGTTGG